>NC_090927.1:365622423-365931980 GCF_040938575.1 Ambystoma mexicanum | reverse complement strand
TTGTAGGCAGCTAAACCTGTGGGGGCAGTGACAACAGCTGACAGTTTGTTGTTTGTCAATTGTTGAAGGAACATACTAATGATTTTGATTAGGAATGTTTTGCCAGAACCAGCTTCACCACTGACGTACAGTAGTATAGGTTTATAATTATGGCAGGAACATTCTTTATTTTCATGTTTTACACCATGTGCAATTTGTTTTGTTACTTCTTGAAAAATGCTACTTTGCTCATTGTTTAGTTTTGATTGTAGTATAGGTAAGTCTTCCTCATCTTCATACTGACACATGGTGTTTTCTACTTCTATCATAGCTAATTCTGCCTCATTTGTTATTAGTGGTTCTCCCAGTGGTTCTTGGCTTCCTGTTACAGAAGGTTGACTACTGTCAGGAGTATCCTTATCTAGTTGGGCTTGGAGTTCTTCTTCATGTTGCTGTTCATTGTGCAACATTGTTTTGTACTGTGTAAAGTTTACATCAGTTATAGTGCTTTCATTTGCTTTGAAAGCATCCTCATATGAGTCATAGTTATCTAGTAATTGTTCTTCTTTTCTCCATGGTTTGAAGAGTTGTAGCCGGGACATGTAATATACTTCTTTATGTTGAGGAGTCTTCAATGACAATTTGATATGATTAATTAAATTTGGTTTAGTGAGTTTAACTAAGCTGCCTTCACAGTCTGTCACTCTATATTTACCTTTTTTTTCATCGGGTTTCATATTATTTTTGTATGTGTAGTTTTGGGCTATTTGGTAAAGACACATGTTTTCCAAAGTATTACTTCTGTTTGGGTAGTATGTGTCCAATAAATTGTTTTTTAAAATGTCTTGGCTGTTGGGATCATGTTTGGCTATTGTTTCTATATCTTCATATGATTTTAGAACTCTTTTTCTAGATTTAGCTTGACCAAGACTTAGCCATACTATATTTTCAGATTTATCATACAATGAAGTACCAGTTAAACGATCAGCTGCTTCATAAGATCCACATTCTCTATGGGTGAGCATTTTTATGCCCAAGCTGTATAATTTCTGAGATACTGTTTTATCTGATGACAGGTCATTCCAGAGGTCTTGGAGCTCTGTTTTTTCTGCTTCAGTTAAGTATGCTGTGACATATTGTGCAACTGCAGTAGAATTGTCTGCATTGTACTGCACATCTATGTTTGCATTCCATAAGTGGGCAATTATTGCATTATAATCATTGATATATTTTTCTTCTTCTTTTCTTTTTATGTAATATGTATTTTTAGGTGACTTTCCTTTAACAGTATGTCTAACTGAAGACATGAGGTTGTTTACTTGACCTGTATTTGTAACTGGTCTAGGGAAACCAAATCGGCATTTGGTGTAGTATTTGCCTTTGTTTTTGTATTTGCGACGACAATATTTTCCACATTTGTGTCTTTGAAATTGTAAAACTTGTGCACAAAGATCACTATTTGTGGCTTCTGATGGAATTTCACAAGTGACATATTTTTCAATAAACTGTAAAACAGTGGCATCACTGTCTTGACCAAATTTAGGAGCATCTTTAATCCATAAAAGCATGTGGATATGTGGTGCTCCTCTGGCTTGGTATTCTTTTCTCCAAAAGAAGTGTTGCACTTCTCCAAGGGGAGGAACAGTTTTATTACAAATAAAATGTAGCATAGCAATGAAGCGATGGTGAAAATATCTTGAAACATTAACAGGATCCAAAGAACAAAGTTCTCCAGGTGTTAGAATATCTATGTTTGTTTTATTTTTATTTGATATGCGTAGGAAATCATCTAAATCTTCCCATGCATATTCTGCACAACTTAATGTAACAAACCAAGTGGGTGGGCCAAGGTTTCTGATCATACAACGTACACCTCCATGATGTCAAAACCAGTACTCTTTAGTACCACGCATATTTGCTAATAGATTAGTAATATTTGATTGTAAAACCTCATCCTTTTGTTGCACTTTCTCTAATAATTGTGTAGCTGTCATACTTTGAAAGTGTGATCCTGATTTTAATATGTGTGCAACTCCGTAACATAAAGTTGCTAGTTCACTTTCAAAGAGTAGGTGGAATATGTATTCCACATTTTGTCTAAATCTGGGATCTTCAGAATACATCCGTAATGAGCG
Source organism: Ambystoma mexicanum (assembly GCF_040938575.1). Lineage (NCBI taxonomy): Eukaryota > Metazoa > Chordata > Amphibia > Caudata > Ambystomatidae > Ambystoma > Ambystoma mexicanum. Next base: position 365,929,866 of record NC_090927.1, on the reverse strand, counting down.
GTATTCTGAAGCTGATATTTGAATAGGTCTATCATCATACCTTCCTCCTTTGCCAGTAGGAAAGAGTAGAGGAAAAGCACGTGCTTCTATACTTTTTTCCCATATACTGATTGGCGATCCTTTTGTTTGACGGATTTGGTAAGTTTCCAGTACATCTTGTACGGTGTCATTACAGTGCAAAGGATGAATTGTATACTGGTCTAAAGTATTTGATATTGTAGCAGGATCTAGTAGCTCAAATTGACCAGCTTCTTGTGTGTCTTGAATTATTTCAGTTGTATCTTTCAAGTTTTCTTCAATATTAATTTCTTTGTAATATTCATTATTCTCTTTAAGATATTGGAAGGCTTGTCTAACTTTATATAAATCTACCAGCTGTTGCCATATTTTTTTGTCTTTTGTAGGTACTCCATTTACTAATATAATTAAAGATTGGTGCATTGGACGTTGCACTCCTAGAGTATGCACATTTTCTTTTAGATTTAATGGTAAATAAACTACTTTTCCACGAATGCCTTTTACAAATTCAGAGGGAGTTAGTTTTGCTGTTTTTGGTTGAAGGCGTATTATTGCTTGAAATGGGTGTACTGTTTGAATTATGATGCTCTCATATAAATTAAGTTGTTGTAGAGGTTTTGGTACTGGGTATAATTCCAAATTATTTGTGATAGAACGTGAAGGAGTTTGGTTGCTGTCAAGTTTTGTGGTGCAATAACTGCAAAGTATTAAGGGCTCAGTTATTTCATATTTGTTTTCTGCTAGAAGGTAGAGAGCTAATTCAAACCATTTAGAATCTTCATTGTCTTCTATTTTGTATGATAGGTCCACAGTTTTTGTGTTACTTTTATAAAAAATTCTACGGCAACATACACATACATGGTTTGGTACTTCAGCTGATGTACTTTTAAATTTTAGTATTTCTTTTTTGTATGTGTTTAGCAAAAGGTTGCCATGTGTAGAATTGTTGCTTAATTGGTTTAAAGCTATTTCATTCAGTAAATGGCTTTCACTTCCAAAATATATTTTCTGGATATAGTGAATTTCTTCAAATAGGTCTTTTGCTGTACCATGAAGAAGGATGTTATTTAACTTTGCTAGTGCTAAAGCAGGACTTTTAGCATAGTACAGTTTATAGACTAGATTTCTTATAGTTGAATGATGTGTTGATATCCTTTTGATATCATGGAAAGTGGTTTTACAAGTAGGTCCTGTAATGCAGGCCAATGAATGTCCTTGTAGTCCTGTGTACTTGCGCACTGGACAGGTATCTATATTTTGCAGTAATTTAATTTTGATTTTGTCTTTGCTTTTTACATATTTATTGAGGAATTGGTGTAAAGATTTGAAACATTGTTTGGGAATGTTACACATTGACGTGCATGGCCATTTGTACACTAGACGTTCTGATTCAGTTGAATGGAGGGGTAATTCTAAGTTTTCAGGGCATATTTTTGTAAGGAGTACTTCTTGTTCCATTATGGTATTATTCACTTTTTCATAACCTCGACCACTGCTATTTATGGCAATTGTATTAGTTTGCTTTTGTTTGTACGCTTCTTCATTAAAATATGGTTCTGTGCTCGTAGTGTGATTCCATTCACCTCCGCAGATACTTAAGAAGATCTTTCTGTTGACATTTCGCTTATTGAGAAGTCTTTTCTGTAATTTAGTTATTAGTTTTGTTAGTGGTTTCATTTTGTTTAACAGTAAAATAAATAAATTTCTTTTGAGAAGAATTGCACTGTCCATCAATGCTTCTAAGATTAATTTCCTACGATAGGTTTTAAGCTTTGAACCTGATTTCTCTCCTGTTTTTATAAGATTTTGAAGGACTTTGTGACAGTATATTTTGGCTAAAATACTTTTCTTGGTATGCTTACTTTGAACTATATTAAAATTTGAAGAAGTAGTTTTATCTGTACTGAAAGCTGATTTTCTGTTAATTGTTTTTTGGTTTGTTTTACATTTTGTTAGAGGAAGCAAAGTGGTTGTACTTGAAACTTCTTGTGTCTCATTAAATGATTGTATTAGCTGTTTTGTTTCAACTTTTTTTTACAAATTCTGCTAGAGATGGATGCTTATGTTGGACTCCTTTATTTTCATTTGCTCTAATTTTGCGTTGCTTTCTACGGAGTTGTCTTTTGGTAGGCATTCTTTAGGGTCTGTTGAAAAAAATAAAGAAGATATGGGTTGGGGTGTTCTAGAATGTATGTGTGCTGTGTGCATGAGTGTTTGAGTAAAATGATAAAGATGTATGTAATGGTGTGTGATTGTGTATTGGGAACTAAAACTAGTAGGGATAGGTATTCTTGAATTTATGTGTCACTAAACTGGGGTTCAGATGACAAAAAAAAAGTCAGCTAGTGGTGTGGAAAAGTACAAATAGTAAATCTAATGTATACAATTGTAGTGGTTCAGTTGGCTAATTTGTGTGTCCAAAAATAGAAATTTGTGGGCCATTCTGGTTGTAAATCGCTGTTTACGACATGGAAACTTTTGGACAAAATGGTACAAAATCTCTATTTTAAGAAACCAAAATAGCTGGTATTAATGTTATAGTATATTTGATTAATAATATAAATATTATGGTGATATTTTACTTACTTTTCTTTTTAAATTAACAGGTAACTTCTTAGTTTTTCTTTCTTCTTCGAATTCGGCTGCTTCTTTTCAGGAAACTGGTCTTCACTGCAACTGTAAAAGCTTCAAATTAGTAACTTTGTTTGTATATAGCACTGTTTTTAATTTAGATATTGATTTTTTAAATTGAAATCCTCAGTGCCTTCTGTAAAACCATTAAACTAATTTATTTACATAAGATACATTGCATTAGTTCAGTGTATATGATATGTACTTAGTGAACAAATTGTATTGAATGACTATAACTGTAGCAAAAATAAAATATCTTTACTATGTCTTGTGAAATTTATAATATATTAGTGAATACCACTATTTCTGTAAGTAAACTGTTCTAGGTAATAGCGCCTCAATGTCATGTCTAATTTAAAGTAATTAAGTCAATAAATAAATAAAAACAAAAAATATGAAATTGTATTTTTATAAAGGTTTAAACATAGATTGTGTTTGCATGCAATTTTGTTTGAATATATGTAGTCTATATATTTCATTTAAAAAATGTTAGTTTAACATGATTTGAGTGTGTGTGTTTAAAGAAAGTAAAAAGTATAAAGGTGTATAAGTGGTAGTTGATTTTAGGAAATTGAAAAAAGTACAGTAAGTTCATTTAACAGATTTTACAAGGTAAACGTCTGTTTGAAAATGTGTTCATCTACCATATCTCTCAAGTCACACGCTTTTGGCGGGTGTCACACGCCTTGTAAAGGGCAGACTCACACGCCAAGCCTCCTGGACGCCCATTCATTCCAATGGGCGTCTCACCCGCTAAAAACAAAATCGGGTGATTTCACCCGCCTGTAAAACAAAAATGGTTGAGAGCTATGTCATGTACTATACAGAAAATATGCATACCTGAAGTTTGTGTTCATGCATATGGATATGCGTGGAGCTGCAAGTAGAAATCTTGAAGACTTGTACAGTATTTCTGGTAGATGCTACTTGCCAATGATATGACACTTGTACTCAGAGAGATTCAGAGTACATTTGCAGTGCTGATCTATGATGATGCAGTTAGATGTAGAGGTCTTGAATGTGATTGGCGCATGGTCATGTGATTTTTGAGGTACATCCAATGAGGGAATGGCAGAGAGAGTGTAGTGGAAATGGTAGAAGGGCTGTTGATGTTACGATATGTCCGCGGACATGGCGGTAGATCCAGGACATCGGGAGTTACATCCGGGGATTTTTGGGTTCAGAAGTCATGCAAATGAGAATAAGCACTGAAAGGGATTGGTCAGGAAAGTTTGGTGGGTGTGTTGTGCCAGGAGAGATTTTTTGAGATACTCTTTTTGCTGAGAGAACAAAAGATAGCTATGGCTGTGTGTTTCAGAAAACAAATTGTTTGGATTTTAGGAGATTCGTGGATACATTGGTTGAAGGTGCATGCAGAAAGCTGTGGAGTAGCTGTAGATCTTGGATTCCCACATGTGGAAGTACACTGGCATGGAGTACGTGGAATGAAGTGGTTGGACTTGCTACCTCTCTGTGCTACTTTGGAGACAGAGCAACATCCAGACATAATTGTAATTCAATGTGGAGGGAACAGTTTAGGGCATGTGACTGGAATTTTTTTGCAATTTGCTATGAAAGAAGGACTGAGGAAGGTTATGGACATGTTTCCTAATTCGCAAGTGATATTTTCACGGATTGCGCAGAGGCAAATGTGGCTTTGTTCTTCTTCATTTGGTCCACAAATGGAAAAAGCAAGGCACAATGTTAATAAGGCTGTTTGTGGCTTTCTAAGAGATTTTGGCATGTCTTCTTTTCACAATGAAAATATTATGTTTTGTAGTACATACATTTTTCGCAGAGATGGAGTCCATCTTACTTATGCTGGCAATCAGATTTTTATGAGAAATGTACAAAATGCATTGCGACCTTTTTTGGATTTACAACTACGATTTTGAAGTAGATGTTAAGCATTTACAATTTGTGACTTACAAACACCACCCAAAGGCTCTTTTCAGAGCCACCACTTCTTTCCAGAGAAAATTACAATGTTTGTGATGGAGTAGTAACACAATTTTTTTAATGTTCGCGAACTGTCCGCGGGCTTCTAAAAAATACAAAGAGCCCTGCTTCATTTATTTTCACTTCTATTTTTTAACTGGGAAAGGAGGCTCTGAAAAGAGCCTTATTTTTTTTTGATTTTTGTAATTTTGTATTTTTTTTGGTTTTTCAGACACGACACACTAGGAGAGGAGGATAAAGGAGGGTAAAGGGGGGGGGCACCAACCACAGGGATAAGAAAGGGCGAGCTGAGAGAGGAAGATGTAGAGTGGGTTTTATTTGGGTAGTGAGCAGGTCTTCTCGTGCTCTGAGACGATAGTCTCAAAAGCACTCCGAAGTCGCTCCCCCCTGCAGAGTACTGTGTCACAGTACATACATACAACTGTGACCCTCGAAAGGTAAGGGTCATCAGCATTCTGTATGGCCTGTGAGGCAGCTTCAGAAAGACGCTGTCCCACAGAGGTGGTCCTTGTGGTGACAGGATCAGAAACAGAGGATGAAGTAGAGGAAATCAACCTGCTACGTTCTTCGCAAGGTACAACCCTGCGAATAGCCCCAGAGTGAAATGACCTCAGGTGTCGCTTCATAGTAGTGGTCCCAAAGCTGTAGTTACCGTGCTTCCCGCGACTGAGTATGATTTTGCACTCATTGCAGGTAACATGGTTCGCACAAGCCTTAGGACCATTCCCATGAATGGTAAATAACCGCCACACCCAAGACTCACGCCTAGTGCGGGTAGTAGGGATTTCCTCTACCTCATTCTCATCATCCTCTTCTTCCTCCTCCGCATCCTCACTCCTGTTCCCCTCTTCAGGCACTTGGGGAGGTGGTGGTGGTGGAGGGGGTGGTGGTGGTGCTGAAGCAGGTGCAGCACTAAGTGGCAGTTTAGCAGCCAAGGATGCCATGTCGATGATGGTGTAGTCTGCAGGTGGCAGCAAAAATCACTGTTTTCTGAAGAATAGCCAGAAACACAATGGGAATAAGCTCTTGGGAGTGGTATTTCATAGGGATGCTTGTGCGCGGTCCGCGGACATGCGCACTGTGTGCGGACAGATCGAACACAAAAAAAGGATCGGAAAGTTTCAAAAGGCATATAGAAACTCAAGATTGCTATGTGGGACTTGTGGCATGGTGAGATTTTATTGAAAAATATTATGGATTAACTGAAAATGTACTTTTAAATTGTTCGGGGACACGAACAGTGTCCGCATTTCAGGACACAGGATGAGCGTGGGCGCGGTCCTATGATCTGTTTGCGAACTAGTCTGTGAAGGAAGCGCCTGTCCGCAGGACACCAAGTGCACGGAGATTGGTTAGCGCATGCGCATTGATGTCCTACGGACACTGTTCGGGTTCTGAAGTAATTAAAAGTGCGTCACACGTGAAACAAACATTTCAGGACACCGCGTGTGTTCTTAGAACAGTTTAAACTTGGTAGCGAACAGTAAGGACAGATATAGTGTTCTTCAGGACACGTGTAATTTAGTTTATGTACGGACATTTCAGGACACCAATTGTGTTCTTAGAACACTTTCAATTGGGTAGCGAACACTACGAACAGTTGTACTGTTGTTCAGGACACATCAATTTCGTATATTTACGAACATTTCAGGACACCAAGTGTGTTCATCGGACAGTTTTAAGTTGATAGCAAATATTACGGACTGATATAGTGTTCTTTAGAACACTTAAATTTTTGTTTCTTTACGAACATTTCAGGACACTACGAGTGTTCTTAGAACATTTTGAACTTGCATGAGAACATTACGGACAGATGTAGTGTCCTCAGGACAGTTACATTTTCGTTTCTTTACGAACATTTCCGAACAACCGCGGTGTCCGTGGACACCTAAATTGGTTTTATTACAAGGAACTGAAAGTAATTACAACACAATATAAGAAAGGTAACTTTATTTAACATATATAAACAATTTATGACTGAGAAGGTGGGGCAGAAACGGAAACAAAAACAGGAGAATTAGGGTTTTCAATATTAGTGGGATCAGGTGAAGAAGGGATGCAAATCTCATCAAAACGTTGTGGTCCATGGAGAGAGTTTGGGGATAAATGAATGGGATATGGTGAGGGGGGACAAGTACAGGTGGGACAATGGTATGTTGTTGGTGGTTTTAGGTGATCTTCCACAAAGTTCTTTAAATCCATAAAATTTGCCATAAATTGGTCCATTTTGTGGGTAATGTGTTCAAGAGTGTTATCCACCACTTCTTTTTCTTTGGTAGTTGCAATTTTTGTAGGGTCTGTAAAAAAAGAATGTATATGTTGAATGTATACAAAATAATATTTATCAATTGGTTTATACAGTAAAGTGTGTACCATTAGGTGGACTTTCTTCTAACATTTCGTCTCGTGGGAAATGGTCCTCTAGCCAGTCCAGAGTACTACACATTTCTGTGAGAAAACAAAGAAGTAATATGTTTTTTTTTTCTAATATAGAAAGTTTATAAATATATGAGTAAAAAGAAGTGCACTTACTATGTCTGGTGAGATATGTAATCAGTAGTGTATACGTCTGGTCTTGCTGTTGGTTGTGGAGCGTCTGTGAGGTAATTATGGTGGAAGCCACTTTATCTTCTTTTGGTATATTCCATTTTAAAACATATTGTATTTACATGAATGGTTAGTGTGTTACATATATGGGTAACATTTTTTAAGTATTACTACATATACTTTGTATGTGTGCTGCTTTGTGAATTTGTTAAATGTTCCTATGTTATGATAAAACTATTACAAATACCTCCCCAGAGTTTTTAGATGGTGGTACTGTTCTCCGAACATGTCCGCGAACATTAAATAAGTTTGCTGACATCAAGTTCATAAGAAGAGATCTAGTCAGTTCCATATGACATGTATATAAAGTCAAAGTCATTATTGTTAAGTTGTGCTACTAAAAAACTATGAAATTCAGTGAAAAAACTTTGTTAAAGGGACGTTATGGTTAAGTTGCGCTACTAAAAACCTATGAAATTCAGTGAAAAAAACTTTGTTAAAGGGACGTTATGGTTAAGTTGCGCTACTAAAAACCTATGAAATTCTGTGAAAAAACTTTGTTAAAGGGACGTTATGGTTCCAAGTAAAACCGAAAAACCCTTGAAATTCGGCAGTTATGGTAAGCTAAGCAACCATAACTCACGCCACCACCGTGCACTGCTAAGACTAACACCCAGGACATCAAAGATGACATCACAAATGTCATTGATGACATCACTGATGACATCACATGTCTGGCTCACTATTTCTTCTTTTGCTGACATATCTAGGCCACATGGTTTTCTTCAGTAACAGTCAGAAACTAAGAATTATATTTTATTTTCAGACGTATCCTTCTAGTAGGTTCTTACAGTAATTCTCTTAGAGTAATATGAAACATATACATGTGGGAAAACACAAGCTTGAAAGACAGCAATCCTTTTTGTGCATAAAGATAATCACTAGACTTATGAGCACTTTCTGATAGTTCTGTTGTTTTTTTTTATGGCTGTACTTTCCCTGTGGGTCCAATCACATCAAGTGATAGGGTAAATAGCAGCTTTGAAACAGAGCAATCATTTATTTGCATGAAACTAATCAGTTAAGTTATGAGTTGTTTCTGCTACTACTTGTGCTTTTTTGCTAACTTCACTTTCCCTGTATATACCCATATTGGTATGTGTTCTTGTGTCTTTGTATTTTGTCTATAGTAATGCAATTATGTAATACATGGGATTTATTAGCTACTTATTACATATTTCACAGTATACAAAAATATATTAAGAAAACAATTATCATTTCATTATTCAACATATTAACATTACCAATATCATACCTTCATCTTGTACGCTGCACACAATGTTATGTTTCTGTATGAGTAGCTTAGTATACTAGATAGAACCCCATAATAGGATGCTATTTATATCAATGCATCGTTCAATGCACTTATTAGGGTATGTTTCTTGCAATGATTCTTGACACTTTTTTCGCAACATAACAAGAATCCCTTCTACACATATTTCATGAGAAGTACATACACATGTGATGTCATCAGTGATGTCATCAATGACATTTGTGATGTTATCTTTGATGTCCTGGGTGTTAGTCTTAGCAGTGCACGGTGGCGGCGCGAGTTACGGTTGCTTAGCTTACCATAACTGCCGAATTTCAAGGGTTTTTCGGTTTTACTTGGAACCATAACCTCCCTTTAACAAAGTTTTTTCACGGAATTTCATAGGTTTTTAGTAGTGCAACTTAACCATAACGTCCCTTTAACAAAGTTTTTTTCACGGAATATATATATATACTGTGTGGAATTCAGGATATTAATGAGCACAGTTATTATACATTAAGCAACAGTATGACCAGTTGGAGAAGGATTGGGGCTTTATTGAGGAGTGTACACTGAGAACTTAATTCCTCTGACAATTGTGGCTTATTTACACCACAGGAGGGTGCTTAGCCAATCAGGTGGCTCAAAATATGGGTGACAACACAGTGTGACCCCTGCATTTTCCAGCAATCCCAGGCCCTTCACCGGGTGATGCCATATTGATTGTGAGGAGGCAACAGGGAGCCCCTCACTTTTTCCTCTCCTCACCCGTCCCCAAAGACATCCTGATCGCTTTCCCACACTCCTTCCCCCATCCCCACTTACCTGCTGGACCGGAGATTAGCGCTCCTCGTTTTTATTCCTTCAATACGGGAAGTATACAAGTAGCAGATTACCAACTGATGTGGTCTAAAACGGCAAGTGCATTGTTCTGAAGAAGAGTGCATTTTTATTAATGTTTTAAAAAACCACAGAGTGAGGAAAGGAGGATTCTGCTTTGTTGAGATGTAGTTCTTTGAGCTGGCATATGAACATAGACAACGGCAGCAAGTGTTTAACATACGGATCTATTTTCATTGTAGGACTCAGACTTATGTTTATGCATTTAAGCTTTAGTTATTAAATGTTATCTATAAATTCTCCAAAGAAATGGGAAAACGCTGCACAAGTTGTGCTACAGTGGTTAACACACCATGCAGCACATGATTAATTCATCAGATCAGACCGTAGTTGTAAGGAAAAGCTAGGCAGCAGGTTCAGAACCTCGGCAATATCATGGCATGTCGTTTGCCCTTATCTCACTTCATCTGGCAGACTGGGGGAGGACCTTCCCGGTCCCTCTGCAGACCGTTCTGACAGAACAACTGTTGACAGCTTGGACTTTAATTCAGAAAGTACTTGAGTGAGGACAACCTCGACTGCAGGGAAGTCCACGCGACTCTTTCCTGATTCGCAGGGTCTGTGCTTGATTGAGGTAAGGAATCACTCTGATATTGTGCCTGATTTGGGTGAGCTAGTGACTCTCCGTGAGTGATAACTGACAGGTGCTTGTTCTTTTTCTGCCTTCTTCAAGACTGTTTGCTGACAGACTCTACACTGACTAAATGTATCTCCTTCAACATTAAAGGAGGTCTCAGATGAGGTTTTGGTGCAAGCAGGTCCCCCCGAGTTCACACTTTTTTTCAACTTGGTGGTCCCTTATATGGGCAACGTCCTTCCTTAGTCCCATGCGCTATGCGACCTGAATTCTATTTGTAGCATGGTGGGAGTAGGCAAAACATCCACCTCATTCCACCCAAGCATAACGCACCTTCAAAAGAAACCCAAAAAGCAGAACATGGCCTGCACCTGAGCATCTGCTGCTGGCTGTGATTGGCCAGACACATTATGAACACATTATTATTGGCTGGGGGTTCAAAGCAGCTGCTGTAGGTGAAAGCAGCTGCACACTATAAAGAATTGGGCTTCGAAAGTAGCCCAAAGAAAGCATAATCATGTGCTTGAAATGCAAAACAAAAACTTGACAAAGGAATTCAAAATAAGAAATTCAGCCCCCATGTCACTAGCTTGCATGCCTTTACAGGACATGAAGTTGAACCAAATGGTGTGAAACCTCGGCAAAACCAGCAAAGTTCTTCTACCTGGGAAATCCCATGGACATTTGTGGGGCTTGAGTTTTACACCAACCATCCCGCCCAAGCTTAACTAAAATGCATCTAGACGCCAATATGTGATTTTGAATGGGAAGTGTAGGAGCCTAAATACCTATGTGAGATAAATCCAAAAGACATTTAGAAAATTATACATAGGGGCTGAGATCCCTTTATAACACCTGGACATATGGAAGGACCTAGAGGTCAGTGTATCTTATAGTACATTAGGGTTACCACAAACACTCTTTCTACATTAATTATTTGTTATAGGTGAACAGAGCACATCATTGTAGATATCAAACCTTAGCACATATTAGTTGCCTGGTATCTTGCACAGGTTACTATCTGGAACTACTGACCCAAATCGGACCCTTCTTCAGTAGATCTAACTGTGTGATGATTGCAGGAGCGATTATCGGGGCCCACATAGACTATTGTGCTAGCCTTCTCCAAAGCGTTGGCAAAGGGGTATTGGCCAGATTGCAGGTCATCCAAAATAATGTGGTGAGAGTGGTGGAAGGTCTAAAAAGATCTGACCACATCTCAGTCGCTAGTCAAAATCTCCACTGGCTTCCAGTTGAAAAGAGAGTAGTTTTCCGGACACTCTGGATCACACATCAATGCCTGCAAAGAGATATATCCAGATGTCTCACAGAGAAATTGGTCCGGCTGCCGAAAAGAAGAGTCCTGACATCTAACAACTTGAATCTCTTGCTTATCCCTAAGGCAAGATTGGTTGTTGTTGCACGAAACTCTTTTGCCCACACATCTCCAAGGCTTTGAAATTACCTTCCACTGGATCTGAGAGCTTGTACTAGCTTTCTGAAATTTGAACAGGACCTAAAGACTATTCTATTCTGCTAAACCGACATCTGTCCATCCTTGCCCTGCTCTCTGACCTTAATTGTGTGTCCTTGCGCTATTATGCCTATGCCCATTATAAATAAAATACATACATAAACTTTAACTCACAATGCATCATTTTTTTGCAATACTCACATTAAATGTTGGGTAGTTTGCATCACTACTGTAATAGAACCTTTACAATTCAGAGCTTTAGTTAAAGATGATTATAAGGCAAAAACATGCCCATACACCACTAATGGCTAGCTATGCACTCATAGCTCGACACAGCCAGCTTTCCCAGCTCATAATGTCACATATACCTACACATTTGAATCATCCATGACATCACAATTGATCTCTTCACTAAATATCACATATCACTTCACAGTGAGCAAAACGAGTCTTATTTGCAGTTCAGAAAAATCTTGATCAATGACTTGATGTGATATTTAAAATATTGTGTCATTTTTTCTGTAGAGAGGCAGTTATTGACTAGAGAGCATGTTGAAGCTCTGCCGCCTCGGACTTACCTCAGAAAAAACGTAAACATAATGTGAGGAAGGACACATTTGAAAATGCACTCTAAACGCTCCTGGAAATGCAGCTGTCATAAAGAATAGCTGGTTGTGCTACACAAGTAGGAAACAGGTAGGGCCTAGCATGAAGGCAACATAGTGTGCCTTGAAATAGGATAGATTAAGTGACAGGAAAGAGTGTACACAGTTGAGGGACACATTACACCAATAGGGCAGGTGTAACTACTGGTGCAATGTGTCCCTAAACTGTGTACACTCTTTCCTGTCACCTAATCTATCCTATTTAAAAGCACACTATGTTGCCTTCATGCCAGGCCCTATCTGTTTCCTAACTGTGTAGCACAGATGGCTTTTTTAGGAGACAGAGGATGCTGAGCACACAGCATATGACAGGCATGCACCAGGACTCTGTAGAAAGAAGAATAAATGTGTCCTGCCGAGAATAAAATGTGACAAGCAGTTTGCCATTTTTAACTGCATAAGCACAGCTGAGAATAAAGTTCTGTAGCTTTAAGAAGGCCTCATAGCAAGTCTTGCTATTCAAACAAGTACAGTTAATTCTGAGAAAATCTGCAGTGGCTGTGATTGCTAGTGACAAGGAATTTGAAGGCTGAGAGAACCGTAGGGGAGTTTTTCATGAAGGAACAAGGCACCCAAGGTATCAGTATCTACAGCGGCGAGCGTTGAACCATTTTAATGAATTTGTTACAATAACATGGCAGACAGTGTTTTGAAGTCCATGGGATGGAAGGAGCTGCCCTGCCGTTAAAACAGAGAACATTAGCTGTACACCCTGCCTGGATAGCAGTCAGGAATCAGGGATGAGAGAGGAGGAAGAGGAGGTAGTAGAGGGAAGTTTGAAGGAAAGCTGTGTAGCTTAACACTGGAAATTAGGAGAGAAGGGGATTAGGTGAACAAGAGGGTCGAGATAGATATTGAAGAGCCACAGCAATAGGCTAGACCCCTGTGGGAAGCTGCAGGTAGAGAGTGAGGTGGTTGAGAACGAAAGGGCGCAGTTGCAACTGGGAAGGGCAGTTTGTGAGGAAAGATGTCAACCAATCCAATGTCCTGTGCATGACGCTGAGGGTATCACAAAGCTTTTTTAAGAAGATCAAATGGTTACCGTGTCGAAGGCAGCAGAGAGATCAAGGAGAATGAGACTAGCAGGAGAGTCAAGATTTGAGAGCATGTCTTCAAAGGTGTTCAGGAGCGGAGTTTCTGTGCCTCTGGATGCAAGTTAAGTATGTAGGTTCAGTTGAGGGAGGATCAACTTCTCCAGGAAGTTAGCCAGGAAGGGGGTGATGGTGATAGGGTGATAATTAGTTGGGCAGGAGGGGTCAGCAGATGGCTTTTTTAGGAGAGAGTGCACAAGGGAGTGCTTGAGGGATAGCTGGAAAGAGCCAGTGGCGAAGGTGTGGTTACAGAAATCAGCAAGAGCCAGGTGAGAAAGGAGATGTTATCCTTAATGGTTCTGAAAGAGCAGGGCAGCACCTGTTTTGATGAGATCTTCATAGATCGAACAATGTTAGAGACCTCATCAGGTGTAATGGGCAGGAGAGACGAGAGCGTGGAGGGTGGAGCGAGGGGTGCCAAGGGAGTCAGGAGAGCAGAAGCCAGAGTAGGGATTGGGGCGGGGAAGAGTGAGGACAGGATGTCCTTAGTTTTAGTAGCGAAAGGGGAGGCCAAAGCGGCTAAGAGAGCCTGGGAAGGAAGGAGAGAGATGGAGACTGCAATTGGATTGGCGAGTTCCTTTCAGATTTTGAAATTTTCAGCCATATTCTTTTTGGCTCCAGAAATGTGGGCTTGGATGTGGGCCCTCATCTTGGAGTGGATAGAAAAACGATATTGCCTTTGGAGCAGGGGACAGGCCAGTTTGTCGGAGGATGAACCCATGGTCTGCCAATTCTGTTCAGCAACACTGCACTTGCGTTTCAGAGAAGCTGAATCAGAGTCATACCAACCATTGCACACAGAGGCAGGCTTCCGGCGGATCCTCATGACAGGGTCAATGATGTCAAGGATATTAGAGATGGAGAGGTGAAGGTTAGCAAGGACAGAGTCAAAATAAGTGTCAGAGGCAGGAGGGTTGAATGTGGAAGCAAAAGCAGCGACTGACACTCGCTTCATCAGTCGAATGACGGTGAAGGAGACTTGCAGTGTGGGAGACTGCTCAGACAGAGGGCCGAGTGGCCCCAAGTGGGAGGAAACGAGAGAGTGGTCGGACCAGGAGAGGGGGTGGGGACCTGGTTAGCGATAGGGAGGTCTCCAGAAATGAATGGATCCAAAGTGTTTCCGGCTAAGTGGGTCGGACCTGAAGGAACAATAGAGAGAGGAAGTCACAGAGATCACAGAACAGTGAAGTGGCTGATTCAGGAGAGGCAAGGCGGATGTTGAAGTCACAGAGGAGGCGGCGTTTGGAGGCAGAGGTCAAGAGGTAGGGGGTGAGGTTGGCCCATTCATAGAGGAAGCGAGAGATAGGACAGTGGAATCTGTAGATGGGAGCAAGGGTGAGTGAGAGAGTAGGTGAGTCTATGAGCCTACCGACTAGGCATTCAAAAGAGGAGTAGGACTGAGTAGGTATGATAAAAGCAGAAACCCACTCAGGGAATCTCAGGGCCACTCCACCTCTGGGCCGCTTGTGCCTTGGTTTGGAGAAGGGTTTGTAGCTCTCAGGAAGGAGAGTGTCAAGAGCAGTGGCATTGAACCATGTCTCAGTAAGGGCGAGGATGTCGAGGTCAAGGACACCAAGAAGGAGACAGATTTCAGAGGAGTGTTTGATAGCAGATAGAGCATTCAGGGTGGCTAAGTGAAGCTGATTGCTACCTTTGAAAGTTTTTCTGAGGCAGGGTACAGGGGCATGCTCCTCCCGTTGGTGGTGTTGGAGAGGTTAGAAGAGAGGAGGAAGGAGTACTAGCAGCAGAAGGGAGGAATTTAGTGAGAGAGTGCAAATGCCGCTCAAGAAGGATAAGGGTAGGTTGAGAACCTTCGGCCATGAGAGTGCCAATGTGGTAGACATTAATGATGAATCTAGAGGATAAGAAGTATGCCAAGAGAACTTCCCATATAATACCACCATTAATGGGTGAAGAGGAGAATGGGGAGAGAGTAGAGGCCCAGTTGGGAGTCTATAGGTCTGGGGAAGGGACAGAAAAGAAAATGTTGTTAATAGTCAGCCTGGAAGAAGCATTGATGTAAGTGTCAGCAATAGGTTGACCAGGAGAGCTTTTTAAAACGTTTTTCATCCAGACTTCATGAGGGATATAGGATAGGTGATAAAGTATCAGTTAGAATAGATAGGGGAGATAGAGTGTGCCATGTTAGTGGGGGAGAGAGATGGATGGGGGACCTGCACCGTGCACAAATGAACTCACAAGGTGGCATAGCAGCCAAGTAGGCACAGGTGGAGGAGATGCTTTAAAACCAGCAATATTCACAGAAGCAGTTACAAGGGGCAAGGCAGGACGGCACACAGGGGCGGGGAGGGCACTGGAGTGGAGCAGAATGCAGTTTAAGTGTTATACTTTTGGTGTGCCAAACATAAGGATGCAACGGCGGGTGAAGAGAAAACTGGTTGCTAATCGCATGAAGTACATGAGGCTAGTTGCAGCAGTTAACTCACAAAATCAAAGTCCAGCATTGTCAGATTCAAATTTAAAAGCACACAGCCAAATTGAAGCACATTGATGACACCAAGGACAAGGTTAAGCAACTGTTAAGTAACAAATTCAAGCAGCAGTTAACTCACACAATCAAAGCCCAGCACAGCCGGATTTTAATTTGAAAGCACACAGACAAAAAAGTAAAGAAACAATGATGAGGCCAGATGTGTTAAGCAGCAGAATTGATTTTTCAGAAATTAGCAGTACAGTAGTCATTGGGAAACATGGATGTACACAGGATTGTGTGCAACTTGTATAAGAGGAGCAATGGAGATATTGTGTGGGCAGCTTGTGAAGGTGTCAAGGAGCCACTGACGGGAGGCAAGTGGGAGGTGGGACGGTTGGGGCAGGAGATCATGGATAGTCAGAGTTAGTAGAAGCGCTGGGGAGGGGCATCCAGGCATTAGGAGGAACAGCAGTGAAGGGGAACCGAGACTATCAGGAACAGTGGAGCTCAAGGCTGAAGTACAGCGGGTAACAGGAGCTCACAGGAGCAGGAGGTAGCAGGCAGCCGCAATCAGCTGGTGGAATTAGATAGGGCGCATCAGGTGGCACGATGACGAAGAAGAGTCAGTGAGGGGATGAGTGCCTTACCGGCTCGGTGAGGACCACCTGCTGTAGATGGATGTCAGCAGATCCATGATGCCCAGACAGGGCCAAACAGGGGTGTGCAGGACCCTTTTAGGTGGCCCTTCCAGGGGAGAGGCAATTGCCTGCCAGCTTCATGGTCTGTCCTTAGTTGAGGAAATTCCCAGCCAATTAGGCGGGTGTCACGAGAAGGAGGATCAGCTGATTTCATGGCTGAGCAGGGCGGCCTTGATGGAGAACCCTTGCTGGTCCTTTTCAATGCAGGCACATACTGGGGTCAATTGTGGGCAGGCCGAGATGGAAATGCCGCCCAGATGTTAAATCACAAAGACCAGTGCAGGAGTTACGTGAAGAAAAGGTGTCTCCCATACATGCACGAGGCAGCAGTGTGGAAATCCGAGGAAAGGGCCTACCCACATAATGTACATGCCTGAAACAGCGTGCTTATACACGTATCACCGTATATGACATGTACTCCTTTGCTTGGGTGGAGACAGAGACATTTACGTGTACAATTCACATTTCCTTCCATGTGTGGAGCGGAGGCATTTAGGGGTGCAACACGCATTTCCTGGAGTGCACTGAGGTGGGGATTGAAAGGATGTGCAATGCGGAACTTGCAACGGATTATGAGGGTACCTTGCCATGGAACCCACTTCCACCATGAGCGAGAGTGCTCCCCGGAGAGGGAAAGTATGAGGACGGCAAATTGGGCAGAAGAGAGGTCAACTTTCTAGATGTGGTGGTGAGCCTACAGGTGCCCCTGTACCACTAATGGTCACTAGAGGCAGAAGGGCCCGGCCTGCAGAGTATGAACAGGCTACACCCCATGGAGAGGCACAGGTGAAGGAGAAGGGGCCACCAAGAATTACGCAGTTTACAGATGAGTAGCTGACAATCCTCACTAATTAAATCAATGAACACCATGATGACCTGTACACTTGGGCTGACAGTACCCTTCCTGTGTCCCAGCAGTGGAGGATGTGGCAGGAGGTCACAGATCACATCTATGCCTGTGGTGTGGAGAGGTGCACTGTGGAAGAGGTCTACAAGAGGATGGGTGACCCCATGCAATGGACCAAGGAGAAGCTTGGCAGCAATGTGGTCTCTGTCCAGGCAACTGGAGGTGGATCACCACATGTGGAAGACCTGACTCCTTTTGAAGAGGTTGCCAATGGACTCATCAGTAGTGAGCCGGTGGTTAGCATGGGAGGCGTGGACACCTATGCAGTCACATCAGGTTGGTGCTATGTGTGTATGTCGTGCGTGCCTCCATCATCACATGAAATGCTGTCAAATGTCGTGGTACAGTTGTCCACGTACTTCTGACCCATCCATGAGACCTACAGAGTTGCTTCCATGGCCACTTCCATCACATGTCGTGCATCCTAGAAAGTGGATGTTTGAACTATGTGTGCGGTTGACATCGATTTTACAGCACACATTACTGTCTTTATATTTGTTAACAATACCAAATGACCTATATGTGACAATGGCCTGCAAGACAGATGTCGCTGCCACACTAACAGTGTCATGGCTGTGGATAGTGCATTGTGAATGCAAATTCGGACTCACATTGAATGACATCAAGCAGTGGAGGATGTCAGCGTTATCATTTCAGTGACCCTGGTGAACAGTGGACTTGGATAAGTGACAATGTCATTGCAAAGTCACATGAAGTTGTGTTCCAGGCAAGAGTTGCAGTGGTTAGCCAATAGATGCTTGAGTGATGTTCATTTCACATTTGTAGTGTCCATTTTTCAGTGGTTGTGCAAGTGCTCATGGGTCATGTCTATGTGCACTTTCGTCACACATGGTAGCAATGCATGTGAGCGTGCATAACCACAAACCTGGACTTGGGCAATGTGGGGAAGGTGTTGATGGTGATGTTGGTGACACAAATGCCTGCATAAAGGTTTGGTCAGCAGGAGCAGATGTGAAACTCCCACATGTTGCAAGTAGGCAATTTTAAAGTAGAGTAGGGGTCCAGCAATGGAGCATGGATATCCATCTGTCTGCTTTTATACTTTGCCCTCTCATAAATGTCTGTATGTATGAATGGTCACCTACTCCTCCAGTCGGTGGCATGATGCAGGGCCCGATTTTCACTGACATGATTGCACAGGACATTGAATGTCAGTCATCTGTGCATGTCAGAGTGCACAGTTTCAATGGTTGATGTATGTTTGGCTGACCCTGTTGTGTCTGTATGCATTAGCATTCACATATGAATCTTCAGCCATGTAGGTAGGCCTCTGAATATTGTTGTCTGTCTTTGTGCAGGAGAGGACGCAGCAAATGGGATGGAGAAGTAGGACAAGGACAAGGAGGCAGATGAGGCAGAACCATCCACCAGTGCAGCCTGGGTTGCTGTGCCTCCTGAGTCTCCCCTCATGCTGCATGCCATCATCTGCAGGCCTGCCGACTCTTCAGATGATGCTGCAAAATCTGATGTAGAGGGCATACTGAGGGGCATGGTGGAGGGTACATCACTAAGTAGTCCGGATGCCACGGAGCTCCTTGTGTTCCATGAGGCTGCTGAGTTGGAGGAGAAGTGCCAGGAGACCCTGGTCTAGCAGTGCGTCAATGGTGGCTTCAGTGTCTGCAAGTTTTCCCTCACCCATCATGGAGCTAGCAGCAGAGGATGGTGTCAGTAGGAGGGTTTTAGACCACCAGCCAATGACTGTGCACTAACCATGACAGGCCTAGGCTTCAGCATCACAGCTTGGTAGGCAGTGAACACATGGGGGATGTGTGCCATCTGGGCACTCAGAGTGGGAAGGGGGAGTTGTTGCTTACAAGTGACCAACGGGGCAAATCACTGCAGGAGATGACCAGGCATATCTATCACCTGGCACATCCACGACTTGCTGCTTGGAGTAAGTCTACTCAGGATGTTCCTGTGCACATGTTTTGGTGAGGGATGATGCAGTAGCTTAATTTTCTGTGTGGCTTTACATTTGCACTCCTGTCATGTTAAGCCTTGCATGCCATCGATGAACATGTCTCACGTCCAGTAGCCACTCCATGATCAGGGGTTCACTTCCCTATCGGAAGCTCTGGTAATTTCCCAGTAGGCTTCTACACCCAGGCCTCTTTTTTGTGGTTTTTACACATTATCCTGGTAGTAGAAGTGTGATATGGGGTCACTTGGGGTATCATTTCTATTGCCTGTTTTGGTTCACATTCCAGAACTGTCCATGTTGCATGGGCATGCAAAACAGCTTACTGTCACAATCCATATGGGTGGATGCTCCATTTGACAAGTATGGATGTGGATGATGTGGGTAGTATTGCGGTGTATTGCTGGTGAGGTGCAGGTGTTGGGAGACGGAATGTCCTTCTCATGTATCACATGCAATGTTGCTGATGTGTTCTCATTGATATGATCAAGGGCTGTTGATGGAGAGGGGTGTGTTACCTTACCTTTTTATTTCCGTTTTGTGTATCCTCTGGTTGGCTAGTTTGCTTTCTGGCATTCATGGAAAGTATCTTCATGATTGGATGGGGGACATGTTGAGGTATCAGAGACATGAATGTGGAGGATGTGGGTTGGAAGCTGCTGGTTTTATGCCATTGCAGAGCACGTACATGGCAGTGGTGTGTGGAGGTGGGCAAAACCAGCAGCAATGGTGCAGATGGACACATGATCACACTGACAGTCAGGTGAGACGTTTTTTGCACTTTATGCATGCCACTCAGCACTGGACTTGGTATGGGCACATTGTGCCAGGGTTTGGCTTCACTATGTTTTGCATTTTGGGGGTGTGGAGAGTGGTGGTGGCCCGGATCAGCAGCAATGGTGTAGGAGGAACACATCATCACAATGGCAGTCGGGTAAGCCCTTTTTGCACTTGATGCATGCGACTCGGGAAACATGATATGGGGGTATTGTGCCATTGGCTGGATTCCTCATTTCTTACATTTTGGGAATGTGACTTTTTATTCCACTTGAAATGATTATGACAGTGGTTTGTGAACTTCATGTGATGGATGTCGAGAGGGAGGCTTTGTATTTCTCACCTTGTGTGGCACACAAAATTCGGCAGTCCGAGAGGCACCTTCTCAGCGTGTTGAATCATTGAAAGCCACCAGAGATATGGCTTTACTGTGTGTATTCCACAGGGGTTGGTAGTCATGTGAAGTAGGTCTGTACTACCTGGTTGTCTTTTTCCTGTCCATGTGCCCATTGGCCTGCTAAATGAATGGGTTACACCTTTGGATGAGGGGGGAAGACCTCCTTCACCTCTACTGTTATACCATGACATGTGGTAATATCATGCAGGGCACAACATGCCACAATGATTTTGCATACTTCATGGGGGTTCATATAGCAATATCCCTCCTCAGTGGGCAAGGGAGCCAAAGCGTGACTTTAGCAGTCCAAATGGGTGCTCCACTATACCCCAGTGTCTATGTATGCTCTCTTGTAGTGCACCTGGCTGGATTCTTGATGGGTGTCAACAGGCATGTTGTCATCGGGTAGCCACTGTCAGGTGCAAAGAAGTAAATGTTTGTTAATTGTATTTATTGTCATTTCTTGTGTTTCTGTGTGTCATGTGACTGCTTGTGTGTGCATGATAGTTGATACTCACCCACCCACCAGGTGTTTCCGAAGGTTTCTGATGCAAGAGTCTGGTATATGGGCGAATGGCCGAAGAGTTACCTGTCATGTGTGCACCCTGGGAAATTGTTATTGACATGCATTATTTGTCCCTTGGCATCACAGATCACCTGCCCATTGATGGAATGCCAATGTTTCCTGCTGCATTATAACTGTACAGTATCTTGGTATGGTTGCAGCACTACATGGGTGTAGTTGATGGCTCCTAGTAGCCTGTGAAAGTGTGCAAATGCATTGAATCCATGGCACACTCTCCGACTTGCCTGTAGTGTGTGTGGCATGTGAATGTTCTATGTGCATGTGCAATGATGGTGGAGGCAGCTTGGTTGTGTGGGCTGTGATGTCGGCCCCGCTACGGGTGTGGTGTGTACGGATGATCAGAGGTGTAATAGCCTGTGAGCACATAGTGGGTGATACCAGGTAATTCTCCAACTCCCTGACCAGTTCTAGGATGACTTGGGGAGGGAAGCGTATCTACCATGCACCTCCTCATCTGGTATGCCACATTGTATTGTTCATTGGAATATTCTGGGTCTCTTCCACATCCTCTTCCTTCTCCTTCCATGTAATAGTATCAGAGCTAGAAATGCTGGTTCCGGCATTGTGGCAATGTATGTTCATCTGGGTTGTATTGCCCTTTTATACATGAGCTTTCACTGCGCGTTGTACTTTGTGATGTGTAATGGCTGGTGGTTAGATTGTGAAATGTGCGTTCTCCTTTGGACTCCAGAAAAAGGCACGATAGCTTCTGTGAATAGGGTTTCTTTAGTGCTTGATAGGCCATCTTTGTTGTTTTCATGGTGCCTCCCCCCTCACACCCATTTTCTTCTTCATTTTCTGCATTTTTTGCATGTCCTGCCCCCTATTTCGTTTTTTTGCGCTAGCCCTTCCCGGCCCTTGTGCTCTGTATCACGCAAAAGCTCCTGCATGGTGCAAAGTGAGAAGGGCCAGCACAATGTCTGATCTGTGAATCAGGAATTGTTTGCATTTATGAGGCAAAGTCAGTTTGTGCCACACCAAATATTTTGTAAATGAGACCATATGTTCAGGGTAGACTCGTGGAGAGGTCGGTCTAGCCTTCCTCATAAGAAGGGCACTTAAAAGAGATGCGCTCATGCCCCTTGTCTGCATACATTGTGAGAGCTGACAAACAGACTGAACTCCAACACCGAGCACTACATTAATGTACATGAACATTTGAGTTTAGCAGTGTGATGCATTCTGTGCAAATAGCAGAAGGTATTTTTGTACGGACATAGAGTTGTCTTTTTCTGTATCCTATAGAGTTTAGTACTATTACAGAGCTCGACATATTTTAAATATCTTCATGCGAACCGACATTGTAAAAATATCCCATCTTATGAGCTTTGTTGTGTGAAACCTGTCCATAAAGATGGTTATATTTTTTCTGTGTAGATAGTAATGGCTTAAATGGTGTTAGTCACCAGCTCCCATCATATGTTATCAGGATAGCTAAGCGTTTTCTCTGCCCGAAGTCCCACTATGTAACCAGAAAGTCACAGGTTTGCTTCCTGGTAATTATTATTTAACCCTTCTCGGAGCAATCAAAATGAACCTTTGAGTTGGGAATTGTAAAGCATGGCATTAATAGTGAGCCAACGTTACAAGCCTTTGACAATGAGGGCTCTATACGAAATCTATTATTTGCACCCTGGGAAGGGCGCTCAGCCAATCAGGTGGCTGGAAATGTATGCAATAACTGTTCAGTGTCCAGCCCACATTCCACTAGCTACCCGAGCCCCTTCTCTAGGTGCCACGATTTCTTTGTGGCATCTTGGCACATCAGCATCCAGCCCCTCCTCCAGTACCCCTACTTTGCTGACCCACACATCAACCCCCAACCTCCCTCAACACTTACCTGCCTGCCTTGGGCTCCTGACTCCATCTCCCGTGTGCCTTTCCTGTCTGGCCACCATGGAAATAACAAAAGTTGCTTGGCCCCTTTCCTATTCAATATGGTGGCAGCAATCCTCTTTTAATGGGGGGGGGTTACTCTTGCTCAAGATGCAAGATATACAGAGCCCGTCCCTTGGACAAAAAAGAACAAAACATTAATACTACTCTCACCCCCTTCAGAGCCCTGGGGTGCAAATAGCAATAACTCCTCCTCGTTGGGTTGCGTACAGTGCTGTGGAGGCCTACCGAAAATTGGGCTGGCAGGTTCATACTGGCCATGTACCCACTCTGAGGCTGGTGATATATTCATTTTTTTCCTTCAAATGTACCTACCTACTGAGTTTACACAAAGATAGATTGTTGACATCGATAACGTGTTTGGACCAATTGTCTATTGGGTGATGTCATAAATAAGAGAGAATATGCAATGGCTCTTTTAAATTCTCTGCAGACTTTTAATCTCAAAGTTGCAAACCCATGACAAAGACATGACCTCTTAACGTTCCTTCACCTAAAGCAGCATTATTTCCCAAATGAAAGGCTAGCTTAACATGCTAGCTTTGTTTATTTTTAAAATCTTTCAATCATTGTGAGTGGTACGAACAAGAAATTATCTTGTATACGTAAGAACATAAAGCAATAAGCAACGTTTATTGGCTGTTCTATGTGAGCAAGAGTAACTGAGGTGTCCCTCCACTGGGTGCTTCCCACAGAGTAAGAGTTGCACTATAAAAGCTTCAGGGCAACACAATAAAAATGGTCACATTTGAACATCACAATTTGTGACTTTTCATGGCAAACAGTTGGAGTAGCACTTGTCATCCCATTTTTGAGCATTTTAGAACATTGCTGCTTTTTAAAGCACATTGAGCCAGTATCATTGATCAAAGCTTTCAAACTAGCCCACCTTGACCCACAGAACATGGCCACACTAACCATTCAGTGTGTGCCAGTCAGAGCCTTTCCATGCCTTGTTACCCAATTCCATAAGGAGCATTACCTAATTTACTGTGAGCATTTCATAGATCAGCACATAATTCCAGGTGTGAATGTGCCAAATGCCAGGCCACAGGAGCCTACATCAGCATGTTTGGGACATACCCCGCCTAAAAGGACCCTCTTCTGGTGTATGCAGGATTTACCCCTGCCTTCCAAAATACTAACCCATTCCCAGAATAGCCTATTCAAGTCCTACAGAATCATTCTACTGCCCACCAGCAGCTCACATTAGCTTTTATGAGTACATTCCCACAAGGACCTGATGCCCACCATAAGCGAACGGCCATAGCCTGTCAGGAGCCCGCTGCCGCCTGTCAGTAGCGCTCTGCATCAGTGTATTCCACAATTACCATGAACAACTCTTGCACCTCATAGGAATGGTTATGTAATGGACAGTCACAACCATGGATCTTCCACATGACTGGCATACTTTAACACTACCAGTATTTCTAAATCAAGTCCATAACTATGCACAGAAATGTAAAGCACATTATCACACTTACATGGGCCCATGTCTGGTGTAAGTGACCGGGCAACCAGGCCAAAGAGCTTTGCCCAACCCCACCGGGCTTCAATTCAATCCCATCATATGCAGAAAATAATCTACACGGACACAGGCATTGATTCATACCCAATCATGGTTATTCATTCATCGTCTATCTTCAAACTAATTTAAATATCTATCCCATTTCTCTACCCTTGCCCTCAGAAATTCATTCATTCAGCCATCTGTCCATCTGCCATCACACCCACTGTCCACCCTTACAGACTTATTAATTCAATTATCTTCAAATGGTTATTCATTCAATTGTTCATGTCTTCGCCCCTGCACTCCTGTTCGTCATTCACTGATGCATTCATCCATCATCACATTCGACTTTATTCATCTTTCATCACTTTCATATCTATCTGCAACCTTTATTTTCCTGAACCCTTCCCCACCTCTCCATGATCTGCTTAAATGTGTTTGTGTTTATGAATACAGAAAATATTTTAATCATAAATGGGAAAAAGCAATGTCTTAGAGGGCCTGTCACTGTAAACTGAAAATTAGGGAGTAGTGGTTCACTCTTCAAAGAAAAGGTATGAACGGTTCAGGAATTAACCTCTCATGCATTGTGCATGTGTCTTTGTTTTTGCACATTTGACAGGGCGTCCAGTTTTGTGGATTTGGGATGTTATGTTATGTTATCTTCACTTGTATAGCGCACGGTCACCCGAAGGAATCATGGGGCTGAAGAGGGAGGACTGGACAGCTGAGGACAGATTACAAAGAAGGTGCCAGAAAAGAGTGGTCTTAAGAGCTCTTCTAAGCTCTAAGACCACCTTAGACCACATCTAAGGATGTGCATTGAAATGTGCAAACATGCCCCATTAGTTTCACAAACCTGCAAAGGAAGTGTAAAAACATCGTCTGAAGGTGCACATCTAAAATGCACACATGCAGATGCCCTTTGTGGATTGTGGTAATTGAACCTTTCCTGACACAAGGGTTGAACAGCTCGAGAATGAGGACCTTAGTTTCAATCACCTAAGACGATTTCAATGAGCTCTTTCCTCTCTCTCTCTGCTGGGTTCTTATTTGCCGTCTTACCCCATTTTGAAGAATCCCTCTGCTGAACCAAATGTCCCACCAATCCATCAACCAGTTTCCCTGGTTTTTAACTGCATCAATAATTACCTTGAGGATAACATTAGCCTTAGAGCCTCAGCTCTTCATCCGTCTGGCTTTTGTAAAAACACTCCCAGAGACTGCACTCCTATATGTCTACAACATTCACTCTGATGATCACCACTCCAGACTTTCTTCTGAACTCATCTTTGGACTTTTTGCTGCTTTCAGTAATGTTGACCGCTCCAATCTTCTCTCTCTCCAGTACCTTGACTTTCACGAACCTCCTCTCACTTGTATTGTCTCCTATCTGGAATGTCATTCCTTGAAAATGTCTTGGAACTCTCAAACCACTGGCCTCCCCTCCTATCCCCTACCGATCAGTCCTCTGCTCTTTACCCTCTATACCACCTCCCTAGTAAAACCTACCAATATCACCTCTCAGCCGCTGGCACTCACATCGTTTTTGCCTGTCCCTTGTTTATCCAAGTGGTCTCAGAATAGATTACCAACTGTCTCAGTGCAATCCATCACTGGATGTCTCTATGATGTCTCTTGTTAAACTCTTTAGAAACAGAAGTAATCTTTCTCCCAACTTCCAGTGCAATTCCTACACTATGCTCTCCTATCTCCATCCCACATTTCTCGATCCTTTGTCTAGGGCTTGCAACCTTGATAGTAACCTCTGACATCACTACCACCTCCTCGTATTAACCTCTCAACATTCAGAAAAATCATCCATTACTTACTCACCACTCTATTAAAACTTTAATTTCCACTCTCACGTTCAACAAACTCAACTACTGCTCATGCCTACTTCTTCAGCTTTCTTTTTAATGCTTTATTCCTCTAGATAAAGTCCTCAACTTTTCTACATACATTCTCTACACCTTAACCAGATCCTCCCCACCTTCCACCTACCAACACCATGTCATTAAGCTCTCCAGGTGCAACTGTTTTCTTTTCAAGTTCATTCTCCTAGTCTATGAAGCTATCAATTGTGTTGCTCCTCATTATCTGTCGGAATGTCTCTCTACTCACAATTGTGCTCCTTCCACTCCTCCTCTTTACTCAACCTCACTGCTCATGCCCCACATGTGCCTCCTCCTTCTTCCGCTCTTTCTCCC
This sequence comes from Ambystoma mexicanum, assembly GCF_040938575.1. Taxonomy (NCBI): domain Eukaryota; kingdom Metazoa; phylum Chordata; class Amphibia; order Caudata; family Ambystomatidae; genus Ambystoma; species Ambystoma mexicanum. Next base: position 365,903,338 of record NC_090927.1, on the reverse strand, counting down.
AGCTTCATTGAAACCTACTACCCATCACAATCAAATGGTCGGTGTAAACTTCACTTATTTGTCAAAGAGGGAGCTTCAACTCTCCTCAGACCAACCCTCTATACCTGACCCCACCACTCCCTCTAGTGCCATGCAGTAATGACATGTGTACATGCACAGTACTCCCCAAGGTTTTTACCTTTGTAATTCACATTTATTTTCATATTTAATTGTGTCCCTGGTAACACCCTCAAACAGGCACACAACTTGTTCTCATCTTTCATTTTGCTATTGAACTGGCACCCTTCCGGGGAATGCCTCTGCATTCTAAAAATGTGTTATTTAAAGCCATTCATATTTCTTTGAAATTGACATCCCTGTTCTTCAAATAAATAAACATGTAAAATACAACAGGAAATTATATTTCATGAATTCAGTCAAAGGAAGTGATTGGGTTGGAAGAGAATACAAATCATTTGAGGCTGAACTATACCACTTTACAAAATGATTAGTACAACTGGAGGGGGGATTATGAATTACAGGTCTAAGTGATGTTGAATTGTTATATTCAGAGGATATCCAATGCCAAATGTATTGTCTATTCCTTATGTCGGCTGCCTCACTTAGCTCTGCCCATTGAGTTGACACTAACAACTTTTGGCTCTTTTACATTTTTAAAAAGTGTCTTTTTACCCCAAATCTCGAAAGGGCATTCATCCACACCCGTCAAAACAGCCAACACACAATGTTTAGCTAACTTGCTTTGATGGTTAAACCAACCACCTTTAATACTCTTGCTCTGGGAATTCAACATTTTGGCCAAAAGAAATGGGTTACTAAAAATGTTCTGCCCTTTCATGGTGAATATAGAAAAATCAGAACACTAGCATACCAGTTTCCACACATATAGCCCTACCCCTTCACCTTGTCTGCTATCACTTGCCTATCCTAATCTTCAAGATCTTCTAATCTTGAAGATATTGTGTAACTTCAGTTTCACTTCCAACTTTTCAACATATGAATCTTGGAAGGTGTTCCAAGACCTTCTGGGTATGGCCAGCACTGAACAAAACAGTCCAATAAAATATAATATTAACAGATAATGGGTTCAATACACACAGCAAACTCATTCTGAGCCACTTTCAGAACACCAGGCAAAATCTCCCTTTGGTTTGTAAATTCCAATTTTATATTTTTCCAATTATATACAATTGATTTGTTTTAGAGGACCCCAAAACCACATTGAATTCATAAAAGATTATGCCTAAGCTAACAGTCAAAGAGAAACGCGTATGATCACTCTTGGGTCTATCTACAAATAATACGTCTGAAAGCTTAAGCCAATCACATCTCAGGACAATAAAGTAATCGATAGTCGAGGAATAACATGCATTTTTTAATGTGTATTCCCCTGGGATATCAGAACACATGGGCCCATTCACTGGGCGCAACCCCCATTCAATACAAAAGTGAATCTTATGACCACAGTTTTCACAACGATGACCAGTCATAATGGAGGGATGAATACCACATGGAACATCTTGTGGTAAATCAAAAGATATTATCGGCAACCCATTGCCAATTTTACGTTAAAATCCCTCAATTAGAAACATTGGGAAGGTAACTGACTTAGATTGTAATTACATACATATGAAGAAAACAGCACTGCAACACTACAAATAGAGAGACATTATTCAATTTAGATGACAAATTGTAAAGATTTACCAAAGTGAAACTTTCATAAATTGAATAATTAAGTTCAATAAGTTGAATATATGTAGAACCCATAGCAAATTCTTAAAATTTGCATTCAATGTCACCTTGAACCTTACAGAGAGACCACCCAAAAATGTCCCTTTCCAATTAACAACATGGGTGGCATTTGACATAAAATCAATAAAAATAGAATCGTGTTGTAAAACTGTAGGAAAGAAATAAAATCTATTTGCTCCTCTGTGGATCCAAAACCAGTAAGACTCCACAAAAGAATCTTCAGCTGGTCATCACTCAACATCACAAGACTCATACAGTGAAGATCATCCGCCAATTCAGGTATCAAGAAATGATCTGGCAAGTGTCAATCCACATATTCTGTGGAAGTCAATACATCTTGTGTATTATCAGTAGCAAACATATGTTACAGGGGATGTAACCTTATTTTCAGACCCAGTGTAATGATTTACATTATACCCTGCATTCCAGAGGCTAACCTCCATGCAAAAGGCTGTCTAACTGCCCATCTGAGGCTGTGGTAGGTTTTGCAGCAAAGAATAGTGCTGTACCGGAAGCAAGGCTCTGGAGAAAGGTGTGTCTCTGTGCTTGAATGTAAGGGAAACTAGAACCCCATTGTTCCTGACAGGCATACCATTAGACAGCAGTATTGCAGCGACTCTACCTTCTGGGTGTATCAATGTATTTATGTGTATGAAACATTCAATGCTATCAGTATCTCCCTTACACAATTTTATCACTAATCCAACACCTGTTAGCTCTTGCACAAAAGATAAATAGAAACACATTATCCATGCTCTCATTCTTTTTTATTAATGTATATTTATTCTCTTGCAGAGATAATATATAAGCATTAAAAATAGAACAGTCAAACAATATACAGTTCTTAATGCCATCAATAAAGTAATAGAGTAGATACCCATCATCTTACTCTAATATTCACGTCTAAAATGCTAAAAGTTAAAAACAACCAGTCAGCAATATGTGTGTAGTGATTATGACTCAGTAAAACTTAAAGTCGTGCTCATGATTCTGTTGCTGTGAATTGACCAGCCAGGTGGCAGGTGAGGTTATATAGACCAACCTCTGGGTGACCCATAAGGTGGAAAGGGGTAAAAACTATGTCAACAAAATCTAACGCTCCTGTGAGCAATTAACTAATAACAAACCAAAAGTGACCAGTTAAACATATTAAATCCTCCTGCAAGGATTCATCTCAACCTTCCTCTGTGCTTTGATGGTATCCCTTTTCCTGGCCAAAGAGGTACGAGGGACCCTAGAGGTTATATATTAACAGTGTGCGAAAACATATATCTCAATAAACCTTAGTGTTTCACCAGCACAAGAAACGTTAAAACGTTAATTTAACAGAAAAACAAAAATACAAAATGTTGTCTCTTAATGACTATCCCCTTTTAAAGTACCAATCTTAAGCCCAGTGAGCAGTTCACTGTCTCATGCTAAAGGCATTTGAAAGCGTTTTGTTGCTTGTTTCCAAAGCAGTCCAACTTTGTAATTTAGCTCTGCATCATAAATTGGAACAATTTGAAAAGTGCCCGTTTTTAGGCCCACAGACTGAAATTACAGTATTTGTCTAGTTTGTAACGTTTCTTCTTGCTTTCTTACCCAGGAAGGTCAAGAATGTGTGGGTCCTCAAGGCCCTGCTCTGCTCCTTGATGGTCTACAGTGATGTAGCTTTTGGTTACATTTTAGAAACACCCCAATCAGGGTCGGCCTTAAGGGCAGCAGAGCCCTGGGCGAATTGGAACCCCCACTCCCACCCCACGTGCCTCTGGTTAACAGCGGGCAGGGCGGGCATGAGACACTTTTTTTTTTTACCCTCTTCGCTCCGGTGAGGAGGTAATGATATGGGTAGGGCACATCAGCAGCCCATTGTCATTGAATGAGCCCACCACCACAATGAGGCGCCTGCCATGCCTTCTGCCACCACACCAGCTCGGGGAGCCTTTGAAAGACTCCCCCGAGCTGGCATAGTGGGGGGGGCTAATGGCACCTTTTGTCATTAGGGGCGCCTGTGGCGCGGGGCACATTTTAAATGCACCCGCCGCCGCAGGCGCATTTGACGGCAAAAGCCCGCCTGCTACGCCTCCTCCCACTACGCCAGCTCGAGGGAGCCCTTGGAAGACTCCCCCGAGCTGGCGTGGCAGGGGCTAATGGCACCTGGGGGGTGTGGGGCCCTGGCCGGTTGCCCAGCTCACCCCCGCAATGCCAGCTCTGACCCTAATTGTCTGAAACAGCTGTTTAATAAAGGCTACGTCCCACCACTGTTTCCATGTCAAAGTCAACTGGAATGTTTCATTTGTGGCTGTAGGCCTATGTGGTTATGAATTAGAGAACATCAACTTGTAAGTATATAATGTAATTCATGGTACCAGAAGATAATGAAGCTAATATTTTTACATTTCATGGTGTTCATCCCTCATTTTGCTAGATAAAAAAATCAGATATTGTTGGAAACGATACACTCATTCCTCCTGCAGATTTCTGATTCCCAACTCCGGAGTCATACCTATGGGAAGAAAAAACTAATTTAAATTTGAATACTGATTTAGATAAAATGTGTTCAGAGAACATATTTCAATTTGAGATCGCTTAGCATTAATGGGATTTCACACCTTGGTCTATATTTACTCCATCAAAAAACGAGACAGAAAAGTAAGAGATACAACATTGCCTTCATATTTATTTGTGAGTGGACCAACCCAGTCTACTCTATGAACCATTAACATGGTGATTAACAAAAATGTGTACCAGAGGAATACGACCAATTTTGCACATCTATGAATGAAGGCAAAGTCATCTATTTGCTCATGAGGCACATTCACTAAATTCAGCTCAATTAAATTAACTGCTGGATGTAAAGATCCTTTTCTCAATTCCCTGTGTCACGTAGCTGATTTTTTCATACTCAGATTACTCAATGTGCAATATGGTTGAATCAATATTACATGGTTCAAACCACAAGGGATGGTCTGCGAAGAGAAGAACTAGTGGATTCAACCCTTTTGATAATATAAGTTAATAATGCATTTGTGTCCTCAAATGCATTCACAGAGAACCGCTAGTTTGAATTCCACCAGGGCTTGGCACATGTTTTGGTAATGAAGTTGCTATGTTACAAATAACATTTTTAAGTACAAGCATCCTTTGTGTTAGATTCAATGCAGTAGCTTCCACCAATGGGAGTAACAATTTAGCAACGTATGTGGAATCTACCGAGAGTGAGGATTTCAGGAGAGTATAACTATAAGCTCAAGTTATGGGTTCATTAACAGTTTTTCCGTAGGATTCCGAACTGGGCCTCTGGCAGAAAAAGATAAAAAAGGCACAATTTGGCCTTCCATGGTATTCATTTCAATGCTAATTTAGAATTTGGTACATCTGAAATGTAGTTTACCTATTGGTTTGAGCAGCTTTGAAAACACCTGGTCATTTTATTTATTCATCTCTGAGAGAAGATATATGATATGAAAAGTCATTTATAACGTGCCTGTACACAAGTGTTTCGAGGTGCAAATAAGGCTGGAGATGGAATATCAATTGCTTCATCTGTAGCAGGAGCATAAACAGATGTTGCAACTAAAAGTTAAAATCGCTTTGAGGAGGGAATATCTTTAGTCTCAGAGATGTGAACATTTGAATGTAATGCAGGTGCCTCTATGTGAATCAAATCAACTTTAATATATAATGCAATTTGGCAGGCAACTTGTATGCTTGACCGGTTGCTCAAATTTTACAATTACCTACTGCACATTTTTTTAAAGAATTAATAAATGAGATAATGAATTGCCATTTTGGTGCAAACCAATAGTCCTACAAAAGATAAATGTTGTTACAAATACCGCTAGACATCTGTGGAGACGATAAGCCATTCTCTGCTTAGAATTCCATCCTTAACCATGTTGTTGCCCTTCTACATTTCCAAATTACTATGTAAGTCTTCAATTGCTAAAGTCAAGTAATTTGTTTCTTTGATTGGGACCAATGTGGTGCTAGACAATAACGTACTGACTCTTCTGTAATTGTGGCATAGATAATTAAGCATTTGCTTCTGGCTTTTCTGTTTGGAAGCAAATAAGCAACACAACCTTTAATGTAGCATATCAAATGCTTGTGCATGCTGAATAATTAATCTGACATATATCTGCAATACATAGCGTAGCACGAGTTTAATGTTGATAACTAGATTAGACCCTCAACTCTCCAAGTTATCATCAATTTGAGGGAGCCAAATATCATGGACTTGGAACAGCTCACTGTCTAAGAAGTGGTTACAGAACAAAGAGGTGTCCCCACTATCTCAAAGGGAACAATAGGGAGCAGCAGGAAACTGTGGGATATATTTTGTCCAAAAAGAAGTAAACTAGATTTAGACACATTGGGCCTAAGCATTGAATGTCAAACTGAAAAGGCAGCATTTAATTTGCATCAGCCACATATCATAAGGTTGTTTCATATAAAGAGACATCCACTTACTGGCCGGGCCTTGCATATGATTGATTAAGCTAAGAACAATTAAAGGCTTATTCTAGATGGAAAGAATGCATTTGCAAACACATAAACTGCAATCATGGAAGTGGGTGCATTTTGCAGCTAATATAATAAACACATGGAGTTAAAATGTCCCTTGCCAAAGAGAACATGATGAGAAAATGAACATGTGGTGGCAAGACATGATTATGTTAAACATATCAGGATACCTCATGTGCCCAAGGAAATGTAACCATGGCAAACTTAATTCTCTGTTTCTACAGTATGACTTTAAGTTGATATTTCCTGAGAATGGCTCAGTTTCTTTTCAGTACACTCAATTAGTGACCAGGAACATTTTTTATTGGGGCATGTTCCCTCTGATAAGCAACAAGATGACCATTAGCCTTGGAAGAAGAAAGGCTGATGACATGACTGCTGTTCAGGGGAGAAATTAAATGTAACTGTGAAATAAAAGTCAGAATCTGCAAATATGTTTGAAGATGCCCATTGGTTTAAATGGAAAATCATAGTTTGTTCATTTTCTCAAGAATCTTAAGTCTTTTGGCAATGGTTCAAGTATGACTAAACAGTGACTGAATAGGACTGGGTATTAACGCTTATCAACATTTGACCTTGGGGACAAAAGTTACAACCTAAAATGTGTTTTTAACTCCCCAGCAAATGTCACAAAGCAGACATTCAGGGATGTGATAACTTAATAAATGAGATATCTGGGTAGAAAAATCATGTTCATAACTATTATAATTGTTGTATAAACTGTGAACAACTGCTGTTCGCACCTGCAACCTCCTGCTGAGATGGCAGTTAGTTCATTACGAGTGGCATGATTAGAGGAACATGAACATATCTAGGTTGTTAGGTTTCTGTATAAAAGAAAGAACGTTTCTATGCAGTGACTTTTTGGTGAAACATTGAAAAGTGTAAAATTAAAACTTTAGTGAGAAGATTCATCCCTCCCATCATTTCAACTATATAACTCTGAGACCTTATCGCCAGAGAAGTGCAGGGGCCTTTGGGGTGGAGAGGACTGTCGGGAGTCCAATTAAAATTCAGGGCTAATAAGCTAGTACCTGTGAACTTAAATTATTATGAGGTGTGAAAAGTGGATGCACAACCAGAGAGTGAAGAGCTGCCTAAAACATCTGGGTACAACTATTGAAAACATGCTACAGACTTAACATTGCCTGGGAGACAGCAATTTGGAAGGACTAAAGAGGCAGGAATATTTGTAAGGAAAGCAAAATAGAGGGATGAATGATGATGGCTATCCATGACTGAATTGCCTGACCAGATCCCCCTACTTCCCCATGAGAGGGTCCTGAAACACTGATGTATTTCCTGAGCAACAAACCCAATGTACATAGTTTGTCCAACAGGACCAAGTGTGGGGATTCATTTAATTCAATACCTTTCCCTAATAAATGGGTGGGGGTATGGAAGGAGGCCCTTAGTATATTTTGATAAATAATAATTCAATGAACTCCCTATAGCCAAAGGACACAGGGTGAATTTGTTAACATTCAAAATTAACAAACTCACTCCCAGTGTGAATACAAACTATAGTCTGTTAATGTAATCGGGTACACCTATTTTCCAAGAATTTCCTCATGGGAAAGGGTGTCCTTGTCTAAAAACAAAATTACTAACTGTCACCATTCCTCAGACCTACCCTTAGAGCAGAGGGATGCTTAACCTAACTTAATGTCTGGGTTGTTGGTGCTGGTTAGAGAAGTGCTTTGCTAAACGAAACAAAGTGTAGTTCCTAATTGAAAAATGCACACTCTCACCTGAGAGTGAGTAAGTGACCCTGATAGAACAGAGATTTTGTATTGCTTCAGGGTGAAGAAGTAAAAGGTTCCATGTCTGAAAAATGGGCTGTTTTTCAATGTTTGATGTGCTTTCTTATTGTTAGTTTTGACATGCGCACCCGGAGATTATAAGTCAAGTACACTGCATACGGGAAATTGTTTTACACAAATGAACAATGGTGCTGTGATTTAAATCCAACTTCACAAAATGTATCAAGTTCACAATTTTGTAATGCTCCATGGTATTGTTTAATTTTGACATTCAGGGGTTTTTGTGGGACAGGAGGGTTGAACTGTTAATTTGGCCTGTGTTTCATGTACAAGAGACCCAAAAGTCCAAGTCCCAACAAGAGAGTTTTGTTTTGAAGCTTTGTTTTGTGCCACAGAGAATGTGGTGTGTGTAATTATTTGCTGCACATATTCATTTGACATATTCTTCAATAAATATATATTCTGTCTGTACCCTAGCCTGATTCTTGGCTTATTTGTGGCACTGGGGAGGGATCTATGTGGCTCTAAATGAGTCATAGACAGGGCTAGACTGAATCAGAAAAAATGATATATAAGGGTAGGCTCTAAATATATTGTTACAAAACTGTAACCCACACTTATCCATGGGTTTATGCTGCAGTCTTGCAAAAGTGGTCTCTTCTCTGCTAGGCTGGTGTGACCGGGATGGATATCTCACTCTGTCTTCATTCTTTAATGTTGAGCAGCTATACAGCAGAAAACAACACCACACCATTGCAGTACGAGTTAGGCCTCAAACTTGCAAGACCAGTGTCTTCCCTACTATGTGGGCAGGGATTGGCTGAATGTTTCACTCCTGTAGCAGGGGCATTGGGCCTTGGCTGAGGAGAGGTAGAACATTATCTGTCACCCATGAAACCTAGAGATTCCACAACCCTTGAGTGCACATAAATAGGAGACCCTGCTAAAGTCCTGGGGAGAAGTGAGGAGACCTGGGTGTCTGGTTGACTGGTCTCCTTAGCAGTCATGTCATCCTCCCTACATGCTCATTTTATAAAACTTGGGTTGCTTCATAACGATTGCAGTAATGTCACTGGGAATGGAATTGGTCCCTAGAATATGAGGGTATTGACATTCTAGATGTGGCAGATGTCCAGGTATCCCTGATCAGCTGAGAGCAGGGCACTCTCTAACTGCAAGAACCTGTTAAATAAACACTTTCCCCTCTATCCATGTCCAGACTTCTTTCATTGTAGTAGCATCGAAGTACGGGTATCCATGCATAGGTGGAAAAAGTGAGAGTGTCTTGCATGCCTCTACCTCAACATCCTTACCTCGCTGTTAGCCCTGATTTGAAAGTGTGTGCACAGTAAATATGTGGCTGCAAATAGATCAATTTTGGTGAGAAGGTTACTTCATTTCCCGCACTGAAGCAAGACCCCACTGTGCGGTGTCTGCGTGATGCTGCTGTGCGCGTACCCAGTGTTGAATGGGTGGTGATTCATGACATGATCGGGAGTTCAGACAAAGTTCATTAGCATCTCAGCAGCTGACCCACACACAGTATTCACCCGTTCCCCAGCAATGGAAAGGCAACTGACACTGGTGCTATTCGTGAGCCACTGGAACTCTGTGCTGAAAGGTGAGGAAAGCAGGCACACAGTGTAGGGTTGCTTTTGAATAAGGAGGCAACACAGCTGACCTCTGGGTGGAATGTCTTTAACCTGAGGTGTGTAATCTTAGTTTGATATTGTAGTTTTAGTCTTAGTTATTTTATTAGTTTGTTACTTTAAAGTAAAAAGAAATCCACTGAAGAGTTTTTGCTTATTGCAATATGACACATTGACATGCAAAACATTCCCAGACCCACTATCTTCCACTCCATGCATGGGAGTCCAAAATACAATGATGATATGATGAGGCCTCGGAAACACACATAGGCTTTTGGCATAAGATTTATTAAGTTAAAGTGTTAACAGACCCTGAACACAGCCCTCCTTTCCAGCTCCTTCTCCAACTGCTGGGTCTGGAACTTAGAACTTTATACAACAAATGCATTTGACGTGAGTGTCCACTACCTCACACTTCACGTGGTTCTTATTCCATACTTGACTCACCCTGACAGCAACCCGCTGCACCGCCATCACCTTTATGGGGTCAGAATATAATATATTACCCTTTCTCTTCACAACACCCTTCTTTATTCTCACCCAATTACCACACTCCACTCATACCTCCTTCTTTCCACGCTTTCTATTTTCCCTCATCACCCATACCTCTTTGTTTCTCTTCAATGTTCTTCTCAACTCATCAACCACACAATCCGACTCGATCCTCTTCTAAATCATGGGGAACTAACTTGTGTGTTTGCCTTTCAACCCCTCATTAACTCAAATGGTCTTTCCCCTGTCACAGCATTAGGCAACATCCACAGCGCATACAAACTCACCTGAATAGCCACTTACCTGTCATTTCCACATGCATCTGCCATACAAATCGCATCCAGGACACAACCATTCACCCTCTCAGCCATGCCATTCCCCTCAGGGTAATACAAAGCAGACCTTTTGTATTTTATTCCAAACCTCTTCACGTACTCTACAAAATAACCACCAGTAAACGGAGTTCCATTATCTGTAAGAATACTTCCTGGTACACCTTCTCTTGCAAATACTTCTTGCATAAAATCTACAATACTGATATCAGGAACAATGCCATACTCCATCCACCTTGATAACAAATCCACTAGAACTAAAACACATTTACCATGTTCACCTCCCAAATTCACCGTACCTAAAATATCAATCGCTATGTCATCACAAACCTTACTCAGAACCCCAACCTCCACCAGAGGTAGTTCCTTGGCAACCTCACCCTTACCAACTTTGGCACATTCAATACAACTAGCTAACCACCTCTCTACATCTCTATCAAACCATGGCCACCAATACTCACTCCTCAGAGTGGTTTTGTCTGTGACACACCCACATGTCAACGTGTGCCAAATCCACAATTTTGTCTCTAATCGAAGCTGGAATAGCCCATTCCCACCAAAATAAGACATCACCAACCACACTTAACTCACCACGTATTTCCCAATATGGGCTCTCTCCCTGTCACAATTGAACTTTCGTAGGCAAACCTGAACACACATATTCTTTGATTTGCGGTAACACCTCATCTCTATTCCTAGCCTCTAGCCATTCTTCCTTGTTCAAAATGCCCTCATGATTTACAAAAAACATTTCTGAAATGTCAACCACACTCTCATCCTCCATATGACTAACCATCCTTGATAAGCAATCAGCCATTACATTCTCCTTGCCAGGTATTACTTGAATTTCAAATGTATGTCCTTGCATCCCAGTTACCTAACTTACCACAAGTCTGTATACGTTATTTAAACCCTTGCTCTCAAAATTGCACTTCAACGGTATGCAGTCCATCCTTATCACAAATTCAGTTCCCCACACAAAGTTCTGAAATTGCTGCACATCTCAAACACACCAATGATTCCTTTTCCAAGACAAAATAATCATTCTCTGCACCTCTCAATGCTCTCGAAGCATGGGCTATGATCTCATCACCATATGAACAGGTTGTAACTTTGCTGACACCGGTATACTTCCCGTCTTCAAAATTATTTGGTGCCTCATTCCATTTACCTTGTCCAGACCTTTCTTAAACACGTAACTAAATCTTTCACACATCGATAAACCCACATGCAACACTCAGTTGTGTTGGTGTCCAACATTATTTGCAATCTTTTCAGACCACGCCACCCCAGCAAAGTTGGCCCTTTCTTAGTCACATAGACTTTCGCTTGTGAATTTCTTCCTTTGAATTCAAACTTTGCAGTGAAATAGCCAATAAGTTCAATATTATCTTGATTGTAACCTCCTGGTTTAAAATATGGCTCCACCAAGTTCCTCACATCTCCTGCAATTTCTTGTTCAAATACACTTCTTGTCATAAGTGACATTTTCAAACCAGAATCAGCCATCATTGACACCTCCGTGCCATTCACACACACCAAGGCATATGGACGCTCACATTCTTCTTCATCCACACCTTGAATAACATTGACAGTAATATTCTCAACATGACAAATTTCCTCCTCCTCAAAAGATCCTCCTTGGTCTTCTTCCTCAGTCACATGTAACACCCTTTTTTGATTAAACTGAAAATTATTGCAACAATTTGCAAAATGTCCTCTTCTCTTTCATTTGGCGCACAAAACTCGGCCGGGGCAAGACTCTGACCCCAGAAAATGCAAATTACTGGCACATCGGAGACATACTGCTCTTTCTTCTTTTCTCCTTTCACACAGTTATTCTTATTGTCACCAGGACCTTTAGGAAACTTATCCTTCCCTTTCTGTTTGTGTCTTCCCTCATTGACATTTAACACTTCCACTTCTGTTACCCCGGTCTTCTTTTCAGACAATTTGGCTATGCATGCCATTCAGTGTTCCAAACGTTTTTCAATGTTCAATACCTCGTCCAAAGAAGGCTAATATTTTAACCATAACTCTTCTCTTATCTTGTTACTATTGCAATAAATCTTCAACTGGTCCCGGATATGTTCATCAAAGGATTCTTTAAATTTGCATGACAAAGCCAAATAGCGGCGACCCGTCACCTATTCCTCCACACTCTCCCCTTGTTCTGGAACATGCACTCCAAAATGATACCTCTCTAGGATGGTACTCGTCTTGTCATTGAAATGTAGGTCCAATTTGAGTAAGGCTTAGTCAAGTTCACTCGCATTGTCTCCCCCACCATCACCAATTAGAGGGGGAAGCGTATCATAAATCTGCTGTCCTTCATAACCAAGAAAGTGCATCAGGAGAGACAACTTCCTTTCGACTCAGTTTGAGTTACTACAAGTGGCTTTAATAAAATGGATAAAGCCTTTTTTCCAGTGGGCCCATTTTACTTTAACAGGACCCCGGGAAGCCATAAAAACTGGAGGACGAGGCTCACCAGGCATCGCCATCTTCCTTTTAACTCTTCCTTTTAATTAAATTTCAAATGTTTAAGTGTTAAATATAGTTTCCTTTTATTTGTATTCTCTTTTTGCCATTTGTCACATGAGTAGAGTGCTAGTACTCTTTTTTAGCAGTCCGTACTGTAAGCAGCAGACTTTCTCGCTGCTTGAGTTATTATGCTGTTTGTTGTCCATGAGGCGTTACTTGCGCATGCGCAATGATTGTTTGTCATGAAGGTCAGGCACTGCTTTAGATGTGAAGGCCTTGCGCATGCGCTAAATGTAGCTCACGCATGCGCAATCCCAGCTCTAAATAATGTCCCTGAGAATCTCACAGACAGCGACCATCATAACCTTCAACAGGCAACAGTGCACAAAGTATCCCTCAAGCTCGCTCAACATCGGGAAGTGAAGCTTCCCGCTTTCAATAGTCCACCATCAAATCTTTCAACTGCGGACACCCCCAGACATGCTTGATTGCCCCGGGCTTCCAACAAAAAGGGCAAGGCACCTCAGGCTCTGACTTTTTTTCATCATCGCATGCACCATCACCCACTCCCCTGCAACCTTATGGAAATAAATCAGGTGTTATGCATACTCTCTCTATGAAGGCATTTAGAGAGAGACAAAAGCGAATACAGCACTCTTTGAATCTCTACTGTTCAAATTTAATCACATGGATCTTCATGCAGCTGCCCGGGATTTTCTTCTTTCAAAAAACTTTGCTGAACTGACAAATCCCTGAAGACTAAGTCACCTGCCCAGGGTCCATTTGCAGTGCATGTCCAGGAAGCTCAAGGGACTCCTGGGACACAGGTCCACCTTGATTCTGATACGGCCTCATTGGCCCCTCCTTTGGCAAGTAATCATCATCATAGAGACCGGCAGGCACCACCTCTGGTGCAGCCACCCAGGTTCGAGTCGGCACAACAGTCATCCTTAAGGCCGCCAAATGAGTTACAGGAAGTAGACATAGTACCAGAGAAACACACAAAACCATCCAATATTAGTTTCCAGGAAGTACCAGCTGAGTACTCGGTAGAGGAAATCCTGCGTATGGCACCAGTGACGGAGCTGGGGCCACTTTGGAAATTCTGTTTGTACAAAAAACTCTGGGCTATCCACTTGAAAAAAAAAAAAACATGCCTTCCAAAACCTTAAAGAAGCAAGGTGCACAAGGCTTTTTCAACTCATTATTTGCACAGACAACAGTCAAGGCCACCTTATATCAGCTGGGTTGGGCTGGGAAGATGGTGCTGGACACAGGAACGGTCACAAGCCAGTCCACAACTTCATCGTCTCCAATCCTAACAAGCGAGCATAGAGAGGAATAATGAGCACCATTCCCTGAAGTAACAGCAACGGCTACCCCCAGGGTATATCTGATGGCACCAGGTAGTCTGAAAATGCCATAATTTACCAATATTTCTGGGCAGCCACTATGTTTAGAAAAAGGGGCCGCACCCTCTGTTATCCAAAGGCTAAAGGCTGCAAAAAGAGGCCCAAATACATTTGAGACACCCATACAGGACCGCTGTATGCAGGGTCCACTGGGTTTATGCTATTCACACCTTGCAAATAAGCCGAAAAGGCAGGAAGACATTAAACTGGTGATTAAAAGTGTGATTCCAGAAACTCACTCCTCAGTTTTGAATCGATCTAACACACTTTCCCTCTTACAAAAAAAAACCCCAGGTTGGGTGGAATCAAGTCTGGAGATGTGGCCAGAGTACTATTTCCTGACAGATCCAGACTTGATCAAGTGGTGATTCATTTCAAAACAAGATTATTTATGGACACCCTACTTAAGGAACGAGACAACCTGAGATATTAGGGGTTTGACTTATTCCCATTCACTATCAATTCTTGGCAGTGGATGATTCCACCAAGAGATACCCAACAGGACCATGGCGGAATGCAACCATTGCAGCTAGGGATCAGGACCTCAGTAGAGGAGCACGTTTTGTCTCTAAAAAGAAAGATTATGGTCTCTGAAGAAAGCAGACATTGGTCATGGCTTATGGCCTTCTGCTCGGATTAGACTGAAGTGTATAATGTCTGTGTGCAGGGGGGCAGGCCCTAACTTGGGAAACCTGATTGTTTCTCTGTAGCTTCATTCATTTCCAGAGGGCATATTCACCTGTTCGATAATGTTTCTTTGGCTTACATATTAAGAAAGCACACAGTTGCAGGAAACATGTCTTAAGTCACCTCCGGCCATTGATGGCTACTAGGTCTTCCATCAGGCAGCCTGACAGGGTGACAGTGGTCATACATATGGTGGCCTTTTGCCCCTGGTGACACGCTCCCTTCTAATCAATATAGTAACATCTTTGAAGTCCAGTTTGATATATTGGCCACTTACATTAGATTTGTCACCAATTTGATAGTGATGGTCTGATGATCAATATTGATTGGCATAAGGGTATGGGAACCATAGCAGAAGTGCTGGAATTGGTATCCTAACGTGTTGCGGACTCATACAATACTACACCATCTGGGAATGTTCTGGAGTCAGGTGATCTAAACTCAGATTGTGTTTCAGCGGTGGTTCTGAATGAAACAGGTTCAAGAAATTAGGGTTTAAAAATAAATAACGGAAGAACGTGGGCAACCTCTTAATGGGTCAGTAAGAGGGGATATTCCCCCCCTCAGCAACTTCGTCTAATGGGCTGAGCTCCACCATTTTAGATTACATTTTTATGGGGCATTAGTTGATGGACAATTGTTCCTGTTTTAAAGTGCAAAGGATGGCGCTTAGTGACCAATCCATTTTGACAACTTATTTTGATCCATGGGGAAAGGCCAAACTGCTACAAATTTGGGGCAGAGGACACTCATCCCGAATAATCAGGGCAATCGCCTATATTGTACACAGCATATGTTAAGCATTGTCACTGAAACAAGTGTTGAAGTGACTGCATCGATGTCTAAGCATGAAATGCAGACTGAATTCTCATTTCTAGAATTTTGAGTGTTCATGTATGGAGTAATTGCCTCAAACGTCCCTAGAGCCAGCAGTAGGAAACTGCCCTCTTCTCCCCACCCACATACATACAATAGAGAGATGGTCAATAGAAGAAGAGCACTGAGACACCTACTTAGGCAGATTCAAAATGACACTTGTCTAACTGACCACTCCAAAGAGGTGAAATTGAAGAATAATTGGCTCCCTTCATCTAGAGCTCATCGACTTCAATTGGACTCAGAAACAAAGCTAGCTGCATTGGTTCACAGTAACTCAAAATCCTTCCAGACTCTGATTAATGCCACGGGCAATAGCCAAGGGGGTAGGCTGGTGAATGCTGTAACAGAGGTTGCCTGGGTGCAGCATTTTGAAACACGTGATGCCCCGCCCCAAAATCAGACAACAAAGGCAGCCCCTTATGGCACCCAGTTTGACATCGGCCTCTCCCTGTCCAAATGCATAGATCTAATTGGGAGAATCAGTAACTCACAGGCCCCTGGCCCTAATGGGCTTTTGAACCGTCTATTTAAAGCAAATCTTTTACTCTGGGCAGAAATCCTTTATATTATATTTTCAGATATTATGAAATTTGAGCATTTTCCTTTGACTTGGGATAGCGCCCATGTCACACCTATATACAAGAGGGGTGTGAGAGCAAATCCAAGTAATTACCGCCCAATCGCATTTCTTGATGCAGACTCAAAAATGTCCTCCTGTCTCCTGTTGGAACATCTGGCGTCCTGGGCTACTAGCCAGAATTTAATACCTAAATGGCAAATTTGATTCAGGACCGGATGGCCACCGAATTGAATGTCATGTTACTTAAGTGCATCCAGTATCAATCTTGGTCAAAGGGGAGCATCCCAGTGTATTTCACCTCGATTGACCTTGCAGTCGCATTCAATGCAGTGGACCGCGTGTTACTGTGGTGTAAGATTCAGCAATGGGGTATTCCTCCTGGTCTTCTAAGATTGATAGTCGCTCTCCATAACCACTCCACTATACAAGTTAGCCTTAATCAACAAGGCATTTTGTCGCATCCAATAAAAACCTACAGAGGCATGAGTCAGGGTTGCGTTTTAGCCCCCCGCCTTTATAAATTGTATATGGCTGACCTAGAACAATATTTGCAGCCTGCAGTCTTGGCAATTTCAAAAATATCTATTTTAAGGGATTTATCGACGGGTTATGCAGACGACTATCTAATCTTCGATAATACCCCAATCAGTCTACAACGTGTGTTGAATGGCTTCTCTGCCTTTGTCACTGCCAAATCATTGTCTATCCACTCAGCAAAAACAAAGGTAATGCAATTATCAAGCACTCAAAAACAAGTTCCAATCAAATGGTATGTGGAAGCAGAGTCTTTGGAGTAGATCGACTCATCTTGGCCTTATGAAAAACAAGCCTAAGTACCCGGCTTCGCCCAGGATGTCCATTCTCAGCTTTTTTTTCATGTTCCACCGGAAAAGATTAACAAATATTGTAGTTTGCCACAAAGATAAAACGCGATACATGTTAAATTCACTAATTAATTGAACACCAAATGTTCATGCATTTCTGATTTAAATTCTCACATGTTTATCATATTTGTCTGCTTACTCTGATTATGTGCAGTGTTGTGAGCAGTGGTGGCCATTGTCGCTGCTAAACACACACTGCAAATAATCAGAGTAAGCATACAAATATGATATTCATGTGAGAATTTAACTAACAACAAAATTTGGTGTTCAATTAATTAGTGAAATTAACATGTATCAAGTTTATTACAAAAGAAATCAATGAAAATAAGGACAGATTCACTCTCTTCTAAACAAGTTAGAAAACAGAAAAAATGCAAGACCAGTTCAGCACAGACAGCGCAATGATGACCACTTTCTACAAAGGACCTGTAGATGGTGCATGGAACACCACAAAATGTAATGCTGAAAAATCTAAAAATGTTAATTATCTTGGGAACGGGATGACCTATCCAGCTAGAAATAGTTGCATTAAAAATTCTGCAATGAAATAAAGAATATTCCATGCAAACTTCATGATGCCAGACCTCACCGTTCATGAGGGTTACATCCCCCATATCAATGCCATATGTGGTCCACAAACAAACACGACTTTGTTTTATATGTATAGATTCTAGACCCCCGTTAGTTTCTACTCACTCATGGCTCCACTCCAAGGCCCTAAAGTTAGCAAATCAGTTGCAAAGGGTGGATGTGAAATTTGGAAAGTTTTATTTATTGCCCTGTCAGCATTTTTTTGAGGGCAAGATTGTCCCTATGTTACTTGATTGAAATATATGATATATCCCTGATAGATTATTTGCCTCATTTGGAAGCCTTGATCTTGAGTCTTTTGTCTTCCATCCTCCAAACTACATTCAATTATATATGAGTTGGGCAATATCTAATTGAAGGCTAGAGCCTTATGAAGCTACCACTCATTTTATAAGAAGATGCTACAACCATCAGCAAATTCTCTGTTGCTGGATTTCTGTGAAGCATGTGAGCTTGGGGGACTCTGAGCTTTATCCGAAATAAAGGGACTAGCCCTAATGTTATTGACAGAGATGGGGTGCTCTTTTTTAGATCAAACGGGTAACCCATTTAAGAAGGCTGTGTATATGATGGATTGGGCTAACACAGTAATGGACTTTCATGCATATCCCTCTATAGGTCACCTAAAAATAGATCACAAATAACAAGGTACTTTGGCTCCATACATATCGCTTTATTCTAGAAGACTAGTTCGCTCCACCGTCCTGATATTCCGCTTGAACCTGATACGGAAAAACGAAACACTGTTTAGAATTGGTCTGGTTAAAGAAGAGGCTGTATTTTGTAGATTCTGTAAAGATGTAAAACAGAGAGAAACAGCTACACTTGTGCTGTTAATGTGTGAAGCCATGAAGCAGTTAAGGGAAAGAGTGTTTTTTAAATGTATACAGCACTATTTTTTTATCAATGGATCATATGTAGTATTACTATTTATCACGATTACCACACATATTGTAAATGCAGTTGCTTCCTTTTTTGATTCAATAATGATTGAGCATGATTTGTATGATTTGCAATAATGACTAGGTAGTACATCATTTAAGCCCAATTTTCTTTGGTTAGTTTGTGTAGGATTTTTCTTTTTATTTTATTCCTGGTTTATTAAGATATTATTCTTTTTCTCTTTTCCATGTGTAATGCTCTAAATGATTAAGCATATTTGTGTTGTTGTTAACAGTTGTTGTTAAAGGTTGAATTGATTGTAACCCAATAAACCAAAAAAAACATCGTAGTCAGTCTTCAAAACCTCTTGTATTTGCAAGTGAATTAAATCTATTATCAAGTTAGACACCATACTTACTTCTTCTACAATCAAGGTATCTCATTTTCTAAGACCTTTTCCTACTTCTTGTGCTGCACTTGAAACAAGTTTTTGATACTGTAGTTTGTTGTCATGCTCCAGTGGTAGCATCAACAGACGATATATTGTGAATGCTGATCTTCGGAACAAAGTGGAAAGGTTTCAAAGACCTTCATGTGGAAAGTACTGTCAGAGAAAATGCAAAATGAAAGACACAAACTACACTCAGTGCAGATTTGGCTTCCCAAGGGCTGTGAGACCAGTCAGTTGTGTGAATATTTCGATGTTATGTGTTTGATACATGTTATGGGTAAGTCACCAAGAAATACGTATAATTTAAGAACAAATAAGGAATGCCATTTCATTAATGATCACAATCTAGTCATTTCTCAGCTTTGGAATCCAAATACTAATGTGTAGTATATTCCGGATGATACAACATCTGTTGTTCATTATATTACAGCATACATTACAAAAGCTGAAAAGAGCAATGCAGCTGAGGTACTGGAAAATTTATCAGCAGATGAAAGTATTAGTCAAACTCTACTAAATTCTGGTCCGAAGAGGCTCTGACATAAATAGTGGGGTAGCTACAAAGCTGCAGATCGCCTAACTAGTTTGCCTCTATATGGACGTAGCATTAATATACTTTGGTTAAGTCTTGGCCCAGCTAGTTCTAGAAATCGGTACTGAAGCCTTTGAGTTAGCAGAAGCAGTACCTGACACTACAGAGATTTTGAAAACCAACTTGGTTGATACATATTATCCAGATTGATCTGTAGCATTGGAGGATCTTTGTTTATATGAAGTATTGAAAGCTACCCATATTCAAAATATTGAAGCAAAGAGTGACATTGGACGGTTTAAAGTACATGGATATGCTGGTTGTCAATGTTTCCCCAGACCAGGCAGGCGATTTGCTGTTTTGTTCTGTGCTCCACTCACTCTGGCAGAAGAGAGAGAGAGAAAGAGAGAGAGAGAGAGAGAGAGAGAGCGAGAGAGAGAGAGAGAAAGAGAGAGAGAGAGAGAGAGAGAGACAGAGAGAGAGAGAGAGAGAGAGAGAGAGAGAGAGAGAGAGAGAGAGAGAGAGAGAATATCTGTGTTCATGGAGATCTGGGGGAACAAGACTTTTCAGACATCCTCTCACCTGTTCTAGGCCTGATTACCCTTCCAGTTTGTCCCCTTCACCAGCAGAGGTTGATCTCAATTCAGCATTCCAACATGGGAATGCATAAGAAAAGAAAAAAGACAGATGTGAGTGCCATGTTCCGGACCCACTCAGAGCGATCACCAAAAGGAGAAATGAAGTAGAAAATGGCTGTCACAAGATCCAGACCACTGCTCATATGTCCATGTGGAAGGCTTTAAGCCTGTTGGCAACTTATCCTGCTGTCATCCTACTGTCACTGCTCTAGGGGATGACAGACCAGCATGTCCTTATGATGATCAGGATCCTCAGTGCCTGGGTGAAGAAAGGGATGGAATTGAGGCTGCTGGGCACCACATATTGCATTCCAGTTCCATTGAGACTCCCTCTCCCCATCCACATTCGGCCACAGCAACCGGCTCAACACTGTAACACACAAAGGAAGGAACCTGCCCCAGTCTCTGCCCCCAGTAAAAGGGATGGGAGCACTAAAACAACAAAGAAAAGGGGACACAGTATCACTGTAGGAACATATATATAGAAAAGAATGACCATCAACTCTTAATGTTCACTGAAGTAGGGGAAAGCCATTATATAGTACAAACAAGGATTGGCAATGCCAACAGTTTTGTGTAGGCATTGAAATGGCATTTGCCAGTCACTGTCATTGTGCTATTAACTGCCCATCAATAGTAAGTGCACAATGCCAGTGTACCTGGGAATATAATAGCAGTGACTGGCAAATGCCTAATAGTTATACACAAGCCATAACATATGACTTTCCCAATAACTTGTTTTAACAGGACTTCAGTGAAGGACGCACATTCTGCTTATAAATCGAGTGCTGGTTAAAGCATTTTTATTACAACAGTAGCTGGTTTACAGCTCCAATTAAGTTATTAACTTTCAGAAGACTGATTCGAAAAAACAATGGTAGGCACTTCAAGCAGAGTTGGACTGTAAGGCTTGAAAAAGCTAACTCAAAGAAATGCAACGAGGGTGTGTTTTGGGTAAGGGTTCAGGATGTGGGTGGGCATGACCATAAGGATTATCCCAGCTATGGGCAGTCAATGGGTGGGTAAATAATCAAACAAAACCTACAAACAATGTGCCCTTCCTCGTGCAACTTTCTACCCTAGCTATACTCTAAAGCAAAGTTTCTGGATTGTAGGTGGTGCTAAATAATGAATAAATCAGGGGAGGAACCATTATCCATATGCTCCACCACCAGGCTCAGAGAGCTGGTTATGTTCTTCAATGGAAACATATAGAGATCTACAGAAAAACAGTGCAAACCCAGCCCCTTCTGCCCTACTGTGTGTTTAGGGATAAGGCAGCAATGAGCAGTGTGAAGCCCAGCCTGAGCATGACCCCATAGCTGTGTGCAACAAAGATGAAAAAACATACTGCAAATGTGTGTTCCGACTCTCCAGCAACAGCTGGAACATGTGTCCTACTATTTTTACAGAGTGCAACTCTCCTTAGATAAAATGGGCATTTGTGTGAAGATATGATTTTTTCATTTGTATTTGTTTACCCGTACGAGACCCTGAAATAACCCCAAGAACAAGATCCCAGCCCTAAATTGAAAGTTCTACAGGAATTGCTAATGCAGGGATTTAATAAGGAGTAGGACACAATACTGAGACGTGCAAGCATATTCTGTGCATGTATATGCAATGCACTTTCATATTTAATGCATAATGTATTAATTCTGTATTTATTATTGTTTGTATTGTTCTTGCCGTGAATCTTGAAGTGGTTATTTGATCTAAATCCTTCCCCATTTTGGGAGTAGTTATGAGAAAAGGGGAATGAGCCTCCGGGGTCACCCACTCATGATGGTGGTTTGTCTATGCAATGAGCATGGGCCGTGCCTCCACGGCCACCTTGATGCCCTTAAAAAATGTAGGAATGCAATCTGAGCAGTGCACGCCATCTTCTGACCCTTTCTTCGCTTACACAGTTTCCTTGTACAAGGTCTCCACGCTAGCAAGTGGAGCAGATTGTCCATGCTTTTTTCTTTTAGGTTCCTCACCACCACAATGTCATCACCAATATAAAACGAGCCAGGGGGTGCCACCCCATTATGTATCCACTCTAGTCTGAAGGAAAGATAACAAAGGGTTGTGCATATGTTTCTGATAATGCAGTAGCTACAGAGAAAGTGGATCACTGTATATTAACCACCAAGGGGCTGATTTTGATCAAGCCCCAGGGGGATCTTTGGAGATTGGGGGGCGTGTGGTAATACCATATCTGTGCTCCAATGGATTTGCAATGGCTGATCCAGCACCACGTGCGGTGCGATCTCTGCTGAGGGGGGGATATTGACATTTTACTGCCATAGTCATATCAGGGAGCATTTCTCTACATGATCGTTTCTGTGAAAGGTCATTCGATCCCTAACTCCTCCGTACACAATTGCTCTTCAGGAAAGGGCAAGGCTCTAACTGGTGTTGGAAGAAATGGGGCACCTGTGCATCACCAAGCCAATGATTGTGAACACGCGGAGCAGCGTGACACGAGGGCACCGCCGTGCATTTCATACCTGCGCCACAGCCTTTTGCCATGAGGGGCTGTGGCAATCCGTAGCTACACAGAAAGTGGCACGCTCCCTTCTGACCGCTCAAAATTCAACTGCAGAGTATAATTCACACAAGCGCCGTGTTTTAACTTTTGTAGGACAGAGACTGGCTCAAAATGTGCCCCATAGCCAGACATAACACAAGAAACTACTGATGCACTTCAAGTGGCTGAGGTTTCACATCACAATGGCGGTGCAGGTGATCGCTTGATTTCCCAATAGCTTGTGAATTCCTCAACACATTTTTATGAAACATGTGAACAGCAAAACTCTGTGAAAAGCATGAGCACATTTGGTAGAGTGATTAACTAGTGAACAAGATGAGGGTTTGTGTAAGATTGTTTAAAAGAAGCCCACAAAGTCTATATAACTAATATGTGTGGCTGGGATCACTAAATACTTTTTTTTAGAGAATATATATATATATATATACATATATTTATTGCCTACACATTTGCAAATTGATACTATTTCGCCGGATGTCACAGAGTGCTGTCATTTGATATGGTGGCATCCCTTTTTACAGAGTAATTAATACATGAGTGCCAGTAACACACGCGTTTGATCTTTTAACACATCTGTCTTTTAATGTGCAGAAAGTAGCATAGCTGTTTCTACAAGAATATGAGGGACGTGAACAGTAAAGCAAATGAACCTAAGATAAAAACAATTGCATGTTAAAGTTAAAGAGCGTGAATTAGACACAATCATCCGCCCCACCATTTCAATGGATTCCTTCGATTAGCAGGTCTGCGCTCTACGCGTGCATCTCTTTGGCAAACCTACAAGCCATAGCACCCAAGAGGGTTTCATGGGGTGCTCATAGTGGTCTAGACCTTGGGGCCTTGTGTATGTGCAGGTAACCTTTCCATGTCCCTTCGCTTCACTAGGCCCATTAACGCTGGCGGGTGGGCCAATACCAGCCGATACAGCCCGGCACCCAAATGCTGTTCACCTAAACAGAAAGACACCCTCAGTTTCTACAAAATGTTATTAAAGCAAATATAACCACCTTAAATAACTTTGTTTTATCCCCGTGTTAGAATAGATACTTACACTATATTAAAACTAAACGTAGAAAATGTTATCATTATGCAAGTGGGCACACAAATGTTGCTCATTTTCACATACAGTTTCAGATTAAAATGTAATGTGGAATGTTTGGTCAAAAATGGTTCTAGCTGTATTTGTTGAGCGTTTGTGGATGTTCTGAAAATGTATGCTTTTTGGGTGCCTCTGATCAACCGGAAGCAGTTGACAAATGCCACCGGAACCCCTCTTCTATTAGGGGCCAGAGGTGTCACCCGTGATTCGCCCATTCACCCACCCCCACCAAGCTCCACTGCACCCTCACTTCCCAGTGTTAAAGTATTTCCTATGGCTACATGCCGACAATCCCCACCCAACCTTTTTTCCCCTCACTTTCCTGCCACCATGGCACACTCCAAACCACACTCATCTGCCCCGCAAACTTCTTACCTGTGCACCTGCTCGCCCATCCTGGGGTCCTCCTGTAGTGACCCTTACGGGATCCTCTTCCCTGTTGGCAGGATTGTGTGGGTGCTGTTTCCTTGGTGGCCTCTATTGTGGGCAGTCTAGGAAATGCGGTCCATAGACCCCCAAAAAAAATGGGTATTGAAAAATTAACATATTTTTCGGTCACTAATACATTAACAGGTTTTAATGTTGTGATTTTATAAACAATTCGGGTAAAGTATACATTTAGAAAAAAAACGCATTAATTCGGACAACATGGCCTGATTCATGGAATTATTTGCGTGAAAAACGCAGATTTGTGTGCATTTCTACCCGAAAATCCCCATACTTCAAACAGGGATTTTCGGGCAGAAAGGTGCGCAAATCTGCGTTTTTCACGCAAATAATTCCATGAATCAGGCTGCACAGTTAGTGCAAAGGCCATTTTACAGGTGTGGTGTATGGTTCAGTATCCTTTGTGGCACATGTACGTACCAGAGGTCCAACTATAGGCTAAATTCAGATATTTTTTGTTAGTAATACCATAGTTTAAACTATTGGATTGTGGCGTAATTCCTGCCTTGTTTGAGTGCTCTGCTAAACTATTTATCTTCATGATCGTCCCAGGAGGATAGCTCAGTGGCAACGTTCTCGCCTTGGAAACAAGACAACACAAAACAACACAGGTCGATTCCCCGGGTCGGCGCTTAGAAACCTCTGGGTATTAGGCACGTTATAAAGTCATATTCCTGTAACAGCGCCTCGATGCATCTGGGCTGTGTGAGCGCTTTAAAAATGCAAATGATAAAAAAAAAGGATCTGGCCCGAGAATGTTAATGAAAATAACATGTGTGGGCATATATGAAGATAAGGGCAGCCATGCCATGTAACACCCATTGGAGCAAGGACAGGGCAAGAAGATGTTTGCCATTCAAGATGACTGCAAATCACTCAAGCTATTTAAAAACACATTTGTAAGGTTGTTTTTGCAAGATTGTTTCTTTAATTTAAATTTTGATTGGTAAATTGCAAAGCTCTTCGTGCCAGACTCCTCCAGCCTCTAAGCACTTGACTGGGGATGGGCTCCATGTTCTGAAAGGGGCCACGTTACCCCCGAGCTGGTCTCCCGGCTAGCACAATCATGCCTCCCCTTAGTGAGCATAAACCCCCAATTTGGGAAGGAACAGATCATTCGTTTTCCTTTCATCCAATCCGCATCTTACCTTCGAGACCCGCCTTGCCGGATTCAGAGCAGGGAGCTCTTCCGGTCTAATTAAATGGGCAGCTTCTGTGTATCAGTTTCAGCCAATGCAACATTAAAGTCGCGCGCACAGTCTTAAGATGTGGAAGTTCGGAACCGAGCCTGCCCCATCTGCTACTGGTTATGCAGAATGATTTCTCAAATTGCCTGCAATTGACTTTCTGCCAATGATTAAAGGTAGTGGGTAATAACTTGGCATCATTACTGCCATTATGATTAGGTCATTGATTGCAATAATTTAGAAGATTACCCATCACAACAAGGAATGCGAGAGCACCTGGGTTTCCTTTCATGCCCATCTGCTGCAGATGTGCGCTGCTGGCCAGACCGCTGGGGCGAATGCTCTGTCATTACGTCAGCAGCGCGCCCGTCTATATAGCAGGAAGAAGACGTATACATGCGTGAAATCATGATTTGTGTGGTCGATGACAAAGAAATGGCAAAGTGTTAATGCCTGGACACATGCCATAGGTATTCCTTGTTCACTAGAGAAAAAAAGTTGCCATGGGAATTTATGGTTCTGTCATGTGACAATATAATAGCCACAGATGCACACAAAAACCGTACTCGTTTACATAGTAATCTTCTTGAATGGATGTTATGGTTACAATGCGACACCTAAAAAAACACTACATTCAGAATTCATGGTTACAAAAGCAACCGAAACTCGCCGCGCTATGAAGCCATTGCACATGCTGTCAGGCATGGCATCGCTATTAGCATCATCAATGACATTGTTGGCATCACAGAGTATGCTTGGGTTATGACGCTGGCGAGGTACCCAACGGAGCGGTGCTCTCTAGGAATGGCCCGATTGCATGACATATGTGTGTGGCACATGCTTCATGGCCTGTGCTGCTGTTCCAGTACTGGTCCTCAGAGTAACTGCAGGGCTTGGTCTGCGGTGAGAACCTTTTGGTACTGAATCTGGGGCAGTGCCTTCGCACTGTACATTGCCTGAGGGCAGGACTCGGAGCTCCAACGTAACTCCCGCTATCCTCATTTACCGATGGGCATACATGCGGCAATGAAGTGCTACATGAAACCATTCATTGTTACTTTATTGCAGCACATGCCGTCAAAGTTTCATAGAAATAATTAAAAAAACACTACATGAAACCCTCCTTCCTAAACAGAAATAAGAATATACAGTACATTGTTACTTAAAACATCTTCGAGCTCATTGCATGAAAGGCAGCATTTAATTGTAATTGTAAACGCTGCCTGCCATGCATACAATGGATCCCTATGGAGTCTGATGGTTGTATGTTGCAGCATAAAGCCATGGGCTCCATAGGGATCCCTAGCATTTGTCAGCATGAAATTGCATGGCTGAAAAAAAGGCTATGGTCGTTGTATGGGGAAGAGGACAGGAGGCGATAGAAACGCAGGTTGTGTTCCGCCCCTCCCCTATACAAATTGAGGAAAATGAGGCATACCGTGAAGAAAATGTTTAAAAGGCTTATGCAACCATGAACACATTTTCTTTAGGTACAGCTCACGGAAAATGAGCCCCCATATGCTAAATCAAGGGGCATCACATAATATGTGTGTAACAACCGCAGCATGAGCTCATCATGTGTAAAGAGATCGATAAACAATGACTATTTCATTTTTGTCAATATTGAGTTGACAGCTGTCTTGCAATGCAGACCAAAGACAATACAATGTCTAAGTCGTATGGCTCCAAATATTGTTGTAGAGCCCAAGAGACCAGCATTTCAGAAACTAACATCAAATAAAGCCCCAGGGGTCTTTATGCCCTAAATTCTCTAGACTACCGGTATAAGTGTTTTCCTGCTAACTTGGTGGTATTTGGGCTACACAACATACCATGTAGAAAGGGCAAAGTGTGTTGCGTAGTAAGCCTTCACCAACATTAGTACGGAAAGAGCAGAACGCAGGCGAATTTAGATTGTGCATGACGTCATCAATACTATGTTATGTGATGGCATTTGTGAAGTCATGGTGGGAGAGATGTGCTGTGGTTGTTTTGGTAACCATAACAGGCGAATTTCAGGGTTATTTATGCTTTTGCTTATTACATTAACATACAACTGAAACATAAGATCCCTTAAGAATGTGTATTAAGTACAAATCTTGTTTTCTATTCTGATTGATAGCCTTGACCCATTCTGGTACCCTTCCAGCAGCGCTGACAGGAATGAATGACCTGCTGCCATGCCCCGGATACATTGAAACAACATGAAGTGCCAACTGAGCACGGTCACAAGGCATTACCTTGTCACACTGCCCCTACCGGCTGTTCCCTGAGTGGGCACTATTAGTGAGACCATCTGCAGTGCCCACTGTGCATGACTTCAGCACAGCGCCCTTATCTGTTGATCTCTGTGGACATGGCATAAGTGCTGTCAACTTACTCTCTGGCCATCGAAGTGGGCACTCTGTCTGGAGCATGGTATTGCTAGTTTATCTTCATTTCCTGCTTTGTTTCACTTATGGGCAACGCTGCCAGGAACCAAGCGAGGCCTGGTAACTGATGCCCCATGGCAGCAGACACGCGAGAGGGGCAGCAGCCCACAACCAGGGCTGGCTCCTCCTCTCCCTCACAATGGCCAGGCGACACACAGTCGCAGCACGGCAGGACATGAAGGAAGGGTGAGGTGAGAAGCAACACCTCGCCCTTCCTAACCAAACAGGTGCTAAGCACCCAGGATATTGGGAAGTAGGGAGACTAAGGAACTACAAAGGTTGCACCCCCGGGGTGCCTAGACAGTCGGCACCATTGCCGTCCTGGGGGCTGGCCTTAGAGCCCCCACACCACACAACGAAGACCCAGGGCTACCCCTGGGTCCTATATAATGGGCTGCTTGCAGCCAGAATAGCACAAACAGTTTGAGACCATGCACGGGGACCCAAACACCAGCGGGTACACTGTTCACTCAGAGTCTTGCTTTTCTTTTTCTTTGAACATTGTCCTGTTCAAATTTGGCGTTCTCACTTACTATTTTCGATCCAGGGAGGGCAGCCAATTCTCGATCCTGATCCGGAGGAGACCGTTTGTCCGTCAAGCTGGAAACAACGCCAGATCGTGGCACTGTTTGTAGAGAAGCCGGAAAGCTGCTAAAGGTCTGGGTGCTCGGCGCTGCCACTACAAAGAGGTACAGTGCCCCGGGGAGCACGAACGCAGATGGCGGCCCAAGGAATTGTTCCCCGGGACTGTGCAGGGCACCGCCGCCTCGCCAGACAAGCCCAGCCGCCGTGAACGGAGGAAGACAGCCGCGGAAGGTAAATAAGTAAATTCTAACCCGGCCGTGGTTTCCCTGGCAATGCAGAGCTTTCAGTTTTCGCAACAATAGTAACCTTGTTTCATTTTCCATCCACACTGAAATGTGGAAGCAAGACAAAATGAAGCAGCGTGTATAGCTTTACTTTGGGAATAGCACGTTTTACACTAGCAACGTGTTTTAGGGGCACATTATAAATCGAACAAAGTATTTTGGTGGTACATTATAAATCAAAGAGGATGCTATATTCTCACCTTGGCACAAGAATCTATGGCTACAGAGCATTTATGAAGATAAAAAGTGATGCATTTCTGAAACAATACCTGAAACAGCAGCAGCAGCAGTACCCTGAAGCACGGGGCACATTTCTTGTAGTTTTTCCCAACAAGAATCTACAGCTAAAGAGCGTTTTTTAAGATAAAAAGTAAAGCATTTTCTGAACAATACCTGAAAACATCAGCAGCAGCAGTACCCTGAAGCATGGGGCACATTTCTTGTAGTTTTTCCCAACAAATACAAATTTAGCCATGCCACCCAAAAGGAAGCCTCAGAAAAAAGGACATACATCTAAAACCAAAATCCCAACTTCAGTGGGCGGCAGACGAGGCAGCAGAGCATCATGGCTGGGAATGGTTCAGGGAAAATCCATACGGATTACCAAGAGCAGAGGTGCCAAGAACTGAAGAAGCTAATATAGCAGACAGAGAGGACAGCCCACCCCCACCAAAGAAACACACGATACCATTGAACAACAGTTTAAAAGGTAACAAAAATAAACAATTGTCATTACTCTATGATAACATGAAAACAATTGAGCAAATGATTTTGGAGATCAGGGACAAGCAAAAGGCACCCACCAAAGGAGATAAGAAATGGCATACCGTTGGAGCCCATGCCCATAGTGTTAAGTGACTCCAATCAAGCACTCCCACTAAGTCAGTGCCTTGTCTGGGATTGCTCAAGAGAAACCCTTATTTATATATTTTTATAGCAAGTTATACCCTGGATGATAAACCCTTGTATAATACCCCTCTCTATGAATCCCCCTGATCTCACCGAGCCAAGAAGTAGGTTTGTTTTGCAATTTAAAAGATTTATTGGAAAAATTAAGATATATATATATATATATATATATATATATATATATATATATATATATATATATATATAATTTTTATAATAAATTAATATTTGATAGCACACTTAGGCATATGACAGTGATCAACAATGGATGATGTTACACTAGCGTACTGATTTAATTACTTAAAAGTTAGTATAGGGAGGATAAGGTAGCAGAAAATACTTTTATGGTTTCAAGGAAAAGCAATGAGAGAAAAATGCAGCACAGAAATAAACTTGATATGATTTCAACAACAGATAATATGATCACTTTTTCTTTGACAATCCCCCCCCCCTATGCAAGATAAGGAGATGGAAGGGGAGCACACAATTCTCAGGAATACAAAATGCAATACAAATTTCCAGTTCCCCCCAGCGAGCTTAGAGGAAAACAGGTATGATTTTAAAGCAGGCAAGATCCTTTTAAATATGGTGGCACTGAAGTGAAAAATATGCTGAAAATGCTTTTAATTCCCTCTAGAGGTTCAGGGTGAGTGAGAAATAATTTAAATCAGTTCAGGTCAACCCTACCAATGATTCAGGAATGGTTATCAGGTTGAAAACGGGATTCAGTAATGGAAGCAAAAGACATATTTTTACACGTGGTTGAAATGAAGCAAACTGTCAATTCGCAGCACTTTTTTCCGAGTGCGTCGATTGCGATTACGGAGGAACTATAAGGAGTACCAAGTCATTTTTCGGCTTGTTGGAAAGCTTAGCTCAAAAGATACTGACGATTTAATGGAGGTAGGTTCACAAAAAAAAAGTAAAGCTCAGAATGACAGATGACAGTTTTGCAGAATGGACACACAATTTCTTATGATGCAGTTCTAAATAGGTTAAAATAGTTTGAATTAGATTATTTTAAACTAAAAGATTGGTTTTGCACAGTTCCGGCTGAGTTCTCACACTATGAATTTGAAATAGGCCGTCAGGGTCTGGTCAGCAGGTTTGGACTGGACTCCGGGCGG
The DNA here is from genome assembly GCF_040938575.1 of Ambystoma mexicanum. Classification (NCBI taxonomy): domain Eukaryota; kingdom Metazoa; phylum Chordata; class Amphibia; order Caudata; family Ambystomatidae; genus Ambystoma; species Ambystoma mexicanum. The sequence continues at coordinate 365,872,215 of NC_090927.1, read as the reverse complement.
TTTCTGGTACAGCACTGCTTTCTGGGTCTGCTACCGGTTCTGGCAAAAGTTCTTGGCAAAGAATCCAACAGCTCGCCCGGCTGTAGAATAGTTTGGTTGGATTTATGGATTCTGAAGGCCTGCTGAGAAGAGTTCTCAGCTTGTGTGTTAGGCCTTTTCTTTAAGTTCTGTAGTCTATCTGGAGTCCAAGTTCTGGATGTTCCTTCTAGATGTTATGTGGTCCGGCAAAATGCTCTGCAACAAAATGGAAAATGACTCTCTTGCCTGTCCAAAGCAGTCTCTTTTTATGTGTTCTGCAAGTGGGTGTGTGCGTGGGCATAACTAAGCCTGCCCCTCACAACTTATCATTGGCCAAGTCCTCCTCCCTCCCTTGATTGGGGAACTGGGTTGTGAGTCATACAGTGTCATTTGTATGGCATACAGAAAGAACACTCCCCTTTGGTTTCACTTAGAAAATCAATTTTCATAACTAAACATATTTCCCAGATGCACAGTTTGTTGAAATTACATGTACACATTGCAGATGAATTAAGGAACATTCTTGCCCAACTCAGATCCCCCTCAGAGCCTGGGTTCAAAAATGGCAACATTTTGTGCTTTTTAGTGACTTTCGCCATATTGGTTTTTCCTCAAAATGTACACAGACCTGCACCCCTTCCCTGAGCATATTACAGTAATTTACTATGTCTCTAGCATAAACACAGTGCCTGCAATATTAATAAATAGCGGGGTTCGGCCCCAGAACACCGCACAAAGTGGAGTCTGGTCTCAGATTGTGAAGGCATTTTACATATTGAGGACCTCCAAATTGTACATTTCTGTGAGCTTAATACAAGATTTTAAACATATATTTGCTGCAATATGAATCCACAATCCAGTCTGGCCTGCCCCCAGAAGCTTGGTGAGTCAGAGATCACAGGCCTCTCCTTCTTGGCAGGGCAGCTGTTGCCAGCTACACCCTAATCTGCATTTCTATTGAATTGAAAGGGTCTATTGTGTTGGGTCCTGCAAGCTACAGGGGAAACTCCTCCCTCTCAATAAACAGGGCCATGTGATATCCTGGGCTGTTGTGTGTGTCTCTGAGGTATTAAAGGTTCTCAGGAAAAGCAAGTCTTTTGAACTTTTAATTGCATAAGACCCCATTCTGTTCACTGCACAGTTCTGCAAGACAGCTCTCCTGTCAGGATTTATAAAGTGCCAGCGCCGGTCAGTGTCCAATGCCGGTACTGCACCTATTTTTGACAGCTGTCTTGAATTAATACATTTCAAAAAGAAAGGATTTTACTTGATAGTATATGATTCTTGCTTGACATGGCATTGATGTGGATCTGCAGTAAAGTAAAACACTCAACCATAGTTGGATTTTTGTTTGGTGGTTTCGGGCCCATGATCTTAGCAATTTTTGACATTAATAAAAACGGATTTTGAATAGAACAATCTTTCTTTGCACTGGTGGGTGGCAGGTCAGGGGGCCATTTTGGTGTGTGCAAAACTGCACGGTTCTCCTGGATTCTGGCACAAATATGGGCTTTTCCGCCATCTTGGATTTCCTAAGCCCACAGCACCAAATGTTGCAGCATAATAGTCCAAACGTGGGTCAGGACACCCAACAAGCCCCCCTGCCCAACTGCGCTTTGATTTCGAGTCGAGGGGGAGTCGGGTGCAAAGGATGTTTTGATCCACGCGCTGGGATGTCCGCATCATCTTTTTCCGATTCCGCAGATGACAAAGTTCAGCGGCTTTTCCTCCATCAGGGTGGATCGATCGGTTCTCCTCGCCGGTCCTGATGGGAGTATTGGGTGGTACCCCGTGCCCCTCGGATCTTTGCTCCCGGTCCCCAGGTCGTCTTCCGTGGTCAGTCTCCAGGTTTTTTTCTACTAGGATGACAAAGCAAAGCGGCAATACCTATTCGTAGACATTTCTCCCCCACTATTGATATAGTGGGGCGGCATACACATTTTATAAATCAATAGACATTAACATTCTTATTTTTTTTAAATAACAAGATATAATTAGAAGACATTTTCATTCAAGAATCATGATATTTTAGAGACTATTTGTGGGAAATTTTAGGGTTAAAACTGAATTACTCTGGAGCGGCCCATTCTGATATTGCAGAAGACTCCTCCAGTTGCTGCACAGTGTGCCTGGGATGGCAACACTTTAACTGATTTATATGGACCCACTTGTCTTCCCCTTCTGCCAAACTACCTTTGGGGATGCGGATCTTGTAGGCAACTGGGGAGATCTTGTCTATAATTTCAAAAGGTCCCTTCCATGTAGGCAAACATTTTCGCTGTTTGGCCTGGTTTCTTTGGAAATTGTATAGATAAATCCGGTCTCCTACATTGTACTCTTTCATGGTGGTTTTCAAATCGTAATGGGTCTTCATGCTATCAGCTGATCTTTCTAGATTCCGCTGAGCATAGGCAAAAGCATGTTGAAGGTGTTTCCTTAAATTCTCCACATACTCATGAGTTGTGGAGGCATTTTTCAATGTCTGCTCTTGGGTCCTGTAGAGCGAATGCTGGGGAAGCACCATCTTGCGTCCAGTCATCAGCTCAAACAGTGACATTTTAGTTGCAGATGAAGGGGTAGATCTAATGGCCATTAGGACCAGAGGTAACCGGATATCCCAACTTGGCCCAGAATCTGCCACAAACTTTTTTAAAATGCTCACTATGGTTCTGTTGTATCTCTCTACTGCACCAGAAGAGGCTGGCCGGTAAGCAATATGTAGCTTCCTTTTAACCCCCAGTATCTCCCACATCTTAGTCATTACTTCGCTGGTAAAATGGCTACCTCTGTCAGACTCAATCCTTTGGGGTAGACCAAAACGCGAAAAGATGTGGTTGATCATCAGGGCAGCTGCTGTTTCTGCCTTGCAGTTTGGGGCCGGGAGACATTCCACCCACTTGGTAAACAAGCATGTGACCGTCAACATGTACTTGTTTCCCCTAGAGGAGTGAATCACGGGGCCTATGAAGTTGATTTGCAAATCTGACCATGGTAGTGTCATCCCCCTCTTTTGGAGAGTTTGAGGGATGTTAGATGAAATTGTGCACACACAAGACATCCCTTCAAGTATTGGTCGAGGTCCTGCCCCATGTGTGGCCAGTATGCAACCTCTCTTAAGATCTCAAGTTTTGTATGAAACCCCTTATGACCGGCGGTGGCCGCATCATGGGCATGACTTAACATCAAGCTTCGGAATGAGGTAGGGACCACCCAATGATCATGGCCAGCTTGGGATTTCCTTACTAACAAACCGTCTTGGAGTCGGAACATTTTTTGACATTTCATCAACACTCTAAAGTCCTCTTTCCCAATGTAATCAGTATCCGTCAGGGGAAAGTTCTCAGGGTCCTCAATGTGTTGGTAAAACTTACCAATTATTGGATCCCCTTTTTGAGTCGTAATGACATCAGCATCGGGGGTCTCCTTACTCCATTGTGCAGTTGAAAGATCATTGTGAGCATTTTTCTGGGACCCAGTGATAGCAGTGACCTGGATCTCCCCCAACAGGGACTCAATCTCTATTAGATCCCCTTGGATGGGCCTGGTTATGGCCAGCTGATCAGCTAAGTCATTCCCAGTTTTGTCTGCTCCCTCTACTTTGGAATGACCCTTGATCTTTTTCCAGTAGATGGTCATCCCATTCGCTGAGACCAGATCATGAATATTTTGGATTAACTTCCCATGTTTCAAGGGTTTGTTATTCGCACATAACATGCCTCTGGTTTTCCAATTAACCAGGTGCTCCACGAACCCGTTCCGTACATAATCTGAATCTGTGATTATGACCAGTTTGTGGAGTGGATATTGGACAGCAGTGAGAATGGCTTGATACAAAGCCATCAATTCTGCCACCTGACTACTTTGGGGACCAATTTTGTACCCAGCGGAGTGTTCTCGGGACTCATTCACCCATGCATTCCTTACGCCGGCCTCCAGTTCTTTTTCCCCGTTGTTGTCAACATGGTAAGAGCATCCATCCAAATAGACAGTGGGCATTCCCATACACTTGTCATCTTCAAAGACTTTGTGTGGGGAATGAAGGCATGCCTCCATGTTGTCCTTGATTTTTAGACTTTCGTCCTCGAGACAGATTTCACTGGCACAATCATGAACGTCAGCCAGACCTTGCGCGAGGGGACTCTTCTTGTTTTGGCCATATCTGACCTCCACAGGAAAGCCTTGCATTGACAGAATCCAGGAAGTAATTCGGGAATTACTCACATATCCAGCCCGGATTCTGTCACTTTGGAGATATTGCAGAGGCTGCTGTGGAGTCTCCACTATGATGTGTTCCCCCTGGATAAACGGGCGATAATTCTTCAATGCCCACACCGTTGCCAAGAGTGCCTCCTCACAATCGTAGAATTTTTCCTCCACAGAGGATAAAGTTTTGCTCGCATAGGAGATTGCTTTATTGACCTTGTCATGCTTTTGGTATAATACTGCCGTCAAGCACGTATTAGAGAACCCTGTCTCCAGGAAAAACTCCTTGTTTCTGACAGGGTAAGCTTGGCAGGGTGCTTGTGAGAGGCTTCTTTTGAGTTGTCTTACAGCCTCGGATTGTTCTCGACCCCATTCCCACTTGACCCCCCCCTTCAAAAGATGAATCAGGGATCGAGTGATCTCTGCGTAGCCTTCAGTGAACTTTCTGCTGTAATTAGTCAGTCCAAGGAGGCTCCTTAGTTCCCACAGCGTTGTGGGGACTTTCAGTTTCTGGAGTGCTTCCACCTTCTTTTCCTGGGGACAGAGACCCTGAGGAGTAATCTCATGCCCCAAGAAATTAACACGGGTTCTACACCACTGTGCTTTTTGAAAGGAAAGTTTTTCTGCGGGGGCCCTCAACTGTGTCAGAACATAACGGATCTCCGCTATGTGTTCTTCCACAGATGAACTTTTGATGAGGACATCATCTACATAAGCCAGGTTACCCCTCGCACCCAGGTCGGGGATGGCCTTATGTAGGAAAATGTTGAATTAATTGCTGGAGTTGAGGTATCCGAAGGGAGTTCCGGTCCATGTGTACTGCTGGCCCCCAAAGGTAAAAGCCAGTTTGTATTGGTCCTCCCTACTGACAGGCACGGTCCAGTATCCATTGGTCAGGTCTATTGCAATGAATACCTGTGACCCTTGAATCTGGGCCAGCCCTTGGTCAATGTAGGGCAGAGGCCATCAGGAAGTATGGACCCGTTTGTTGAGCTCCCTAAGGTCGGCGCAGAGTCTCCACTGGCCGTTTGGCTTCAATATTCCCTGCACCGGATTATTGAAGGTGCTGTGGACTGGAAGATTATTCCCCGGGACTCAAGGTTCTTAATTATTTCAGTAAGGGACTCCATGGATGTGAGAGGCAAGCGATATTGCTTCACAAACACTGGAGTCATGCAAGGGTCTGTGGGAATTGTTATTGTGTGGATGTCGGTGCGACCACAGTCATATGAGTCTACCGCAAAGAGATCTTGGAAATCCAAGAAAACTTGTTTCAACTTTTGCATCTGTTCCAGAGTCACGCAGGCATCAGCAAGGTTGACTCTCTCCTCCACCATCTCCCTGAAGCCTGGAAAGACTTCTGGTTTTGCTATCTCAGCGGCCTCCTCCAGCTGGGTGGAGAAGTCCCTGGTCAGAGTGCTGATTTGGACTGGAGGCTTCAGGTGGGAAAGGCAGACCTCATGGACCTCGAAAATCACCTCATCCCTTCTGAAGTCACACGTCACATCTTCCTTGCCATAAGGACAGGAAGTGTACACCAGGAAGTTCCCCCCATGCCGGGTAAAGATCCTGTCTGGTGTTGTATTGGCCTCACTGTCACTGTCAAAACAGTCCTTGGGGATCGGTCCTAACAGTTCATTCCCTAAATCAATGGAAAAATGTCAGTCATCAACAGCCATTCAAATAATGGTGCCTGCGGCTAGAGTGATAATCTTTAAGTCGCTGTTATCCACCTTTATTGGAATGGTACCCTGCTCTAGATTGACTAGTGGAGTTCGGTTCACCCCCAACCCTTGCTGTCGGAGAGAAGCATTTAGATGAATATAAGCATAAGGGTCATTCAATTTCTGTCCTCTTTTAACTTTCACTTCCAGGGAGAATTGTCGGGTCCTTTCTGGGATGGTGACTTCCTCTCCAATCTGAATTTCAACTGCATAAGGTAACAATTGAGCTGACCCAAATGCTTTTTCTGGATCATCAAAGCCCATGGGATTATCCGCTAATCGGGACCAACTTTGAAGTTTATTAGATCCAAACTAATGGCAAAGCGATTGAGAATTTCAATGCCTAAGTATAAGACGGCAGTGACGTCTCGCACGACCCAACGATTATGGACTATGCTCTTGTTGCCAATGAAGATTTTGAGCATAGACCCGCTTGGCAGGAGATATTTGGAATTGGGTGCTTCCAGGTCCATTTCCCATTTGTCTATCAGTTTGAATGTGGGAATGGCTGGATCTTTTTGGAGTTGGCGGAACATGGCTTCGCTGATAAAGCACTTACCGTTGTTCACACACACTCGGGTGAGAACAGAGTCCTTCCCTTCATTTAACTGAACAGGGATGAACAACTGCTCTCCAATTTGTTGAACATCAGCCAGGCTCTGAGCTGATTTCACATCTTTCTGGACTATCGGAGTGGGAATGTCTGATTGTGGATTAGTAAAGAATTTCAGAGTGGTTGCTTCCAGTGTGGAATACCACCTTAAACTGGAAGGAAGGTTGATTTGCAGAAATAGAGAGGACCCCCCATCACCAGTCTGTTGTCCTACTGCTATTACTGTCCCGTCTTGAATTTGGTTATTCTGGAAGTGAAATTCTACTTGGTCAGATTTTTGTTCACCATGTGACAGGTGCCGTTTAAGCTAACATAGTTGACAATCTGCTTTAATTTTATTGGTCGGCTAGTCTGGGTCCAGAGGACCTTGTTTACACAATCTATTACGGGTGACAACCTTCTCAGGAGGTCATTCCCTAGTAAACAAGGGGTTCCCTCTGGAGTCACTACTATGACCGGGTGTTTCACCTTGCGTCGCCCAATTTTGATGTCCAAATCTGCAGTCCCCTCGACAGGAATTTCCTTCCCGTCAAAGTTCTGGAGTTGTCCAGGAAGAGAGGTGAGAGGAATACGGTAATTCCCCCCCCTTCCTGCGTTTAGTTCATCAAAGGCCCTTTTGGACAGAAGAGTAGCTTGGGATCCAGTGTCCACCAGTGCAAAAATTGTACCCTGCCCCTGTACTTGTACCTGGGCATAGTATCTTCCCTCCTTCTCCTCAAGGGGGCACAGATAATGCACATTTTTGGACAACCGGTGGGCTAATTTTCTGGTTTTGGACATTGACAGAGAAGAGATTTGGGCAAAATTCTGTGGAGAGTCTCGGGAATCTGAAAGAAAAAGTAGGAAACTGGATATGGTTTTGGGTTCTCCTGGTTCCAGTTCTGGGCCGCCCCCCCCTTTTTGGAGGCAGTCACCAGGATGGGTTTGGACCAGGGGTTTTTGGTATTGTTGGTTCTGGGATAGGATGATGGGCGGCGACAGCTCGATCCCCACATCTACCCAGTCTATTGATTCGGTTTTAGGTTCCCCTGGTTCCCGTCCTGGGCTGCCCCCCGCCCTTTTTGGAGGTAGTCACCAGGATGGGTTTGAACCAAGGGTTTTCGGTATTGTTGGTTCTGGGATAGGATGATGGGCGGCGACAGCTCAATCCCCACATCTACCCAGTCTATGGATGCGGTTTTGGGTTACCCTGGTTCCGGTTCTGAGCCGCCCCCCCATTTTTGGGGGCAGTTACCAGGATGGGTTTGAACCAGGGGTTTTCGGTCTTGTTGGTTCTGGGATAGAATGATGGGTGGCGACAGCTCAATCCCCACATCTACCCAGTCTGGATTGGAATCCCTAGGGACCCATTTTTCCTTGGGAGGGAGTTCCCCCATCTCTGAAGGAGAAGATCCTTTCCCCAGGATCCTCTTGGGATCCCTCCTCCACCAAGTGGGTCTGTTTGGGTACTTTGTTTCTCCTACCCCCCCTCTGCTCCTTGGGAGGCAGACCTTCAGTGGCAGGAGATTTTGTTTCCGGCATGCCCATCTGAGGGTTCTGCTGAGCCCTTAGCAAGCGACCCAGCTCCTGTGCGATATTTTTGACCTGGCACTCAAGTTGGGAAACCCGCTCAGGCTGATACAGGGTTCTGTTTTCTCCCCTGGGCTGATCCCGGGAAGGGTAGCTATCCCTTCTCTGGTAGTACCCTGGGTTGGTAAGATTTGGGTACCCCTCCACTCTTGGTCTCCCCTCTCCCGGATTCGGTTGTCTGGGCTCAGGGAATTGGGGAAAGAAGGATGGATGATTTTGGGGCTGGAAGTTGGTTGGATACCTGGGGAACAAGTTCTGCCCAGGATTTGGTGAATTTCTGCCCTCCTGGGGGAAGTGTGGAGGGAAGTTCCCTGGGTTGGGCACTTGGTTGGATCCCCCCCTTGGGCCGGAGGAGTCCACACATAACCCAGGATTGGACTGTTTCCCTTATAGCGGGGACTTACATAGTTATGGGTGCGAGGGACCCCATTTGTGGGACTACCTCCTTGACTCCCTGTCTGTGACTGGCCCGAAGGCCTTAGGGCTTTGAATTATTTGGTGCGGGCAGGTTTTTAGGTCCCCCATCTCCAAATCTAAAACGGGGGCAACCTTTACCTCTGCCACCTTGGCAGCAGCAGGGATGCTGTTGATTTTGGGGTTTATGGGCTGATTCTTATTTTCCACCGGTTTCTGCACCTCATAGATGCGGGTGGCTTGCGCAATGACCCAGTCTAAAGATCTGTTCTCGTGAAAATCTCTCATGAGCTGGGTCATTATGTATTTGGGTAAGGCATGGAAAAACGTATTAACAAATTCTTTACTGTCCGTGCGTACCCTTTTTGAAGTCTGCGCAAAAGCACGCTTTAACTCCTGCACAAATTCTTGTGGGTCCTGATCCTCCCCACATTGCAAATTGTAGGCTGCCTTGCAAGCCTCTTGGGGATTTCTGTGAACAGAAACATGTTTCAAGATGGCCGCCCTGTAGGTGGACCATCTTGAATGATTTTGTCCTCCAGCCCCGCAAAGAAACTGGAGTATTCTGGGGAGAATGTCCATTTCACATACTGAATGCAGCTACTGCTGTCCTTCAAATGGAAAGTCTCCATCATTTGCTCGTAAAGCTCCAAGTGTTCCCAAACAGAATAGTTGGTGTTCTTGTGACAAGGGGTGATGAAACACCGTATTGCCTTAATCTGTTTTAAGGGGTCCTTAAGCAAGGCCCTTTTTGCCTTATTGGCCTTTTTGGGTCGGGTAACCATGGTCAGCTCATCCTCTGACTCAGAGGCACTGCTCCCAGAGGTGCCCATCTGATCTTCCAGGTTTTCCCGGATTCTGCGAGCATGAGAATGGCTGGCAGAATGTGGGGACCTAGTCTCCTGTGTCCTGGGCTGCTCAGAGGAGTCTTCAGATCCCTCCTTGCTGCCAGGATTTGATGGGTACTCCCCCCCACTAACCTAACTGGGCAGAGGTTATTAGGATGCCCTTAGTGGGCCTACTTTCCTGGGGTTCCCCACTAAATTGCACTGTGCTTGGGTGCCCATACCCGGATACCCGCCCATCCATTCCTGGGAGGTACTGGCCTATGAACCCCATACTTTTGGCTGGATAGTAATCTGCCATCCCTGAGGCCCTGTGCTCATGTGTGCCAGGGGACATGGGGGTGGCAGGTTCAAGGACTGGGAGAGATGAAGGCCTCTGGTACTAGGGCTCCTGAGGTTATGCTCAGGTTTTTCCCTTTCCCAGCGAACTTCATCTCTGTCAGCCCCTGCTCCCTGTTGCAATGCAAGAGTCTGTGCTTTCAGTTCCTCAGTTAAGGCCTTACTAGACTCTATCAGTCTCTCTTGCATGGCTACCTGTTGCCGGAGCCTATCATTGTGCTGACAGAGATCCTCATTTTCTCTCTGTGCTTCCTGGTTGGTCCTGGAATGCTTCCTGTTTGGTACTGGAATACTGGGCCAGTCTTTGCTGCAGGAGGGTTAAGTTCTGACGCTCTTTTTGGAGGTCACCCAGTCCCTGGAGGGCCAAGTGATTTTCTTCATTTTTTTCTTTTAATTGGCAGACTTCCTGGCCTAAGGTGTCCCTTTCCTGACTAAGAGCCTGCATCTGTGCCGCCAGGTCGTCCCTCTGCCTTTGAAAGGCAGCAGCTTTCTGGCGTTCTTCATCAAACTCTGCCTGGGTATCCAGGTCTTTCAAAATCAGTTTATTGCTCTCTGTCTCCTCCCTATCTAGGTGGCTTTGCAGGGTGACTACCTGCTCTGTGCATGCCCTATTGAAGTCCAGTTGTTGCTCCAGCTTTTTCTGGCTCTACAATAGGGCGTCCAAACCTTCTTGGTACTCCTTCTGCAAGGCCAGAAATCTGTTATCCTGGTCAGACTTTTCCTGTTGCAGGATATCCATATCCTCCTTTATTTGAATAATATACTGCCTACTATCATTTTATGACTCCTGGCTCCTCTGCAGCTTCTGCTCAGAAGAGACCAGGTCAGATTGGGCCTTCTCTAATGCCATCAGTTGCCTATTTGCCCGATCTTGGCCTTCAGCACATTTGTCCTGTATGGCTCCCATATATAAGTATAAATAGGCCGCTACCCTGGCAATTGTGTTGTGCTTATCCTTGGCCTTAGGGGCCATATATAGTTCACTCAGGGCCACATGTAAGGGACCCTGATCTCTCCATGTATCTGACCCTGTTTCAGTGATATGGGGTGCGATTGCCTGCAACCAGACCGCCTGGTCCTGATGAGCCCACTCACCTCTCACAAATAGCTTATGTAAGAGGTGTTCTCTGGCTATTTTGATATCTACCAAGGTTGTCATTCTGGAGATTGATTTCCTTCCTGACTTACAGAAGTTTGTATTTTATTTTGCAAAACAGACCGTTTCCTTAGAGCGTTCCTTTGAGGGGTGTTTTTACAGTGTAACACGGTGTGGTGATCCAACAGGATTATGTATCCTGTCAGTTAGCACACCGTATTAATCTGCACAAGTGATAGCTCTAATCCAGAATCCCCGGCTCGAGGCCCCAATCTGTTAAGTGACTCCAATCAAGCACTCCCACTAAATCAGTGCCTTGTCTGGGATTGCTCAAGGGAAGCCCTTATTTATATATTTTTTATAGCAAGTTATACCCTGGATGATAAACCCTTGTATAACACCCCTCTCTATTTATCCCCCTGATCTCACTGAGCCAAGAAGTAGGTTTGTTTTGCAATTTAAAAGATTTATTGGAAAAATTAAACAATATATACATATATCACACTTTTATAATAAATTAATATTTGATAGCACACTTAGGCATATGACAGTGATCAACAATGGATGATGTTACACGAGCATACTGATTTAATTACTTAAAAGTTAGTATAGGGAGGATAAGGTAGCAAAAAATACTTTTATGGTTTCAAGGAAAAGCAATGAAGGAAAAATGCAGCACAGAAATGAACTTGATATGATTTCAACAACATATAATATGATCACTTTTTCTTTGACAATTCCCTCCCCCCCTATGCAAGATAAGGAGATGGAAGGAGAGCACACAATTCTCAGGAATACAAAATGCAATACAAATTTCCAGTTCCCCCCATCGAGCTTAGAGGAAAACAGGTATGATTTCAAAGCAGGCAAGATCCTTTTAAATGTGGTGGCAATGAAGTGAAAAATATGCTAAAAATGCTTTTAATTCCCTCTAGAGGTTCAGGGTTAGTGAGAGATACTTTAAATCAGTTCAGGTCAGCCCTACCAATGATTCAGGGATGGTTATCAGGTTGAAAATGGGATTCAGTAATGGAAGCAAAAGACAGATATTTTTACACGTGGTTGAAATGAAGCAAACCGTCAATTTGCGGCACTTTTTTCCGAGTGCGTCGATCGCGATTACGGAGGAACTATAAGGAGTAGCAAGTCGGTTTTCGGCTTGTTGAAAAGCTTAAAATCTTAGATTTCAGATGAAAGTTAAACCGCAGATGCGGTTCAAAAGATACAGATGATTTAATGGTGGTAGAGTCTCAAAATAAAAGTAAAGCTCAGAATGACAGATGACAGTTTTGCAGAATGGACACACAATTTCTTATGATGCAATTCTAAATAGGTTAAATAGTTTGAATCTGATTATTTTAAACTAAGAGATTGGTTTTGCAAAGTTCTGGCTGAGTACTCACACTATGAATTTGAAATAGGCCGTCAGGGTCTGGTCAGCAGGTTTGGACTGGACTCCGGGCGGTTTCTGGTACAGCACTGCTTTCTGGGTCTGCTACCGGTTCTGGCAAAAGTTCTTGGCAAAGAATCCAACAGCTCGCCCGGCTGTAGAATAGTTTGGTTGGATTGCTGGATTCTGAAGGCCTGCTGAGAATAGTTCTCAGCTTGTGCGTTAGGCCTTTGCTTTAAGTTCTGTAGTCTATCTGGAGTCTAAGTTCTGGATGTTACTTCTAGATGTTGTGTGGTCTGGCAAAATGCTCCACAATAAAATGGAAAATGACTCTCTTGCCTGTCCAAAGCTGTCTCTTTTTATGTGTTCTGCAAGTGGGTGTGTGCGTGGGCATAACTAAGCCTGCCCCTCACAACTTATCATTGGCCAAGTCCTCCTCTCTCCCTTGATTGGGGAACTGGGTTGTGAGTCATCCAGTGTCATTTTTATGGCATACAGAAAGAACACTCCCCTTTGGTTTCACTTAGAAAATCAATTTTCATAACTAAACATATTTCCCAGATGCACAGTTTGTTGAAATTACATGTACACATTGCAGATGAATTAAGGAACATTCTTGCCCAACTCGGATCCCCCTCAGAGCCTGGGTTCAAAAATGGCAACATTTTGCGCTTTTTAGTGGTTTTTGCCACATTGGTTTTTCCTCAAAATGTACACAGACCTGCACCGCTTCCCTGAGCATTTTACAGTAATTTACTATGTCTCTAGCATAAACACAGTGTCTGCAATATTAATAAATAGCGGGGTTTGGTCCCAGAACACCGCACAAAGTGGAGTCTGGTCTCAGATCGTGAGGGCATTTTCCATATTGAAGACCCCCAAAGTGCACATTTCTGTGAGCTTAATACAAGAGTTTATAAGCAATTTAACTTAAACATATATTTGCTGCAATATGAATCCACAATCCAGTCTGGCCTGCCCCGAGAAGCTTGGTGAGTCAGAGGTCACAGGCCTCTCCTTCTTGGCAGGGCAGCTGTTGCCAGCTACACCCTAATCTGCATTTCTATTCAATTGAAAGGGTCTGTTGTGTTTGGTCCTGCAAGCTGCAGGGGAAACTCCTCCCTCTCAATCAACAGGTCCATGTGATATCCTGGGCTGTTGTGTGCGTCTCTGAGGTGTTAATGGTTCTCAGGAAAAGCAAGTCTTTTTGCATAAGACCCCATTCTGTTCACTGCACAGTTCTGCAAGACAGCTCTCCTGTCAGGATTTATAGAGTGCCAGCACCGGTCAGTGTCCAATGCTGGTACTGCACCTATTTTTGACAGCTGTCTTGAATTAATACATTTCAAAAAGAAAGGATTTTACTTGATAGTATATGATCCTTGCTTGACATGGCATTGATGTGGATCTGCAGTAGAGTAAAGTAAAACACTCAACCATAGTTGGATTTTTGTTTGGTGGTTTCGGGCCCATGATCTTAGCAATTTTTGACATCAATGAAAATGGATTTTGAACAGAACCATCTTTCTTTGCACTGGTAGGTGGCAGGTCAGGGGGCCATTTTGGTGTGTGCAAAACTGCACGGTTCTCCTGGATTCTGGCGCAAATGTGGGCTTTTCCACCATCTTGGATTTCCTAAGCCCACAGCACCAAATGTTGCAGCATAATAGTCCAAACGTGGGTCAGGACACCCAACAAGCCCCCCCGCCCAACTGCGCTTTGATTTCAAGTCGAGGGCGAGTCGGGTGCAAAGGATGTTTTGATCCACGCGCTGGGATGTCCGCATCATCTTCTTCCGATTCAGCGTCTTTTCCTCCATCAGGGTGGATCGATCGGTTCTCCTCGCTGGTCCTGATGGGAGTATTGGGCGGTACCCCGGGCCCCTCGGATCTTTGCTCCCGGTCCCCAGGTCGTCTTCCGTGGTCAGTCTCCAGGTTTTCTTTCTCCTAGGATGACAAAGCAAAGCGGCAATACCTATTCGTAGACATTTCTCCCCCACTATTGATATAGTGGGGCGGCATATACATTTTATAAATCAATAGACATTTACATTCTTATTTTTTTTAAATAACAAGATATACTTAGAAGACATTTTCATTCAAGAATCATAATATTTTAGAGACTATATGTGGGATATTTTAGGGTTGAAACTGAATTACTCTGGAGTGGCCCCCTCTGGTATTGCAGAGGACTCCTCCAGTTGCTGCACAGTGTGCCTGGGATGGCAACACTTTAACTGATTTATATGGACCCACTTGTCTTCCCCTTCTGCCAAACTACCTTTGGGGATGCGGATCTTGTAGGCAACTGGGGAGATCTTGTCTATAATTTCAAAAGGTCCCTTCCATGTAGGCAAACATTTTCGCTGTTTGGCCTGGTTTCTTTGGAAATTGTATAGATAAATCCGGTCTCCTACATTGTACTCTTTTATGGTGGTTTTCAAATCGTAATGGGTCTTCATGCTATCAGCTGATCTTTCTAGATTCCGCTGAGCATAGGCAAAAGCATGTTGAAGGTGTTTCCTTAAATTCTCCACATACTCATGAGTTGTGGAGACATTTTAAAATGTCTGCTCTTGGGTCCTGTAGAGCAAATGCTGGGGAAGCACCATCTTGCGTCCAGTCATCAGCTCAAACAGTGACATTTTAGTTGCAGATGAAGGGGTAGATCTAATGGCCATTAGGACCAGAGGTAATCGGATATCCCAACTTGGCCCAGAATCTGCCACAAACTTTTTTAAGATGCTCACTATGGTTCTGTTGTATCTCTCTACTGCACCAGAAGAGGCTGGCCGGTAAGCAATATGTAGCTTCCTTTTAACCCCCAGTATCTCCCACATCTTAGTCATTACTTCGCTGGTAAAATGGCTACCTCTGTGTGGCTCAATCCTTTGGGGTAGACCAAAACGCGAAAAGATGTGGTTGATCATCAGGGCAGCTGCTGTTTCTGCCTTGCAGTTTGGGGCCGGGAGACATTCCACCCACTTGGTAAACAAGCATGTGACCGTCAACATGTACTTGTTACCCCTAGAGGAGTGAATCACGGGGCCTATGAAGTCGATTTGCAATTCTGACCATGGCAGTGTCATCCCCCTCTTTTGGAGAGTTTGAGGGATGTTAGATGAAATTGTGCACAGACAAGACACCCCCTCAAGTATTGGTCGAAGTCCTGCCCAATGTGTGGCCAGTATGTAACCTCTCTTAAGATCTCAAGTGTTGTATGAAACCCCCTATGTCCGGTGGTGGCCGCATCATGGGCATGACTTAACATCGAGCTTCGGAATGAGGTAGGGACCACCCACTGATCATGGCCAGCTTGGGATTTCCTTACCAACAAACCGTCTTGGATTCGGAACATTTTTTGACATTTCATCAACACTCTAAAGTCCTCTTTCCCAATGTAATCAGTATCCGTCAGGGGAAAGTTCTTAGGGTCCTCAATGTGTTGGTAAAACTTACCAATTATTGGATCCCCTCTTTGAGCCGTAATCAAATCAGCATCGGGGTGTGCTTACTCCATTGTGCAGTTGAAAGATCATTGTGATCATTTTTCTGGGACCTAGTGATAGCAGTGACCTGGATATCCCCCAACAGGGACTCAATCTCTATTAGATCCCCTTGGATGGCCCTGGTTTTGGCCAGCTGATCAGCTAAGTCATTCCCAGTTTTGTCTGGTCCCTCTACTTTGGAATGACCCTTGATCTTTTTCCAGTTGATGGTCATCCCATTCGCTGAGACCAGATCATTAATATTTTGGATTAACTTCCCATGTTTCAAGGGTTTGTTATTCGCACATAACATGCCTCTGGTTTTCCAATTAACCAGGTGCTCCACGAACCCGTTCCGTACATAATCTGAATCTGTGATTATGACCAGTTTGTGGAGTGGATATTGGACAGCAGTGAGGATGGCTTGATACACAGCCATAAATTCTGCCACCTGACTACTTCGGGGACCAATTTTGTACCCAGCGGAGTGTTCTGGGGACTCATTCACCCATGCATTCCTTACGCCGGCCTCCAGTTCTTTTTCCCCGTTGTTGTCAACATGGTAAGAGCATCCATCCAAATGGACAGTGGGCATTCATATACACTTGTCTTCTTCAAAGACTTTGTGTGGGGAATTAAGGTATGCCTCCATGTTGTCCTTGATTTTTAGACTTTCGTCCTCGAGACAGATTTCACTGGCACAATCATGCATGTCAGCGAGACCTTGCGCGAGGGGACTCTTCTTGTTTTGGCCATATCTGACCTCCAAGGGAAAGCCTTGCATTGACAGAATCCAGGAAGTAATTCGGCAATTACTCACATATCCAGCCCGGATTCTGTCACTTTGGAGATATTGCAGAGGCTGGTGTGGAGTCTCCACTATGATGTGTTCCCCCTGGATAAACGGGCGATAATTCTTCAATGCCCACACCGTTGCCAGGAGTGCCTTGTCACAATCGTTGAATTTTTCCTCCACAGAGGATAAAGTTTTGCTCGCATAGGAGATTACTTTATTGACCTTGTCATGCTTTTGGTATAATACTGCCGTCAAGCACGTATTAGAGAACCCTGTCTCCAGGAAAAACTCCTTGTTTCTGACAGGGTAAGCTAGGCAGGGCGCTTGTGAGAGGCTTCTTTTGTTGTCTTACTGCCTCGGATTGTTCTGGACCCCATTCCCACTTGACCCCCCCCTTCAAAAGATGAATCAGGGGTCGAGTGATCTCTGCGTAGCCTTCAGTGAACTTTCTGCTGTAATTAGTCAGTCCAAGGAGGCTCCTTAGTTCCCGCAGCGTTGTGGGGACTTTCAGTTTCTGCAGTGCTTCCACCTTCTTTTCCTGGGGACAGAGACCCTGAGGAGTAATCTCATGCCCCAAGAAATTAACACGGGTTCTACACCACTTTGCTTTTTGAAAGGAAAGTTTTGCTCCGGGCGCCCTCAACTGTGTCAGAACATAACAGGTCTCCGCTATGTGTTCTTCCACAGATGAACCTTTGATGAGGACATCATCTACATAAGCCAGGTTACCCCTCGCACCCAGGTCGGGGATGGCCTTATGTAGGAAAATGTTGAATTAATTGCTGGAGTTCAGGTATCCAAAGGGAGTTCGGGTCCATGTGTACTGCTGGCCCCTAAAGGTAAAAGCCAGTTTGTATTGGTCCTCCCTACTGACAGGCACGGTCCAGTATCCATTGGTCAGGTCTATTGCAGTGAATACCTGTGACCCCTGAATCTGGGCCAGCCCTTGGTCAATGTAGGGCAGAGACCATCAGGAAGTATGGACCCATTTGTTGAGCTCCCTAAGGTCGGCGCAGAGTCTCCACTGGCCGTTTGGCTTTAATATTCCCCGCACCGGATTATTGAAGGTGCTCTGGACTGGGCAGATTATTCCCCGGGACTCAAGGTTCTTAATTATTTCAGTAATGGACTCCATGGATGCGAGAGGCAAGCGATATTGCTTCACAAACACTGGAGTCATGCCAGGGTCTGTGGGAATTGTTTTTGTGTGGATGTCGGTGCGACCACAGTCATATGAGTCTACCGCAAAGAGATCTTGGAAATCCAAGAAAACTTGTTTTAACTTTTGCTTCTGTTCCAGAGTCACGCAGGCATCAGCAAGGTTTACTCTCTATTCCACCATCTGCCTGAAGCCTGGAAAG
Source organism: Ambystoma mexicanum (assembly GCF_040938575.1). Lineage (NCBI taxonomy): Eukaryota > Metazoa > Chordata > Amphibia > Caudata > Ambystomatidae > Ambystoma > Ambystoma mexicanum. Next base: position 365,854,360 of record NC_090927.1, on the reverse strand, counting down.
ACTTCTGGTTTTGCTATCTCAGCGGCCTCCTCCAGCTGGGTGGAGAAGTCCCTGGTCAGAGTGCTGATTTGGACTGGAGGCTTCAGGTGGGAAAGGCAGACCTCATGGACCTGGAAAATCACCTCATCCCTTCTGAAGACACAAGTCACATCTTCCTTGCCATAAGGGCAGGAAGTGTACACCAGGGAGTTCCCCCCATGCCGGGTAAAGATCCTGTCTGGTGTTGTATTGTCCTCACTGTCACTGTCAAAACAGTCCTTGGGGATCGGTCCTAACAGTTAATTCCCTAAATCAATGGAAAAATGTCGGTCATCAACCGCCATTCAAATAATGGTGCCTGCGGCTAGAGTGATAATCTTTAAGTCGCTGTTATCCACCTCTATTGGAATGGTGTCCTGCTCTAGATTGACTAGTGGAGTTGGGTTCACCTCCAACCCTTGCTGTTGGAGAGAAGCATTTAGATAAATATAAGCATCAGGGTTATTCAATTTCTGTCCTCTTTTAACTTTCACCTCCAACCCTTGCTGTTGGAGAGAAGCATTTAGATAAATATAAGAATCAGGGTTATTCAATTTCTGTCCTCTTTTAACTTTCACTTCCAGGGAGAATTGTCGGGTCCTTTCTGGGATGGTGACTTCCTCTGCAATCTGAATTTCAACTGCATAAGGTAGCAATTGAGCTGACCCAAATGCTTTTTCTGGATCATCAAAGCCCATGGGATTATCCGCTAATCGGGACCAAGCTTTGAAGTTTATTAGGACCAAACTACTGGCAAAGCGATTGAGAATGTCACTGCCTAAGCATAAGCCGGCAGTGACGTCTCGCACGACCCAACGATTATGGACTATGCTCTTGTTGCCAATGGAGATTTTGAGCATACACCTGCTTGGCAGGAGATGTTTGGAATTGGGTGCTTCCAGGTCCATTTCCCATTTGTCTATCAGTTTGAATGTGGGAATGGCTGGATCTTTTTGGAGTTGGCGGAACATGGCTTCGCTGATAAAGCTTTTACCATTGTTCACACACACTCAGGCGAGAACAGAGTCTTTCCCTTCATTTAACTGAACAGGGATGAACAACTGCTCTCCAATTTGTTGAACATAAGCCAGGCTCTGAGCTGATTTCACATCTTTCTGGACTATCGGAGTGGGAATGTCTGATTGTGGATTAGTAAAGAATTTCAGAGTGGTTCCTTCCAGTGTGGAATACCACCTTAAACTGGAAGGAAGGTTGATTTGCAGAAATAGAGAGGACCCCCCATCACCAGTCTGTTGTCCTACTGCTATTACTGTCCCGTCTGGAATTTGGTTATTCTGGAAGTGAAATTCTACTTGGTCAGATTCTTGTTCAACCATGTGACAGGTGCCGTTTAAGCTAACATAGTTGACACTCTGCTTTAATTTTATTGGTCGGCTAGTCTGGGTCCAGAGGACCTTGTTTACACAATCTATTAGGGGTGACAACCTTCTCAGGAGGTCATTCCCTAGTAAACAAGGGGCGCCCTCTGGAGTCACTACTATGACCGGATGTTTCACCTTGTGTCGCCCAATTTTGATGTCCAAATCTGCAGTCCCCTCGACGGGAATTTCCTTCCCGTCAAAGTTCTGGAGTTGTCCAGGAAGAAAGGTGAGAGGAATACGGTAATTCTCCCCCCTTCCTGCGTTTAGTTCATCAAAGGCCCTTTTGGACAGAAGAGTAGCTTAGGATCCAGTGTCCATCAGTGCAAAAATTGTACCCTGCCCCTGTACTTGTACCGGGGCATAGTATCTTCCCTCCTTCTCCTCAAGGGGGCACAGATAATGCACATTTTTGGACAACCGGTGGGCTAAATTTCTAGTTTTGGACATTGAGAGAGAAGAGATTTGGGCAAAATTCTGTGGAGAGTCTCGGGAATCTGAAAGAAAAAGTTGTCAACTGGATATAGTTTTGGGTTCCCCTGGTTCCAGTTCTGGGCCGCCCCCCCCTTTTTGGAGGCAGTCACCAGGATGGGTTTGGACCAGGGGTTTTTGGTATTGTTGGTTCTGGATAGGATGATGGGCGGCGACAGCTCGATCCCCACATCTACCCAGTCTATTGATTCGGTTTTAGGTTCCCCTGGTTCCGGTTCTGGGCCGCCCCCCCTTTTTGGAGGCAGTCACCAGGATGGGTTTGAACCAAGGGTTTTCGGTATTGTTGGTTCTGGGATAGGATGATGGGCGGCGACAGCTCAATCCCCACATCTACCCAGTCTATGGATGCAGTTTTGGGTTCCCCTGGTTCCGGTTCTGAGCCGCCCCCCCCTTTTTGGAGGCAGTTACCAGGATGGGTTTGAACCATGGGTTTCGGTCTTGTTGGTTCTGGGATAGAATGATGGGTGGCGACAGCTCAATCCCCACATCTACCCAGTCTGGATTGGAATCCCTAGGGACCCATTTTTCCTTGGGAGGAGGTCCCCCATCTCTAAAGGAGAAGATCCTTTCCCCAGGATCCTCGTGGGATCCCTCCTCCACAAAGTGGGTCTGTTTGGGTACTTTCTTTCTCCTACCCCCCTCTGCTCCTTGGGAGGCAGACTTTCAGGGGCAGGAGATTTTGTTTCCGGTTCCTGGGTTTCCAGGGTCTGTTTACAAGTGGGGAAGGAAGCTTCCTCCAAGGCTTTACACCCCCCTTCCCCTTGTGCCTCCTCACTGGGAACCGTTGGGTTATCGGGGCGCTGCCCCCGCCATTGTTCTGGAGCACCAGGCCCAGAGTACGGTGCATTCTGTGCAGGCATGCCCATCTGATGGTTCTGCTGAGCCCTTAGCACGCGACCCAGCTCCTGTACCATATTTTTGACCTGGCGCTCAAGTTGGGAAACCTGCTCAGGCTGATACAGGGTTCTGTTTTCTACCCTGGGCTGATCCCGGGAAAGGTAGCTATCCCTTCTCTGGTAGTACCCTGGGTTGGGAAGATTTGGGTACCCCTCCACCCTTGGTCTCCCCTCTCCTGGATTCGGTTTTCTGGGATCAGGGAATTGGGGAAAGAAGGATGAATGATTTTGGGGCTGGAAGTTGGTCGGATACCTAGGGATCAAGTTCTGCCCAGGATTGGGTGAATATCTGTCCTTCTGGGGGAAGTGCGGAGGGAGGTTACCTGGGTTGGGCACTTGGTTGGATCCCCCCCCTTCGGCCGGAGGAGTCCACACATAACCCAGGATTGGACTGTTTCCCTTATAGCGGGGACTTACATAGTCATGGGAGTGAGGGACCACATTTGTGGGACTACCTCCTTGACTCCCTGTCTGTGACTGGCCCGAGGGCCTTCTGGGCTTAGAATTATTTGGTGTGGGCAGGTTTTTAGGTCCCCCTATTTCCAAATCTAAAACGGGGGCACCTTTACCTCTGCCACCTTGGCAGCAGCAGGGGTGCTGTTGGTTTTGGGGTTTTTGGGCTGATTCTTATTTTCCACCGGTTTCTGCACCTCATAGATGCGGGTGGCTTGCTCAATGACCCAGTCTAAAGATCTGTTCTCGTGAAAATCTCTCATGAGCTGGGTCATTATGTATTTGGGTAAGGCATGGAAAAACGTATTAACAAATTCTTTACTGTCCGTGCATACCCTTTTTGAAGTCTGCGCAAAAGCACGCTTTAACTCCTGCACAAATTCTTGTGGGTCCTGATCCTCCCCACATTGCAAATTGTAGGCTGCCTTGCAAGCCTCTTGGGGATTTCTGTGAACAGAAACATGTTTCAAGATGGCCGCCCTGTAGGTGGACCATCTTGAATGATTTTGGTCCTCCAGCCCCGCAAAGAAACTGGAGTATTCTGGGGAGAATGTCCATTTCACATACTGAATGCAGCTACTGCTGTCCTTCAAATGGAAAGTCTCCATCATTTGCTCATAAAGCTCCAAGTGTTCCCAAACAGAATAGTTGGCGTTCTTGTGACAAGGGGTGATGACACTCCGTATGCCTTAATCTGTTTTAAGGGGTCCTTAAGCAAGGCCCTTTTTGCCTTATTGGCCTTTTTGGGTCGGGTAACCATGGTCCACTCATCCTCTGACTCAGAGGCACTGCTCCCAGAGGTGCCCGTCTGATCTTCCAGGTTTTCCCGGATTCTGCGAGCCTGGGAATGGCTGGCAGAATGTGGGGACCTAGTCTCCTGTGTCCTGGGCCGCTCAGAGGAGTCTTCAGATCCCTCCTTGTTGCCAGGATTTGATGGGTACCCCCCCCACTGACCTAACAGGGCAGACGTTTTTAGGATGCCCTTAGTGGGCCTACTTTCCTGGAGTTCCCCACTAAATTGCACTGTGCTTGGGTGCCCATACCCAGATGCCCGACCATCCATTCCTGGGAGGTACTGGCCTATGAACCCCCATACTTTTGGCTGGATAGTAATCTGCCATCCCTGTGGGCCTGTGCTCATGTGTGCCAGGGGACATGGGAGTGGCAGAGTCCATGGACTGGGAGAGATGAAGGCCTCTGGTACTAGGGCTCCTGAGGTTATGCTCAGGTTTTTCCCTTTTTCAGCGAACTTCATCTCTGTCAGCCCCTGCTCCCTTTTGCAATGCAAGAGCCTGCGCTTTCAGTTCCTCAGTTAAGGCCTTACTAGACTCTATCAGTCTCTCCTGCATGGCTACCCGTTGCTAGAGCCTACCATTGTGCTGACAGAGATCCTCATTTTCTCTCTGCGCTTCCTGGTTGGTCCTGGAATATTGGGCCAGTCTTTGCTGCAGGAGGGTTACCTCCTGAGTCCCATCCCTACTGGCCTGTTCCTTTCTTGCCAGAGCATCTTCCACCCTCCTGGTGTGCTTTAACAAGTTCTGATGCTCTTTTTGGAGGTCGCCCAGTCCCTGGAGGGCCAAGTGATTTTCTTCAATTTTTTCTTTTAATTGGCAGACTTCCTGGCCTAAGGCGTCCCTTTCCTGACTAAGAGCCTGCATCTGTGCCGCCAGTTTGTCCCTCTGCCTTTGAAAGGCACCAGCTTTCTGGTGTTCTTCATCAATCTCTGCCTGGGTATCCAGGTCTTTCAAAATCAGTTTATTGCTCTCTGTCTTCTCCCTATCTAGGTGGCTTTGCAGGGTGACTACCTGCTCTGCGCATGCCCTATTGAAGTCCAGTTGTTGCTCCAGCTTTTTCTGGCTCTACAGTAGGGCGTCCAAACCTTCTTGGTACTCCTTCTGCAAGGCCAGAAATCTGTTATCCTGGTCAGACTTTTCCTGTTGCAGGATATCCATATCCTCCTTTATTTGAATAATATACTGCCTACTATCATTTTCTGACTCCTGGCTCCTCTGCAGCTTCTGCTCAGAAAAGACCAGGTCAGATTGGGCCTTCTCTAATGCCATCAGTTGCCTATTTGCCAGATCTTGGCCTTCAGCACATTTGTCCTGTATGGCTCCCATATGTAAGTATAAATATGCCGCTACCCTAGCAATCTTGTTGTGTTCATCCTTGGCCTTAGGGGCCATATATAGTTCACTCAGGGCCACATGTAAGGGACCCTGATCTCTCCATATATCTGACCCTGTTTCAGTGATCTGGGGTGCGATTGCCTGCAACCAGACTGCCTGGTCCTGATGAGCCCACTCACCTCTCACAAATAGCTTATGTAAGAGGTGTTCTCTGGCTATTTTGATATCTACCAAGGTTGTCATTCTGGAGATTGATTTCCTTCCTGACTTACAGAAGTTTGTATATTATTTTGCAAAACAGACCGTTTCCTTAGAGCGTTCCTTTGAGGGGTGTTTTTACAGTGTAACACGGTGTGGTGATCCAACAGGATTATGTATTCTGTCAGTTAGCACACCGTATTAATCTGCACAAGTGATAGATCTAATCCAGAATCCCCGGCTCGAGGCCCCAATCTGTTAAGTGACTCCAATCAAGCACTCCCACTAAGTCAGTGCCTTGTCTGGGATTGCTTAAGGGAAGCCCTTATTTATATATTTTTTATAGCAAGTTATTCCCTGGATGATAAACCCTTGTATAACACCCCTCTCTATTTATCCCCCTGATCTCACTGAGCCAAGAAGTAGGTTTGTTTTGCAATTTAAAAGATTTATTGGAAAAATTAAACAATATATATATATCACACTTTTATAATAAATTAATATTTGATAGCACACTTAGGCATATGACAGTGATCAACAATGGATGATGTTACACTAGCGTACTGATTTAATTACTTAAAAGTTAGTATAGGGAGGATAAGGTAGCAGAAAATACTTTTATGGTTTCAAGGAAAAGCAATGAGGGAAAAATGCAGCACAGAAATATACTTGATATGATTTCAACAACAGATAATATGATCACTTTTTCTTTGACAATTCCCTCCCCCCCTATGCAAGATAAGGAGATGGAAGGAGAGCACACAATTCTCAGGAATACAAAATGAATTTCCAGTTCCCCCCAGCGAGCTTAGAGGAAAACAGGTATGATTTCAAAGCAGGCAAGATCCTTTTAAATGTGGTGGCAATGAAGTGAAAAATATGCTAAAAATGCTTTTAATTCCCTCTAGAGGTTCAGGGTGAGTGAGAGATACTTTAAATCAGCTCAGGTCAGCACTACCAATGATTCAGGGATGGTTATCAGGTTGAAAACGGGATTCAGTAATGGAAGCAAAAGACAGATATTTTTACACGTGGTTGAAATGAAGCAAACTGTCAATTCGCGGCACTTTTTTCCGAGTGCGTCGATTGCGTTTACGGAGGAACTATAAGGAGTCGGTTTTTGGCTTGTTTGAAAGCTTTGAATCTTAGCTTTCAGATGAAAGTTAAACCGCATTCCTAGCACATGCGGTTCAAAAGATACGGACGATTTAATGGAGGTAGAGTCTCAAAATAAAAGTAAAGCTCAGAATGACAGATGACAGTTTTGCAGAATGGACACACAATTTCTTATGATGCAGTTCTAAATAGGTTAAAATAGTTTGAATCACATTATTTTAAACTAAGAGAATGTTTTTGCACAGTTCTGGCTGAGTACTCACACTATGAATTTGAAATAGGCCGTAAGGGTCTGGTCAGCAGGTTTGGACAGGACTCCAGGCGGTTTCTGGTACAGCACTGCTCTCTGGGTCTGCTACCGGTTCTGGCAAAAGTTCTTGGCAAAGAATCCAACAGCTCGCCCGGCTGTAGAATAGTTTGGTTGGATTGCTGGATTCTGAAGGCCTGCTGATAAGAGTTCTCAGCTTGTGTGTTAGGCCATTGCTTTAAGTTCTGTAGTCTATCTGGAGTCTAAGTTCTGGATGTTCCTTCTAGATGTTGTGTGGTCCGGCAAAATGCTCCATAAGAAAATGGAAAATGACTTTCTTGCATGTCCAAAGCTGTCTCTTTTTATGTGTTCTGCAAGTGGGTGTGTGCGTGGGCATAACTAAGCCTGCCCCTCACAACTTATCATTGGCCAAGTCCTCCTCTCTCCCTTGATTGGGGAACTGGGTTGTGAGTCATCCAGTGTCATTTTATGGCATACAGAAAGATCACTCCCCTTTGGTTTCACTTAGAAAATCAATTTTCATAACTAAACATATTTCCCAGATGCACAGTTTGTTGAAATTACATGTACACATTGCAGATGAATTAAGGAACATTCTTGCCCAACTCGGATCCCCCTCAGAGCCTGGGTTCAAAAATGGCAACATTTTGTGCTTTTTAGTGATTTACACCATATTGGTTTTTCCTCAAAATGTACACAGACCTGCACCGCTTCCCTGAGCATATTACAGTAATTTACTATGTCTCTAGCATAAACACAGTGGGCCTCATTACACGGTAGGCGGTGAGCCATGGCGCTATTAGCGCCATGGCTCATGCCGGTAAAATACCGGCACCGCCTTGTTGGAAAGGGGATTTACCGCCCCATTCCAAGGTTGGAGGGGCGGTAAATCCCCCTTCCACCATTGCCCTTCCCCATTCCCATTTCTGCCCCATAGGGCTCTATGGGAATGGGGAAGGCGCTAATTAAGGCACCGCAATTTTGCGGTGCCGTAATTAGCTCCGAGGTCCCTTAGCGGGTTGGATTTTAACGCCTGCAAAAAGCAGGCGTTAAATCCCCCAACCCGCAAAGGGACCTCGTAGTAAGGCGGTAAGGATTTACCGGTACCAGTATTTTACCGGTACCGGTAAATCCCTACCGCCATCCGTGTAATGAGTCCCAGTGTCTGCAATATTAATAAATAGCGGGGTTCGGTCCCAGAACACCGCACAAAGTGGAGTCTGGTCTCAGATCATGAGGGCATTTTCCATATTGAGGACCCCCAAATTGCACATTTCTGTGAGCATTAATACAAGATTTTGTAAGCAATTTAACTTAAACATATATTTGCTGCAATATGAATCCACAATCCAGTCTGGCCTGCCCCCAGAAGCTTGGTGAGTCAGAGATCACAGGCCTCTCCTTCTTGGCAGGGCAGCTGTTGCCAACTATACCCTAATCTGCATTTCTATTCAATTGAAAGGGTCTGTTGTGTTGGGTCCTGCAAGCTGCAGGGGAAACTCCTCCCTCTCAATCAACAGGGCCATGTGATATCCTGGGCTGTTATGTGTGTCTCTGAGGTGTTAATGGTTCTCAGGAAAAGCAAGTATTTTGAACTTTTAATTGCATAAGACCACCTTCTGTTCACTGCACAGTTCTGCAAGACAGCTCTCCTGTCAGGATTTATAGAGCGCCAGCGCCGGTCAGTGTCCGATGCCAGTACTGCGCCTATTTTTGACAGCTGTCTTGAATTAATACATTTCAAAAAGAAAGGATTTTACTTGATAGTATATGATCCTTGTTTGACATGGCATTGATGTGGATCTGCAGTAGAGTAAAGTAAAACACTCAACCATAGTTAGATTTTTGTTTGGTGGTTTCGGGCCCATGATCTTAGCAATTTTTGACATAAAAAAACGGATTTTGAACAGAACCATCTTTCTTTGCACTGGTGGGTGGCAGGTCAGGGGGCCATTTTGGTGTGCGCAAACTGCACGGTTCTCCTGGATTCTGGCGCAAATGTGGGCTTTTCCGCCATCTTGGATTTCCTAAGCCCACAGCACCAAATGTTGCAGCATAATAGTCCAAAAGTGGGTCAGGACACCCAACAATAATGATCTTAGAAACTAGAGCGCCCACAGAACCAGAGACACCTGTAGCCGCAGTGAAAGGGACAGAAGCAACAGGGCCTTTAAAAGCATGGGTTGCACCCAGTACAAACACTGCAGGGCCAAATGGCACAACTACCAGCCCAACACCAGAAGTTATGATGATCACCAGCACACAGATTGATGCAAAGTTGAAAGCTTTAGAAACGGAAATACTCAATAGGTACAAGAAATCCTTTGCATGGAACATTGACCAGACTATAAAGTAGACAATATGGGCAAAATAATTCATCGAGATATTTTCCCTCATTGAGACTCAATGCAAAGAAGGGGTGCTATCTGAGATCCAAAAAAGATAGAAGACAAGGCCATAAACAGAAACGCTTATGTGGAGCGGACTTGGGACAACTCTAACAAGGCATTTACCATTTTAGCTACTATTTATCTAGAAAAATACCCAGGGGATGGGAAAAAATCTTGGCATATATCGATAAAATCAGAGAAGTAAAAAGTGACTGTGAATGGATTGGCTGGTTAACATACGGCATAGGATTCAGGAGGAACATGGGCGAAAGGACAACCATTGAATGGGATGAAGTACAGTACGATCTATACTTGATGAATGCCAGGCCTCCATCAGAGGAGGAGATCTCCCAAGCAGCCAATAAAACAGGAAAAACCAATCAAGGGGGGAATAAGGTGTCAGATAACGAGAAACACAAGAAATGAGAGCAGCCCTTTCGCAAAAACCAGCCATGGGGGGCTAAGGCCATTATGCGCGGTCAGCCCAAGTCACACAATTCCACAAAGTTTACAACCACTTGCCAGAATTATGGGAAAAACCAGTGCGCATGGGGGAAAGAATGCTGGTACAAGCACAACTGCTCCAACTGCAGTGGGGATCATCCCAACAGCTCCTGCACTAGGCTACTGGCCAAGAATGCAAAAAAAGGGGAGCAAAAAGTCTATACAGGTAGTACAGCTAGAGCCAGACAGAACCTCCATTAACACGGAAGGTTTCAAGGAAGCCTTAAGGACTCATCCAGATAAAGACATCAGTGCAGCAATTGAAGCTGGTTTCAAAGAGGGTTTTATCATTCCTTTTCAAGGCGAAGGGTCCCAAATAATACCTAAAAACTTGGTCTCGGTAAAAGACAACCCAGAATAATGAGAGAGAAAATTGAAAAGGAGTTAAAACTGGGTAGAGTAGTTGATCCATGGGATACAATGGCATTTCAGAAGTTTATAGCATCACCACTAGGTCTAGTGCCAAAAAAGGAACCTGGTAAAATGAGGTTAATACATCATCTATCACACCCCCAGGGGGCAGTCACTCAATGACGGCATCTCCCAAGCTGAATCAGCAGTAAACTACACACACTTTCAGGAGGCTCTAAGAATTATACAGGACTGTGGCAGGGAGGCTCAGATGGTGAAATTAGATATAGAGTCAGCTTTTAGGCTATTACCTCACAACAATGGTTGGGTTTCACTTTTGAGGACAAATTATATGTGGACAGATGCCTTCCCATGGGCTGTGCAACATCTTGTGCGCTGTTTGAACAATTCAGTTCTTTTTTCCAATGGGCATTCCAAAAGCAAGAACCTGGGGCCAGTGTAGTACACTACTAAGATGATTTCATGGTAATGAGCCCTGCCGGTACGGAAGACTGCAGGAGGGCTCTAGTAGAATTGAGAAAATGGCTGCACAATGGGGCATTCCCTAGCAGCTGAAACAACGGCCAACCAATCAACAAATATCATTTTCTTGGGAGTGGGAATAGACACCTCTGCAGGTTTATGCAGAATCCTGAACAAAAAGTACAAGAACTATCAGAAAAAATCCAAAACCTAATCAATAGGGACAAAGGCACAATCAGGGAGTTACAATCCCTGGTGGGTAGCCTAAAATTTGCATCCAGGACAATACCAAAAGGGAGGGTATTTTCCAGGAGTCTAGAGTTTTAAACGAAATCATGCAAAAAAAAAAAAAACATTTACACATTAGATTAGGGGAAAATGTGAAAAAGGACTTAAAGGTATGGGTGAATTTTCTTACGGATTTCAACAGAGCTGCACTTTGGCGCATGCCATTGAATTCTGGGGCAAAAAGGGCCCTTTTTACAGACGCAGCAGGGAGCAAGGGTTTTGGGGCATTATTTGAAACAGAATGAGTGGCAGGACAATGGCCTGATGCATGGCATGCAGCAGGATGGGCCAAAAACATCACCCTTTTAGAAATGTATCCCATCTGGTTAGCCCTACGCATATGGGGCCAGCGCCTAGCAAACACTGAACTCATGGCCTGGTCTGACAAGATGGCGGTGATAGGGATAATCAACAAAAGAACAACCAAATGCCATTTGGTGCTCAGAGTCCTAAGAGCCATTCCGAGAATCACACTTCATAAAAAAACATTGTTGTCAGAGCAAAACATATTGATGGAGCTGAACATTCTATAGGAATCGGGGCAGCAATCACCGCCTGGCAAGGAGTCATGTGGGCACAGAAGGTAAAGAAAATAGGACGGTGGAAGTCAGACTGTTTTAAAAGATATATCAGGCCCAAACTAATATAGATATTCTTTCCCCCCCAACAAAAAACAGCCATGGATGCACCGCTAAAATCAGCGTGGATAGTCGGGCATTCTTTCGTATTCAGGACTGAACGATGGGCCGAAGAAACAATGGAGGGGCCGGTATTTAGGAACAAAATTACATCATGGTGGGGCTACAGAGGCCTCCGCTGGCAGGAGATTCACGACAAACTAGCCGACCTAGTTGCCTACAGGGACCCGCCGGAATTCCTGATCATTCATTTAGGAGATGACCTGGTAAACATGGGGAGGAGAAAGCTGTATGAAGAGCTATGCACCTCACTGGACGGTATCACACACAACTGGAGGGTCACAGAAATCTACTACTCCGCAATTTTGCCCAGGAAAGCATGGCTGAGGGCCATTTGTTACAAATCAGTAGAGACAGCCAGAAGAAAGTTAAACAAGGGGATTGAAACATTCTGTATATCAAGGGGCCTGGGGTTTATAAAGCACACAGCCATAACTTTGGGCAACCCTGATCTTTTTCACAAAGACGGGACCCACCTATCTGGTTTAGGTATGGAGCATTTTCATAGGCAAATAACCGATTCCCTAGCTACCAGAGGCTGTCACTAAACTACACTTTTGGGGAAACCCTGGTAGCCGACAACCAGCCCAAGTGTGGTGGCACGGGCCAGAGGGGGTAACCTCAGGACCGGTTGCCCAAAAGTACAATTTACCATGATATGTGATTATTTCTTTTGACCATATCTGTATCAATAAAACCCACTGCCTTTTATGGCAACACCGAACAAAAGTGTGCCGTGATATTTGGGGAGGGTGGGAGCAATGCAAATCACAGACACCCCATCATAACAAATGTATATTTTCTGCATGCATATGGGTCCACCAGTTATGCCCTCAAGCCCACTTTCCCCACTTCATTCTCTCACTGGGTATGGCATATGCCCATGCCCTCCATGAGATGCTCTGCTGTCAGGCAATCCACCTAAAGTTCTTATTCTGCTCAACTGGGGCCCGTCCTTGCTACCCCAGCAACTGGGGTCAAGACATACCCCCAGAGGTCTGCTATTAGCCACCACAAAATGTATCTTTCTGCACAAGGTTTTTAGACTTTTAGATATGTCCACAACGTGGATTCCTAACACAAGGTATCAGCTGACATCCTCCAATCCAGCCAATTGTTTTTTGCATTGGAGCCTCCCCGAATTGGATGTGGCTGAAGACCTGAGAATGTGCTTTTGCTCAGTCCAGGTGGTATGCAGACTCGGACTGCCCTATAGGGCAATGGGGCAATGCCCGAACCCAAAAACGCAAAATGCTAGTGTGGGACTGTTTTTTGGTCAAAGTGGGCAACATTTTCAGCCCATGAAAGCCAGTTTGACAAGTGATTCACCATGCGACTAGTAGTTTTGGCTATTGCTGCTGAATTAATATTCTTCAAAATGCACAAGTTGCATCACGTGATCAACTTCCCCCTTGGGTACTACTCAAACAGTCTGTCACAAAAGGAATGCATTCCCATTTGCAATGGTGGCCCACTGTTTCTTTGGCACCCGAGATGATTCCCAGTCCTGGCGGCATGGAACAATTTCTCAGCCAAGGACTATTGCTTTGCATCGATTCATACTTAGATATGCATTGGGCATGAGTATTAACTTGGATCTAATAAACTATCCTTAAGCTATGCTCTTGCCACTTTACAATGTGCTCTTCACAGACTACATGCAACTGAGTCATAAGCAATTACACTGGCACCTTACAAGCATGATTACACTGAGCGAACTCTGGTGAGAGTGCCACTTTCACTCTTATTTACACCCTCCAACAATGCCCCCACAACAAAACCCACTTTTGTTTGTAAAATAATGTTTTATTGGTTGCAAAACTCAAACAAGTACATCAATCATAGGTCGTAAATAAGCGGTACACCATCTTAATCAATCATAACAGGGATATGAATTCCGATTTCATTTCCCTCGGCTGAAAAAAAAAGGAAAACCATTTGGATATGGTACACACATTTAACCAATTGACCTTTATGATTGATGAGATAACAACCTCCCCTAATACCCACTTTCCCACCCCATCCTCCCTTAAAACACCCAATTACACTGTGGGTCCTGTGTCCGTACATATATCGCATCCTCAGATTCTTTCCTAATCGGTATAGGGGTCCTTGATCCCCTCCTTAAACTATATTTATTAACACTCTCCACACACTTTGTGTGATAGCGAGCGATCTATCGCTCGTGCCGCTAGAGCCTTGTGAAGCCAGTCAGATAATTGTGTCGGCCATTCCCGGAAGCGTGCAGCCTGTGCAGATTTGGAGAGCCGTTTGAGAGCAGTGTGTTCCTTAGAGTCAATTTAGCCAGCTGCACATTCCAGGAGAATTCAGTGGGTGGATTTACAGCTTTCCATACACGTATCGGGAATTTCCGGGCGGCAAAGAGTATTATGTGTAAGAGCCTACGTTGTTTTAAGACCTCGTGCCAATCTTCTCATTGAGCCCAGAACAGGATTAGGGCGGGTGCTAGTTCCACAGCAGCCACATTCATGTGCATAATGTGATCATGTACAATTCACCATATTCCCGATCAATGGTCAGGACCAGAGTATATGTCCTAGGGTGCCTAGTCTGCCACACTGCAGCTAATATAAAGGAGATTGTGTGAGGCCCACCCTGAATAGGTTAACCAGTGTGTAAAACATTTGATGAAATAGTTTGTATTGGATGTCCCTATTTCGAATGCATAGCGAGACGGCTGTTATGGCATAGAAAAAATCATACATATCCCCGGGATCAAATTTAATGGCCAAATCTACGGACCACAAATTTGCAGTTGCGTCTAACATTATTTGGGAATGCAGATAGAATAGAAAGAGCATAGCTGTAGGAATTAGGTTATATTGCGTTCCATCTCAAGTTCTCCTGCTGTCGCTGTAGATCGTCAAGTCTGTTGTGTGGTGTGTTTAGGAATAACTGTGAATAGGGTCATGCATTGAAGTCAATCAGTCCCCCCCAGTCTGAGTACCTGCCTGGTCTCCTGAAAGCTAAGTGGGGAGTTCCTGTCATACAGGTCCAAAACCCGAATATGTGGCCATACCGTGTCCTGATTAGAGTGCAGTTTATAGTCGATTCCATACGACAGGACCGCCCTCATGCTGCTGTGGTGCCATCTGGATGTGTGAGCCCAACATGGACCTCATTTTGTGCCATTGGTCAAGCGTTGCCCCAACTATTGGGTGTCGCTTAATCTGGCCAGGCAGTGGTGAAGGTGGGATACCTAAGATTTTGGATGGTGTGTACGGCGCCAATAGTGACAGTTCCACAGATTTCCAGCTGGAGTGATCTTCTATGTTAAGCCATCATTTGGGTGCCATATAGTATTTCCTCTTTGCTGGTAGTGCCAGTCCATCATCAACCTTAGAGGCCTGGAGGACCTCTAGTTTAAGCCGTGCTTTCTTGCCCCTCCAAACAAATGTGGATATATGGGTGTCTCCACCCCATGGTAAGCGACCACTGGTACTTGCACCAGTGAACACTGACTCTAATATAGTCACAAGGCGGTCCACCCGAGTCTTATAAAAAGTCTATGGGGAGTCCATCAGGGCCTGCTGCTTTCTTGCCCCTCCAAACAAATGTGGATATATGGGTGTCTAGTTCTTTGAACATTTGCCTAGTGGGGTAAAAGGTAGTAACATGGCCAAATAAGTCAGTTTTGAGAGAGAATTCATTTTAAAGGCATTTATCCTTCCGGTGATGGACAGCAGTAGTGTGTTGCACCGGAGAAGATCTAATTGGATTTTCTGTAAAACCTGGGGATAGTTTAGGCCCACTATGTTTTTATTTTTAATAGGACAGATCTGCACATCCAGATATGTAATATGTTGGAGCTGGAGCTTGAAGGGGGCACTCCTCCATTGTCCCAGGGCATGTCCGTTCTCAGTTGGAGAAATTCTGATTCTACCCAATTAATGACATAGCTGACCATAGGGCCGAAATCCTGTAGTAGCTGCCATAGTCTCAGTAGAGAAGTCTTGTAGTTGCTATCATACACCAGTAGATCGTCCGCATGGAGGGATACCCTGTGTTCTTTCGCATTCCGTAAATCGCCTGTCCATGTGGGGTTATCCCGCAATTTGACCGCTAGGGGCTCTATAGTGAGAGAGTAAAGAAGCAGGGTTAGGGGGTATCCCTGTCGCCTGCCCGAATACAAAGGGAAAGGTGGCGGAAGTGGTACCATTGGTGACCACCAAGGCTGTGGGGTCTGTGTATAGAAGCCTCAACATTTTGATACATTCGGCCAGGAAACCACATGTTTATAGTACTTGGAACATAAAGTCCCATTGGACTTTATTGAAGGCCTTCTCTGCGTTGAGCGCTAGGAGTCCTTCTTCGGGGGCCTGTCCCGCCAGAGATAACATGCAACAGATGATGTAAATTGTCGGCTGAATGTCTGCCACAGATGAATCCTGTCCGGTGTCTGTGAATGAGGTGTGCTAGCAGCACTTCGATACGTTGCGCTAAGCATTTTGCCAAGATTTTCTCATCAGCATTAATCAGGGATATTGGGCGATAAGACCCACATTCCCCCGGATCGTGCCCCTTCTTGTGAAACACTATGATGTTAGCAGCCAGCATGGAGCATGGTAAGCGACCACTGGTACTTGCACCAGTGAACACTGACTCTAATATAGTCACAAGGCGGTCCACTATGGGGAGTCCATCAGGGCCTGCTGCTTTCCTCCCACCAGTGCTCAGATTGCATGGGTTGCCTCATCTGTAGTAATTGGGGTGTCGAGTTCTTCGGCCTTAGACATATTTAATTTAGATAACTTAACAGGTGCCAGAAAATCAGTTATTTGCTGTGAGTCTATTGGGGCAGATTCTGCACATAGTGTGCCACAAAACCGCTCATTAATATGCTCACTTTCATCTAGTACATTCCTGTTTTGATCTCAAATGAAATCGATAATCTGCGCAGCTTGCCTATTGCGCAGGGCAAACACCATAAGAGGTAAGGGTCTGTCTCTGTCACAATAATACATCTATGACCAGCTGGTGAAGGATTTTTGGGCATGGACAGAAGTCACGTTTTTCATGTCCAGTCTGAGTTTAGGGAGTGCTGCGGAGTGCTGTCTGAGGATTGTGTGCATTCCTGTAGTTTTTCGGTGGCCAGAATATCAGTCCTCAACTGTACTTCCTGTGCACCCCAATTTCTTAATTTATGGGACCATGCCGAAATACATAGCTTCCTCATGAAGGAATTGTATTCATCCCAGCAGTACAATGCAGAGAATTCCATGGATAAATCGTCTTGCCAAAACATGGCTGTATCTCCCTCTAGGTGCTCACAAAAGTAGGGATATCCCAGAGCCCGCAGATTTAGACACCACTGCGGTCGCCTCTGCGGAATTGTTGGTAGATCGAAATGTAGCAACACTGGTCCGTGATTTGAGAGTGTTGAGGCTAGAATGTCGCATTTGTGTATGAGGTGGAGAGCGTTAGAGGGCAGAAACCAGTAATATAACCTGGAGTAGCTGTCATGTCTATTTGAATAAAAAGTAAAGTCCCTCTGGTGCTCATGCAAGATTCACCAGGCATCTTAGAGTCTGAGCTCTATTAGATGGGCTATGGAGGTTGGTTAGCTTCCTTGGATGTATTTGCCGTGTCGTGGATGAGCTTTGCTGGTCCTCCATTGCAACCAAGGCTATATTAAAATCCTCCCCTATCAGGTGTATGGTATCCGTGTAGAATGTGCACTCAGTGAAGACATGTGTAAAAAAAGACGGGGGATCGATTGTTGATGCATATATATTGAGAAAGGTAAAGAGTTGTGTATTGTATGCGCCCCTGTACTAGGTTATATCTACCTCCCCCATCCGCAACCACGTTAAGAACTTAAAAGGGGACCCACTTGTGAATCAGAATGGGCACCCCTCTTATCCCCTGACATGGAAAAGCCTCCATGGGGGTGGGTCGGGGTAGCAGTAGACACTGCTACCTCGACCCACCCCCAGAGAGGCTTTTCCAATTCTGCTGCATTTAAATGGGTTTCCTGCAGAGAAGATTACATAACCTTGCATATCGCGCATATAATTGAGCGTTCTTTTACTTTTGATTGGATGACGCAACCCTTGGACATTGAGAGTTATGAATGTGAGGGAAGCCGTCTCAGATTCAGATTCGGGGGGGAACCCATACCTTATGTGTTCTCTACCAAGATCGCTTTCCTCAGACCACTTCCACTGTAACAATGGGGAAACATGCAGCGGATGATGCCCTTTAACAAACGTAAAACTGGGTCCCAATGTAGAGCAAGTGAAGCCCATGCTTGAGGGTGGACCGGGCAGATCCAGAGACCCTCACTGATCCACATGCATAACAATGCCCTCTGATGAAGGGCCTTGGCCATATTGTAAATGAGAACAAAAAACATAGAACAACAAACCATCTGTAGAGGATGTGGCTGATGGTGCTTCGTGCGACATCCCGCCCTTGGATCGTTAGCCAGTTCTGGAAAGTTCACATAAGGTCGATGTCATGAGGAAGGGGCATGGAGGTTGTCTGCCTCAGGGTTACACCATGTTCTGTATGTATTACAATTGTCTGCCTGAGAGCAGGCATAACCACTTTTATCTGAGAGATCTCATACATGGATCAGAAGAGATATTTGCTCACTCCCAGCTATCCGGGGTCTTCAGTGTTGCGTTTAGGACCTCTGGACGAACTAGTGCTCTCTTCGAACATCCATGTGGCCGGTTTCAGCACTGCGGTTGAGGTGGTGATGATATGTGTCTTGTTCTGGGGTTCCCCTCTTCCCTGGGCGGGAGTTCCTCTGAGACCATTTCCCGTTGCCTCATAGAGCGACAGGCCACCTGTGGATCTTCAAATGAGTGCCATTGTCTATGAAGTTGAATACACCAGGTTGCCAGAATTTTCAGGTAGTGCATGTGGTTTGTACCCTTTTACAGCTTTGAATATGGGGTTTAACTCCTTTTTGTGCCTAGAAATCTTGATAGAGAAATCATTGAATATCTTGATATCGGCTCCATCAGTGCATATAGAGTCCACTGCCCTCAGTATAGTCTGTTTGTGTTGAAAGTTCAGGAGGCGCATGGTGATAACGCATGGGCGTTCTCCAGGGGCAGGTCTGGGGATCGGGCTTGGTGCACCCGGTTAATAATAAGGCTTTTCTGGTCTTGGATATGTAGCTTGTCTCGGAGGAAGTCGCACATATATGACTTCACATCTGGTCCTTCACTGTGTTCTGGGAGGCCTACTAGGTGAAGATTATTGCACAGGGACCTGTTCTCCTGGTCCTCAATCTTCACCGCCAGGCATTGTACTTCCCCAATCAGCCCGTCAACATCAGTGGTGGCCGAGTTGGCGTTGCCTTTTAGCAAGCCAGTGCACTGTTATTTATCTGTTGTCCAGTCCGCTTGCGCCTTGAGTCTGGTTTGTACATCCTGCAGGTCCCACTTGATGTCCTGGACTGTCTTGCTCATCTCCTTTGTCATCTGTCCAATGGTCTTCATTTCCAGGAGAATTGCCTGCAGTTGGTTTTGAATCTGTGACTCCATTTTGGGCTGTTTCCAAGTGGAACGCTGTAGTGGTGTGTTTTCTATATTGATATTAACGGCTTTGTGTAGGGCAGGATCTGACGCAGTCTGGAGCTTGCCCAGCGAATGGGAATCCAGACTGTCATGAGGTTCAATGATTGTATTATTCTGGTTGGCCTGTATTTTTCAGTCTGGCTCAGAGGCATATATATCGCATGATAGGGCCATTCCTCAGCTTTTTTGACTATGGGGGACACCACAGGGCATGCTTCCTCTCCATTCGCCTGCATGTACCGATATCTCATGCAATACTAGCCAGAGTCTTTGAGCAGTAAAAACGGAGGTGGTTCCGGTATTAATGTGTGGCCGTCCAGTTCATAGGTTGGAGATTGACCCGTCTCCCCCTTCAGTCCGTATAGTGTTGTTCTCTCCCGCAGTCTCTGCACATTAGCAGCGTGCAATCTCCCTCGTCGTATCACCTGTAGGTGTAGTCAGGGTGTTGGATGCGGGGTCGCAAGTAGTAAGGTTGCCATCCACGTTGAGCATGGTCCTTGGTCCCCAGCTTCACCATCGACCCTTTGCGGGTGTACTCGTGGGCATTCAGGCAGGCGCCAATACGTGGGCCATAGGTCTGGACCCCCGGTCTGGGTCGGTGGTGTGGGTTATAGCTGCAGGCAGACTCATTGTTTTCTCGTGAGGTGGGTGAGTTGCATCACTTCTATTTGTCGTTCTACCTGGGCCTTTGGTCGCTGGTCGGGTCTTATGGCAGAATAGTGTTTTCGAATCAGGGCCGGGTGCCAATAGCGGTGGCGGTTGGGGCGCCGGCCAAGCTGCTTAGCACGAAGACCAGCCAGACTTCTGCCAGTCACTGCACAGCACTGAAGTCAATCAGCGATCCAAAACTCAGACAGCCACATGTATATCCTCTCCACTGCAAATCCACGGCATCAGTTGTCGTGAGCCCTTCGGACATACGGTATAAGAATCAGCGTTAAGCTCATCTGCACGGGAGCTCTCTCAGCTCACGGCCATCTTGCTCAGGCTGTCGAGCTCCCCCCCTGAGCCCACTTTTGAGTAACATTTTATATTTTTTTAATGAACCATTCGGACGATTTAAAAAATATATATATGTGTATATAATAAGCGGAGTGTTAACTGTCCTAGAAACCAGTTGCGCATCCATATGTGAAGTCAATGCAACCGGCACATGCTGGAATACTTCGGAGATAAAACCCACACAACAATTCCAATATAAAACAAATTTGTTGGGACCCTAGACACTGAAACTTTCACTTCCACGACAGAACGCCACAAAAGTTCATTTCAGGATGCGATGAGTGAACATTTTGCTAAGTTTCCTGTACTTCACACTTCCTGGAGGCCAATATTATACACCCGCCAACATTGCCTTTCCTGCGGGAACAACACGTTTTACCACTGGCTCTGACATGTGTAAAGTCTAATAGAGGCGTGATTAGTCGAATTGTTAATGTTTTTACTTCTGCTGCTTCTACTTTTACTCTTAAAACTACTCCCACTTCTTCAAGTAATAATTAGCAATAATCTTGAAACAAGTGAGTTTGCTTTGGCCATTTGGCGATTGTGCGAGCGATAGACATATAACACTTTGGCAAGGAATCACTCGTCGTACATCACCTGTTGTGTCAAACAATTCGCCAATGGTACTTCCAGCTTTTTCACACTTGCATGTCTTGCTGTTAATCACAAGAACCCTCTGTTTGTTGTGTGAATACTGCACGTCTTGCCGATCGCTTCTGGGAGTCTCCGCACAATGGCCGATCCCTGAAGGAGCAGGTGTATCGATCCCGCCTTGCCTGCACAGCTGGCCCTGAAGGGGGAGCTCAGGCGGGCATTCGCGGACTGCTAATGTACTCAGTGTGTTCCCACACGTTCACAAGCTGAGTAACACACATCGAGCGCCGACGTCTAAGACGGCTTCGTTCAAACACCGGGACTTGTGGTCTTTGAGTATATACCCTGGCATTAATTCGGCATCAGGTGATACCCACGAGGCCCCTAAAACAACCCAGCCTAGTAAAAAGTCGCAGTTTTATACGCGGCTCATGTCTGCTCGCTCGCTTTCGGGCTACATCTGCTGTAAGTACATTTGTGTCTCCCTCGCCTGCCCAGTTCTGTTTCAATCAACGTGTATTAGGCATCAAGTGCGTTGCTATGCCTCACCGGAAATACAATGATCAGATGGTGTCCAAAGAGTCGCCTTTGCGTTCAATGCAGAAGAACCGAGGTTTCAGTTGGGCAGTCTCGGCTCTCTGACCTGCACCTGTGGTTACAGGCAACTGGCTTAATGGTAAGCATTTGTTTATATGTATAGTGATAATAGCAATGCCACAAGCAGGGATGCCGATTCACCAAAATGCCAGGGGTAGCAGAAGTGGCATCACACACCAGATATCGCAGGAAGTGATGTCACATGGTTTTAGACCTGGATGGCATCAGTTTGTCTTTAACCCTGGTGACATCGACGGAAGCAGCTAGCAGGAGTAAAAAAAACATGAATGTACAATTTTTAAAATACCAAATAGGTACAATAGCAGACAAGACTATTTTCGAAATCAACCACATGTTCACAAGGGTGTTGCCTTCATATGCCATGGATGGGGGTCATGATATGATAGGGTTAGACCCAATAGACTCAACAACGGCTGAAGGACTGCCATAGCTATGCCACTTCAGCAATGTATGGCCAGTTACTACCATATTATGCCAGTTATAGCGACATGTGAGATATTGCCATTACATGATAAGTACAGCCTCTACATTGCCAGTCGTGCGATGATATTACAGTGTCCAAAAATCCAATAGATGCAAGTCACCAACAGTGCAAAGGAGCATTAATTCTTTGATTCATGATATTGATTTGTTATTTATTAAGCGCTTTAGCGAAAACACTAATAATGGCACATGCTTCAAATACAATTATCTTTCCAACTAAAGTTGGAGCTCATTTATCAACCTCGAAGAATTGAAGGTTGAGTTGGCTTTGCTGCGATTCAAACCTGTAGCTCAGACATAAATCTCAGAAGTGAGCGCTTGAATTTCAAAATGAAACTGATTCTTTTTGGAGTCATTCACATGGACTTAAAGACTTAAAAAAGTAATTATTTCTGTTATGCAAAACATAAATTATTTATTTTTTTACATCTGAGCAGACTCACCCCACAGGGTTGCAAAAGCAGTGGCAGGGGTCTCATGGGGGTTGCCAGGGGTTGCAGTTGCGACCCCTTCTGGCCCACAAATGAAGTCCCTGCCACTAAGACTGCATTTCAACAACACATTCTGAATGTGTGCAGTGCACAATTCTAAAAAACAATGAAATGGAGGCTGCGCTACAAAACCAGGTAACTGCAAGCATTCATTTTACCGATAGGGATCCCACATTCTCCCGTGTCAGTCTTAGTAGCCCAGCAATTCTTGCTTTTATTCTTTGCATTCTGATGCATGTTGCTCTCCTTTATCTATGATCCTTGACGGACTAAGTGCACCAAGATGGAAAAAAAGAGAATACTGAAAGAGTGACTCATGCATGATATGGACAACATGGGAGTTTTGAACGTATAATGGAAACACAAAAAATACTGAACAGATTGCTTGGGATCTAGGGTTGTGATGTCATCGAAGTATACACCTTGTCACTGGAACAAGTGACTTAGGTAGATTAAACTAGCCTCCTGCATGCTACACTTTACAACGAACCTGAGGACCCAACTCTACACAGAATACATTGCCAATTGCTGATCATATCACCCAACACTACTGCTACTCTACCCCACACCCACGATCTCCCCATCCTCGCTTCCCTTACCTATGGCAGTATTCATTGCTACCCCCACCCCCAGCCTACACACCCTGATTACTACCCACATGTACAGCTCTCCTTTATGTAATTAAATTGGGTTTTTATATTGAGCTAAATCAATATAACCACCAGGTTTTGTATACATGTGAGCATGTTGCCTCTGAGCTATCCTCCCAGACTTTACTTCACAAGGCAATACTCTTAGGCGTTTATGTGGGCATTTTGTGTCAGCTCCTCCCGGATTTTTATCTAGGCTGAAATAACTACCATGCACCTATAAGGACTACATTCCTTATTCAATCAGGCAACAAGACATTTTTTTAAATCGTGAAACCATCACTGATATTATACAACTGCCCTTCATTGTCTTTCCATATATCACTAGCTAACGTTTGACAAGGTAGATGTTACCAGCTAATTGTATGTGTTTATTCTGAGTCAAAATAAGTGTATACAAAATAATCCATAGAAAAACCTTAAAAAAAATCCCCCAATTAGATGTGGCCAGCTACTTGTGTGTGTTTAATCTGAACCCTAAGGACTTTTTGGAAAATAATACATAGAGAAAACGTCCAGAAAAAAAACAGTTCTTTTATGCACAAACTATAGGAAAGTGTTAAATAGTTACAAATCTTGAATAAATACAAAAAAAGATGAAGACTTGTTGAATTACTCAATTTAGCTTAAAAGCAACTGTTGACATTTTAGAGAACACATTATATACAAAGTAAATTGGATGACTACAATGAAGGCAACTTTGACAATATGAATTCACAACATCAAACAATATTACAATGTAAGAATACACAATTAAATTGTGAAGTTGTAATGCACAAAGGGGTCTCCCCGAGTAGCACTGCTTAAATTAATCTTTTATAAATGTGCATCCATCTTCATAATACGCTCTATGTACTATGTAAAAACTATTCCATGTGCAAAGTCCAAAACATAAATTCCAGACTTCAGGCAGTTGCTCCTGACCAACAGACCTGGTTACTGAATATTTTCACTGGCTGTCGATGTTAAAGAGTATTCACTTTCATCTAACATACATCACTTGCAAAGTTGTTCATCAATCTGGTCAGAGTTCATACAGATAAGCATTTGCCTCTTTGTGCTTTAAACAACCCAGAAATCTTCTTTTCAACTCCTTCCTATTCCCATGAGCAAAAGCTTACGATATTGTGGACAATCCTTCACCCGGCAGACACTACATCTCTTAACATTCCCCTCCACTATGTATTTTTAGAGTGTGAATGATCACAATATGATTTGACAAAAACAAGCATCACACTCGGCTCTTGGAAAAACAAGGATGCAGTGACAATGTATCTTGGGATCAATAATACACAACTTCCCAAAACAAATCACAATTGACAGGTCGATTCATGGAATTAATGTGCGCCGAAAATTCCCGCGAAGAGGTGTCAAAACATGCGATTCGCAGTAAAAGTGCGAAAATCGCAGTGCAACTGCGAAAATCGCAGGGAAACCAGCGCACATCGATTCATGGAAGTCCGTGCGCGAGAAAAACATTGGATGTGCGCTGAAAAAGTGCGCGGCGCACGCCGGCGCACAGGTCATCCAACGGCGTGCGCCACGGCCACTGCGAAATCGCACATAGCGCGGCACACATCACAAAAGTAGGGAGAACACGGGGCGTAACACTCGGAATGGGGAACAACGCGTGAAAATATGGGCGTCAAAGGGGAAGTACAGGAGGCAAGTGCGCGGAACGCCCACACGCTCGCCTACAACCCGTATTCATGGAATCGAATAGCGCAAACCAGCGCACGGTGAAAGACGCGCACAGGGCCAAACAAGTATGCCACAAGAAAGCAGGCGGTAGCGTCCCTGCGCCTGAAATAAATGTGTGCCAAAATGTGCGCTAACAAAAAGCACCCATATACAGCTATGATGAATGGTCCATTCAGTGGCCCTCTAGGACAAATGAGGTGCAAAGGGGTACCGACAAACACGGACACCCGCTGTGTGAAAAATAGCGTGTGCGTGTATTACGGGGTTCGCGGGAAGTTCCACACGCGATTGGCCTGGGCACGTGTATTCCGGGGTGCGCGGGAAGTTTCACACGCGAATTTGCAGGGTACGTGTATTAGGGGTTCGCGGGAAGTTCCACACGCGATTGCCCTGGGTCCGTGTATTTCGGGGTGCGCGGGAAGTTTCACACGCGAATTAGCAGGGTACGTGTATTTCGGTGTGTGGGGGAAGTTTCACATGCGAATTAGCAGGGTACGTGTATTTCAGTGTGCGCGTGAAGTTCCACACGCAATTTGAGCAGGGTACGTGTACTCCGGGTGCGCGGCAAATTCCACACGCAAATCCAGCAGCCTACATGTATTTCTGGGGTGCCGGGAGTCCCACACGTGAATTGGCCGTGTGGGTCCTCCCAGCTGTTCCCTCTACACCCTCCACGGCCCCATGCAGGCGGCCCACACCACAGGGGACTACCCTGCACCCCTGCATATGTCCCGCAGGCAGCCCATCTACCATGGCCATGCCCCCCAGCCAACCCACATGTCACCTTGCACTACTGCCCACCAATGCATGTCTCCCAGCAACCCCACCCCCCTGCATCCAGGGGCACCCTCCACCAGGCCCCCACTCATGTCTCCCAGCACCCCCGCCCCCCTGCATCCAGGGGCACCCTCCACCAGGCCCCCATTCATGTCTCCCTGCACCCCCACCCCCCAGCTCTGTGGGGCACCCTCCACCAGGCCCCCACTCATGTCTCCCAGCACCCCCACCCCCCTGCATCCAGGGGCACCCTCCACCAGGCCCCCACTCATGTCTCCCTGCACCCCCACCCCCCACCAGTCAGGGGCACCCTCCACCAGGCCCCCACACATGTCCAACTCATGTCTCCTTGCACCCCCACCCCCCAGCATCCAGGGGCACCCTCCACCAGGCCCCCACTCATGTCTCCCTGCACCCCCACCCCCACCAGTCAGGGGCACCCTCCACCAGGCCCCTACTCATGTCTCCCAGCACCCCCACCCCCCACCAGTCAGGGGCACCCTCCAACAGGCCCCCACTCATGTCTCCTAGCACCCCCACCCCCCTGCATCCAGGGGCACCCTCCACCAGGCCCCCACTCATGTCCAACTCATGTCTCCTTGCACCCCCACCCCCCAGCATCCAGGGGCACCCTCCACCAGGCCCCCACTCATGTCTCCCTGCACCCCCACCCCCCTGCATCCAGGGGTACCTTCCACCAGGCCCCCACTCATGTCTCCAAGCACCCCCACGCCCCACCAGTCAGGGGCACCCTCCACCAGGCCCCCATTCATGTCTCCCAGCACCCCCACCCCCCTGCATCCAGGAGCACCCTCCACCAGCCCCCACGCATGTCTCCCAGCACCGCCACCCCCCTGCATCCAGGGGCACCCTCCAACAGGCCCCCACTCATGTCTCCCTGCACCCCCACCCCCTACCAGTCAGGGGCACCCTCCACCAGGCCCCCACTCATGTCCAACTCATGTCTCCTTGCACCCCCATCCCCCAGCATCCAGGGGCACCCCTCACCAGGCCCCCACTCATGTCTCCCTGCACCCCCACCCCCCAGCATCCAGGGGCACCCTGCACCAGGCCCCCACTCATGTCTCCCAGCACCCCCATCCCCCTGCATCCAGGGGAACCCTCCACCAGGCCCCCACTCATGTCTCCCAGCACCCCCACCCCCCTGCATCCAGGGGCACCCTCCACCAGGCCCCACTCATGTCTCCCAGCACCCCCACACCCCTGCATCCAGGGGCACCCTCCACCAGGCCCCCACTCCTTCCTACCACCCTCCCACTCCCCAGCAGTGCGATTAGCCTGTGTACGTGTATATCAGGGTTGCACGTGTAGTCTGACACGCGATATCAGCAGGGTACGTGTATTACGGGGTTCGCGGGAAGTTCCACACGCGATTTCAGCAGGGTACGTGTATTTTGGGGTGTGCCGAAAGTTTCACACGAGAATTTGCAGGGTACATGTATTTCAGTGTGTGCGTGTGAAGTTACACACGCGACTGTGCCTGTGAGAGTGGGGTACATGTATTCCAGGGGTGGGCGGGATTATTTACTCGCGACTGGGCCTGGGAGAGCGTGTTACGTGTATTCCTGGGGTGGGCGGGAAGATTTACACGGTCGCCTACAAGGCGCCAAAAAATAAAAGGACCAATCCTGAAACACGTACGCCAGCATGAAGCAGGCGCACGTCCCGCGCAGCATAAAAGAGTGCGCAAACAACAAACAAGCTCAGACGCCAGGATGAATATACCGTTCCTAGCAGCAGTGGCCGTGGGATACCACAGGAGGAGGAGAAGGATAGTCAGGGCCAGAATCTACACACCCAGAACCAGCCTATTTGGTATGCCAGATGACCAGGTGTATGGGAGGTACAGGTTTCCACCACACATAATACTCGACCTGGTCAGTGAGTGAGAGGATGACCTCACATCACCCACCCTGTGCTCCCAAGCACTCAGCCCCCTGGAGAAGGTCCTCAATGTACTCCACTTCTTGGCTACCGGATCATTTCAGCGGACAAGTGCCATAGTGGGGGGGTCACAGGCCACGCAGTCATGGTGCCTACACCAGGTGTTGTCCATCATCACTGCACGCCCATCAGTCCGCAGGCACATATACCTGCCCAGAACACCAGCAGAAAGGCAGGCTGTCAGCCAGGATTTCTACAGGGTGGCACAATTCCCCAAAGTGCTAGGTGTCATTGATTGCACCCATGTGGCTCTACGTCCCCCAGGGCATCTGAGCACATCTACAGAAACCGCAAGCACTGGCATTCCATCAACGTGCAGGTAGTATGTGATGCCAAGGGAATCATCACCTCAGTATATTCCAACTATCGAGGGTCCACTCACGACAGCTTCATTTAAAGGATGTCAACCCTAAACCGGGACATGGAAGCTGGGCGGCATGGCGATGCATGGCTGCTTGGTGAGTAGAAATGCCACAGCACACGCATGCATGACAGATACAGAGTAATGCCAATACCCCACTAATGATCCCCATCACCACCTCCCCAGGGGACAGTGCCTACCCTCTGAGCACACACATGATGATGCCAATTCAGAACCCCATCACGCCTCCCGAGGTAAGATACAACACAGCCCATATTGCAACACGGGGCATAGTGGAGCGCACATTCGGAGTGCTCAAGTCACGCTTTCACTCCCTTGACCGTTTTGGCGGGCAGCTGTTATACGTTCCCCCAGTAGTGTGCAGGATCATAGTGGCAGCATGTGTCCTGCACAATGTTGCAACACGCCGGGGCCTGGCTGTGGACATGATGGTGCCCCCACATCCCCAACCACATGCACGCCCGCTGCGCATGGGAGGGGAACGGGCACGGGGTGAGGAGGCCCGTACGCAGCTGGTGGATAATTACTTCACATAGAGAGCACACCCCTTTGGAGTGCACACAGCCCTGGCACATACCATCTGACAATCAATGATGACTCAATCTGACAATTATGATGAACAAAGGGACAGTCAACTGTCAGAACCATAGCAGCCTGAGATTGTTCATCTGGAAGTGCATCCCTACATACACAAAAACCACCAAAGCAGTGTCATCAAAAGACACACTTCCATGCAGCAAAAATGAATACCCACTTGCAAAATACAACATGAGAACAGTGCCATGTCACCCAACCCCTCCCCGGCAAGGCCACACAACACACCATGGCATGTCATGCAATGTGAGAGCAAACAAATTAATCCCCACAACATGCCCCAAGTGTCACCAACTACAGTGTCCCTAATGGAAACTGGCCACACATGAAATGCTCACAGTAATGCAGGACCAACAACACACATTACCAAATACTTACCAAGAATACCAATCACCTACACAACCTCTAACCTACCATAAACATGACAGTACGGACTTAAAAAATTGGTAGCCTCACTACCTGATAATGGCAGCACTTCGAACACTTCCAAGTATACAGTGTTACCGCCACGCAAGAGTGTAGGTGCACTGCTTACAACATGGACTCCAGTCCCAAAGTAGACCGCCTTGTGAAGACATGAGAAATGGACCTGCAAATTAGGAGGATGAGATGGATGCAGAGGCACATATCAATACACCATGCAGTGTACAATATAACAACAATATGCACTAGGAATGTATACACAATATTGACTACAGACTGCCCACACATCAAATGGGAGTCCAACGTCACCGTGTAAGTCAATGTCACTTGGGCACACCCTTTGCAAGCCCATGGAAACGGGAAGCAGGAGGGGTGTGTGAAACACAAACCCAAGCATCTGATCCAAATTCAGGACAAGCCTGCATGTGCCGAGCCACAATACAGCGTATGCCCACGGGAGCCACACAAGGCAACACACTGTCCAAAAAATCCAAAATAAAAAAAAATTAAATAAAAAGAAAATCAAAAATGCCCATTAATGGGCCCGGGGGGGGTAGGGGAGGCCACCCAGGAGGTCTGAGGACAGGGTGCACACCAAAACCCACCTGTTTGGATCTTGCAAAAGAAAAACACCTCCATGGGCTCATGGCCTGCACGGCTACCCTATTGTGGGAGAATCGCTGCTGTCGCTCTCCTCACCCTCTGCAGCTGCATCAGGAGGTGGTGGCACTATGGGAGGCAGCCCACGGAAAGCCCTAGTCTGGTCCTCCATGGCAGCAAGCATGTGGGTGTGGAAGGCCTGGTTCTGGAGGATAATTGTGCAGAGGTCCCCATGCAACAACTCACAGGATGCCCGGACCTCCGCCCTAGTTGCCTGCATCTCAGCTGAGAGCATACGTGTGTCGGGGGGAAATTCTGCCGGGGTCGGCCGGGCCGTCCGCAGACCTCCGGGCAGGGAGGCCCCAACTCCTCCCGTATATCCCAAAAGAGATAGAGTATGAGACACACACAAGAAGCAAGGTGACTCTGCTGTTTATTAAACACAAACGGCAGGGATGGGTCAAGGATCATATGCGTCTGACCTGACACACACACAATCGTGGGGCTCGCAGGCCCTTTTTACTGTAGTATGACGCGCTACCTGCATCACTTTAGAAAGTTAACAAAAAACCTATCGCCACTCTTAATTGGTTGCTCGAGTGGTAGGGTTAGTATAGCATACGTATAGAGAATAATATGAGTGGACGAGGGTTAGTCAGGTGATATATCTGGGTTGTCCCTACAATTAGATACATGAGAATTGTTACATGAAGACTCCTAATGATTGGTTGATGTTAATGGCGTCAGTGATAAGAGCCCCATGTTCTGATTGGTGCGCCCGTGAGCTTCCCAGCCTGGGACCATCGCTGTTCCCAGCTCTCGGTGTACCTGCAATGTGCAACAATGTTTCACTATGGGTACATGCAGACAATGTGAAGACTTATTCATGAGCTGGACGGCCGACTACTCCCACTGTAGCAGATGTCCATTGATCCTTTCAAGTGTATCTGCCTGTGTCTTGTAACGAGGGATCCAGACGCCTCCTTCCTCCTGGGCTTGGCATCTCGTCAGGTTCGGCTTGGTCACGTGAGGTGTGTAAGAGGATTCAATTCAGCACTACAGCTAAGTTAACGCCTAGTCTAGAATACTGAATGAAAACCCTTATTGATATATCTTTAGGTCCAGTTCATGCGTTCTGGATGACTACCCCTATATAACACCCCTCTCTTGGAATCCCCCTGACCCCACTGAGCCAAGAAGTAGTTCTGTTTTGCAAGTTTAAAAGGTTTATTTGATAATTTAAAATATATATATATCACACTTTATAATAAGTTAATAATTGAATAGCACACTTAATCTGATATGATAAAGATCAACAACGGAGAATCTGGCACTAGCACACTTCTTATAATCTCTAATGAGTTGACATGAAATGGATAAGGTAGCACAGTGGTAAATAGGAACAAAAGAAGAAGGTGGTACAGAATGCTTTATGTAAGCTCAGGTGGATGCAATATTCAATGAATGCAGTACAGAAAATACTCAATATGATTTCAACCAAACAATGTAATCACTTTTCTCTGGCAATCCCCTCCCCCCCTTGATGCAAGGCAAGGAAATGGAAGGAAAACACACAGTTCTCAGAAATGCAATCAAATGTGATTCAGTTCACCCCAGCAAGCTTAGACTACAGAAGTTTGAAAACACAGGCCCAAATTGCTTTGATATGTGCTGCAATGAATTAGAAATATGCTGGAAATGTTTTTAATTCCCTTTCAGAGGTTCAGGGTGAGTGGTATCTAGTTAATATTAGTCCAGGCTCACACTGGCAATGATGCAGGGATAGTTAGCAGGTTAAACGAATTTCTGGCAAATGGAAGGCAAGCAGCAGCTGATTTTATATGTGGAGAAATTTGCAAATCGCGGCAAAATTCGCGGATGCGCCGAGCGCTATTACAGAGGAACCACAAGGACTATCTCTATCGTTTTGGGATCCTAGGAAAGCCTAGGATCTCAGCTTCAAAATGAAAGTTACTGCAAGTCTCTAGCACAAACGGTTGCGGAGATATGAGTGATTTAGTAGAGGTCGTTTTTAGTTTTGCAAATTTTAAACGCAACACTTTTTCAGCTTTAAAAATGATGGCAGGATAACACAATTGCTAAGCCGCAGTTCTACTTAGGTTAAAAATGGATTGAATTATATTATTTTAACTAAGAGATGGGTTCTACACAGTTTCTTAGGTACTCACACTATATTCTTGTGTGAAATGGGCCTCGCCATGGATCTGGTCAGGTTTTAAACTCGCCTCTGGTCTCTGCACTTCACAGTGATCTGGGTCAGCTAACAGGTCAGCTCTACTCTGCTTCTGGTCTGGCCTGATGGATTTGAAGTCTCTATGTTGCTCTCTGAAGGTTTGATGGAGGTAAAGTATGGATTTTTCCGGCAGAGCGTCCCGCTGCAGATGGAATTGAAAAAGTCCCTATCTGTCCTGTCTGTCTGCTTTTATGTGTTTAGAATGTGGGTGTGTTCTAGCATCACTGACCCTACCTCTCTCTCAGCTTCTAATTGGTCAAACTTCCATTTATCATTTGATTGGGGAATGAACTGTGAGTCAGAGGGATGTCATTTTATGGCTTGCAGATAGGACACTCCTCTGTCAGATTGCACACATTCTATATTTGATAATAAAAGACATATTTCACAGTTACACAGTTGCTTGAAATTACATATACATGGTGTGGCTGAATTTAGCCATGTCTCTGTCCAAATCTGCTGTTTCTAAGAGCTTGCATTCAGAAATGGCACATATTTCACTTTTTAACTGATTTTTCAATTTCTGACATTGACCCAACTTTACATACATGTGTGCAGGGAGTATGGACATTAACTGAAGAAGTTTCAGATTTTTAACATGCATACAGTTAGAGTAATATCCATTTTTCCGCTAAAACCCCCCTGAACATACCACCGGTTCTAAAAACCTCTTAAACTGTGGGCAGAAAAATCACAAGAATTATGGTATCATTTATAAAATTTTCACATGTCCGCTCTATGAGTTATTCATCTTTTTAGAGTTATGTTCTGGCTCCAAAGGGGTGTGGTTTACCCTCAGCACAAGGTTGAATTTCTGGTTTTTCCAGTTCTGCCAAGCCAGCTTGCTCTCACAGGCAGTGCCCCTCCCCTTTCCTCAGGAGGAAGCCACTTTTTACGACCATTTACGACTCCTGCCAATAAAACCTTTGCCTGAGCCAGGACAGGGCTTTGTTCACTTTCCTGCAGAGCACAGGTAATTCAATTATCAGATAGATGGCATATCCTTAGTGTGAGCAGCAAAAGGGCAGCTAGGCCTGGGAACACAGCTGTGACTCAAGTTTCACTCCTGATGGGGGTAGTTGCCAGGTAAATTGGAATCTCTTTAAGCTGTCATTTCTGTTCCCCAGTTTCTGCATTCAAATAAAACTAAACATTTTCACATATGCAGCTAGAAGGCTGATTCTAAGTTTAAAACTATGACATTTAAACAATTGCAACCTATGTGACACTCAAAGTAGGTCACTCATTTCTTTTAAACATTTAGATTTGTAGTGTCTTTCAGTCCAAATTTACTTAAACTGCTGAAATCCACAGCTAAGCCAGTCTTGTTATAAACCTTCAAGTCACTTCAGAATATCACTTTACGTTGTATCCACCTCTCAGTAAGTCTTTCTTTGGCCTGCTTTGGGTTCATTTATTCAGTTTTGCAAAAAGTAAAATCTGGTGTTGTTTTAAAATGCCGGCTTTTGGATAGTGGTGAGTACTGGTACTGCACCCCTTTTTGGGATTTAAGAAAATGAATTCCCAACAGTTATGGGTTTGCTTTTGGCAATCAGCATTGCCATTCCCAATGGTTTCAGAGTACTGTGTGGGTAGTCCAATGGTGGTTTTAGGCAG
Organism: Ambystoma mexicanum; assembly: GCF_040938575.1. NCBI lineage: Eukaryota > Metazoa > Chordata > Amphibia > Caudata > Ambystomatidae > Ambystoma > Ambystoma mexicanum. The sequence goes on along the minus strand of NC_090927.1, from coordinate 365,820,990 downwards.
TGTCCTTCTGTGCCCATAACATCGGCAAAATGAGTGGCAGCCTATTCTTCATGCATTTCCCTGTGCATTTTCTGGGAAGCTCTGGCCATCATGAGGTTTTCCATGTCAGTACTGCACAGTTTTGAGGTAGGGCTCGGATGCATGGGTAAATACATCCCACAAGCCCCCCTCTTGCGATGGCCATTCTATTTCACGAATGGGACTCGCAAGACCTGGGATGTTTCCTCATCTTCTTCCAATAAATGGCACAGTTCAGCATCTTTTCCTCCATCCGGTCGGATCGATCGGTTCTCCTCGCCGGTCCTGATGGGAGTATTGGGCGGTCCACTGGGCCCATTGGATCTTCGTTCCTGGTCTCCGGATCGTCCTCCTTGGCCAGTCTCAAGGTCTTCTTTCTCCTAGGACGACAAAGGAAGAGCGGCAATACCTACTCATAGACGTTTTTCCACCACTGTTGAGATGGTGGGACAGCATATGCATTTCATCATGACGAAACATTACATTCTTATTTTGATAAAAAAACAGTATAACTAAGAGACAGTTTCATGCAAATCACAATATTTTAGAGACTAGATGTGGTATGTTTTATGATTGGAACTGAATTAGTCTGAGACAGTACCCGCTAGGATTCCAGAGGATTCCTCCAGTTGTTGCAGAGTGTGCCTGGGATGGCAACATTTCAACTGGTTTATGTGGACCCACTTGTCTTCCCCCGCTGCCAAAGGACCTTTGGGGATGTGGATTTTGTAGGCCACAGGGGAGATTTTGTCGATGATCTCAAAGGGTCCCTTCCATGTAGGCAAAAATTTGCGCTGCTTGGCCTGGTTCCTTTGGAAGTTGTATAGATAGACCCGGTCTCCCACCTGATATTCCTTCCTGGAAGTTTTCAGGTCATAATGGGTCTTCATGCTATCAGCTGATCTTTCTAGATTCCGCTGAGCATAAGCAAAAGCATGTTGAAGGTGTTTCCTTAAATTCTCCACATACTCATGAGTAGTGGAGGCATTTATCAGTGTCTGCTCTTGGGTCCCGTAGAGCAAATGCTGCGGAAGCACCATCTTGCGTCCAGTCATCAACTCAAATGGTGACATTTTGGTTGCAGATGAAGGGGTAGATCTGATGGCCATTAGGACCAGAGGTAATCGGATATCCCAACTTGGCCCAGAATCTGCCACAAACTTCTTTAATATGCTCACAATTGTCCGGTTATATCTCTCTACTGCCCCAGAAGAAGCTGGTCTATAAGCAATATGCAGCTTTCTCTTGACCCCCAATATCTCCCACATCTTTGTCATTACTTCACTGGTGAAGTGGCTACCTCTGTCTGACTCAATCCTTTGAGGTAGACCAAAACGGGAAAAGATGTGGTTGATCATCAAGGCAGCTGCAGTTTCCGCCTTGCAATTTGGGGCTGGGAGACATTCCACCCACTTGGTAAACAAGCATGTCACAGTCAACATGTACTTATTCCCCCTAGCCGAGCGAATCACAGGGCCTACAAAGTCGATTTGTAAATCTGACCATGGCAGGGTCATCCCCCTCTTTTGTAAAGGCGCCCGGTGTGTGAGGGATGTCGGCTGAAATTGTGCACACCCAAGAAACCCTTCAAATATTGGTTGAGGTCCTGGCCCATGTGTGGCCAGTATGCAACCTCTCTTAAGATTTCCAATGTTGTGTGAAACCCCCTATGACCGGCGGTGGCCGCATCATGGGCGTGACTTAACATCAGGCTTCGGAATGAGGTAGGAACCACCCACTGGTCGTGGCCAGCTTTGGATTTCCTTACCAACAAACCGTCTTGGATCCGGAACATTTTTGGACATTTCATCAACACTCTTAGGTCCTCTTTCCCAATGTAATCGGTATCCGTCAGGGGAAAGTTCTCAGGGTCCTCAAGGTGCTGGTAAAATTTACCAATTATTGGATCCCCCTTCTGAGCAGTAATCAAATCAGCATCAGGGGTCTCCTTACTCCATTGTGCAATTGAAAGGTCGTTGTGAGCATTTGTCTGGGACCTAGTGATGGCAGTGACCTGGATTTCCCCCAACAGGGACTCAATCTCAATTAGATCCCCTTGGATGGCCCCGGTTTGGGCCAACTGATCAGCTAAGTCATTTCCAGTTTTGTCTGGTCCCTCTACTTTGGAATGACCCTTGATCTTCTTCCAATAGATGGTCATCTCGTTCGAGGTGACCAGCTCATCAATGTTTTGGATCAACTTCCCATGTTTCAAGGGTTTGTTGTTAGCACATAACATGCCTCTGGTTTTCCAATTAACCAGGTGCTCCACGAACCCGTTCCGTACATAATCCGAATCTGTGATTATGACCAGTTCGCGGAGTTGATGCTGGACAGCAGTGAGGATGGCCTGATGCACAGCCATCAATTCTGCCACCTGACTACTTCGGGGACCAATTTTGTATCCAGCGGAGGGTTCTGGGGACTCATTCACCCATGCATTCCCTACGCCGGCCACCAGTTCTTTCTCCCCGTTGTTGTCAACATGGTAAGAGCATCCATCCACATAGACAGTGGGCATTCCCTCACACTTGTCTTCTTCAAAGACCTTGTGTGGGGAATTAAGGTATGCCTCCATGTTGTCCTTGATTTTTAGACTTTCGTCCTCGAGACAGTTTTCTCTGGCACAATCATGCAAGTCAGCCAGACCTTGCGCGAGGGGACTCTTCTTGTTTTGGCCATATCGGACCTCCACAGGAAAGCCTTGCATTGACAGAATCCAGGAAGTAATTCGGGAATTACTCACATTTCCGGCCCGGATTCTATCACTTTGGAGATATTGCAGAGGCTGGTGTGGAGTCTCCACTATGATGTGTTCCCCCTGGATAAACGGGCGGTAATTCTTCAATGCCCACACCGTTGCCAGGAGTGCCTTCTCACAATCGTTGAATTTTTCCTCCACAGAGGATAAAGTTTTGCTCGCATAGGAGATTACTTTATTGACCTTGTCATGCTTTTGATATAATACTGCCGTCAAGCACGTATTAGAGAACCCTGTCTCCAGGAAGAACTCCTTGTTTCTGACCGGGTAAGCTAGGCAAGGCGCTTGTGAGAGGCTTCTTTTGAGTTGTTTTACTGCCTCGGCTTGTTCTGGACCCCATTCCCACTTGACCCCCCCCTTCAGGAGATGAATCAGGGGTCTGGTGATCTCTGCGTAGCCCTCAATGAACTTTCTGCTGTAATTAGTCAGTCCAGGGAGGCTCCTTAGTTCCCGCAGAGTTGTGGGGTCTTTCAGTTTCTGAAGTGCTTCCACTTTCTTTTCCTGGGGAGAGAGGCCCTGAGGAGTAATCTCATGCCCCAAGAAATTAACACGGGTTCTACACCACTGTGCTTTCTGAAAGGAAAGTTTTGCTCCGGCGGCCCTCAACTGCGTCAGAACATAACGGATCTCCGCTATGTGTTCCTCCACAGATGAACTTTTGATGAGGACATCATCTACATAAGCCAGGTTACCCCTCGCACCCAGGTCGGGCATGGCCTTATGTAGGAAAATGTTGAATTCATTGCCGGAGTTGAGGTATCCGAAGGGAGTCCGGGTCCATGTGTATTGCTGGCCCCCAAAGGTAAAAGCCAGTTTGTATTGGTCCTCCCTACTGACAGGCACGGTCCAGTATCCATTGGTCAGGTCTATTGCTGTGAATACCTGTGACCCCTGGATCTGGGCCAGCCCTTGGTCAATGTAGGGCAGAGGCCATCGGGAAGTATGGACCCGTTTGTTGAGCTCCCTAAGGTCGGCGCAGAGTCTCCACTGGCCGTTTGGCTTCAATATTCCCAGCACCGGATTATTGAAGGTGCTGTGGACTGGACGGATTATTCCCCGGGACTCAAGGTTCTTAATTATTTCAGTAAGGGACTCCATTGATGCGAGAGGCAAGCGATATTGCTTCACAAACACAGGAGTCATGCCAGGGTCCGTGGGGATTGTTGTTGTGTGGATGTCAGTGCGACCACAGTCATATGAGTCTACCGCAAAGAGATCTTGGAAATCCAAGAAAACTTGTTTCAACTTTTGCTTTTGTTCCAGAGTCACACAGGCATCAGCTAGGTTGACTCTCTCTTCCACCATCTGCCTGAAGCCTGGAAAGACTTCTGGTTTGGCTATCTCCGCGGCCTCCTCCAGCTGGGTGGAGAAGTCCCTGGTCAGCGTGCTGATCTGGACCGGAGGCTTCAGGTGGGAAAGGCAGCCCTCATGGACCTGGAAAATCACCTCATCCCTCCTGAAGTCACAAGTCACATCTTCCTTACCATAGGGGCAGGAAGTGTACACCAGGAAGTTCCCCCCATGCCGGGTAAAAATCCTGTCTGGTGTTGCGTGGTCCTCACTGTCACTGTCAACGCAGTCCTTGGGGATTGGTCCTAACAGTTCATTTACTAAGTCGATGGAAAAATGTCGGTCATCAACCGCCATTCCAATAATGGTGCCTGCGGCTAGAGTAATACTCTTTAAGTCGCTGTTATCCACCTCTATTAGAATGGTGTCATGTTCTATGTTGACTAATGGTGTTGGGTTTACCCCCAACCCTTGCTGTTGGAGAGAAGCATTTGGATGTATGTAAGCATCAGGGTTTTTCAACTCTTGTCCTCTTTTAACTTTCACTTCCAGGGAGAATTGTCGGGTCCTTTCTGGGATGGTGACTTCCTCTTTAGTCTGAATTTCAACTGCATAAGGTAGCAAATGAGCTGACCTAAATGCTTTTTCTGGATCATCAAAGCCCATGGGATTATCCGCTAATCGGGACCAAGCTTTGAAGTTTATTAGGTCCAAACTAATGGCAAAGCGATTGAGAATGTCACTGCCTAAGTAAAAGGCGGCAGGGACGTCTCGCACGACCCAACAATTGTGGACTATGCTCTTGTTGCCAATGGAGATTTTGAGCATACACCTGCTTGGCAGGAGATGTTTGGAATTAGGTGCTTCCAGGTCCATTTCCCACTTGTCTATCAGTTTGAAGGTGGGAATGGCTGGATCTTTTGGGAGTTGGCGAAACATGGCTTCGCTGATGAAGCTCTTACCGTTGTTCACACACACTCGAGCGAGAACAGAGTCCTTCCCATCATTTAACTGAACCGGGATGAACAACTGCTCTCCAATTTGCTGAATATCAGCCAGGCTCTGAGCTGATTTCACATCTTTCTGGACTATAGGAGTGGGAGTTTCAGATTGTGGATTGGTATAGAATTTCAAAGTGTTTCCTTCCAGCGTGGAATACCACTTTAGACTGGAAGGAAGGTTGATTTTCAGAAATAGAGAGGACCCCCCATCACCAGTCTGTTGTCCTACTGCTATTACTGTCACGTCTGGAATTTGGTTATTCTGGAAGTGAAATTCTACTTGGTCAGATTTTTGTTCAACCATGTGGCAGGTGCCGTTTAAACTAACATGGTTGACACTCTGTTTTAATTTTATTGGTCGGCTAGTCTGGGTCCAGAGGACCTTGTTTACACAATCTATTAGGGGTGACAACCTTCTCAGGAGGTCATTCCCTAGTAAACAAGGGGTGCCCTCCGGGGTCACAACTATGACCGGGTGTTTCAGCTTGTGTCGCCCAATTTTAATGTCCAAGTCTGCAGTCCCCTCAACGGGAATTTCCTTCCCGTCAAAGTTCTGTAGTTGTCCCGGAAGAGAGGTGAGAGAAATTTGGTAATTCTCTCCCCTTCCTGCATTCAATTCGTCAAAAGCCCTTCTGGACAGAAGGGTAGCTTGAGATCCAGTGTCCACCAGTGCCGAGATTGTACCCTGCCCCTGTACTTGTACCGGGGCATAATATCTTCCCTCCTTCTCCTCAAGGGGGCACAGGTAATGTACATTTTTGGACAACTGGTGGGCTAACTTTCTGGTTTTGGACATTGCTAGCGAAGAGATTTGGGCAGAATTCTGTGGAGAGCCTTGGGAATCTGAAAGAAAAAGTTGGCAACTGGAGATCAGAGCCATTGTGGGTTCCCCTGGCTCCGGTTCCGGGCCGCCCCCCCCTTTTTGGAGGCAGTCACCAGGATGGGTTTGAACCAGGGGATTTTCTTGCGGTTGGTTCTGGGATGAGATGGTGGGCGACGGTAGCTCAGTCTCCACATCTCCCCAGTCTGGATTTGCATTCCTAGGGACCCATTTTTCTTTGGGAGGAGTTCCCCCCTCTCTGAAGGAGAAGATCCTTTTCTCAGGATCCTCTGAGGATCCCTCTCCCTCAAATTGGAAGATCTGTACCTCCTCCTCAAACTGAGTCTGTTTGGGTCTTTTGTTTCTCCTACCCCCCCTCTGCTCCTTAGGAGGCAGACTTTCAGGGGCAAGAGATTTTGTTTCCGGTTCCTGGGTTTCCAGGGGCTGTTTACAAGTGAGGAAGGAAGCTTCCTCCAAGGCTTTACACCCCCCTTCCCTTTGTGCCTCCTCCCTGGGAACCGGTGAGTTATCGGGGTGCTGCCCCCGTCATTGTTCTGGAGCACCAGGTCCAGAGTTGGGTGCGTTCTGCGCCGGCACGCCCATCTGAGGGTTCTGCTGAGCCCTCAGTATGTGACCCAGGTCCCGCGCCATGTTTTGAACCTGGCGCTCTAACTGGGAAACCCGCTCAGGCTGATACGGGGCCCTGTTTTCTCCCCTGGGCTGATCCCGGGAAGGGTAGCTGTCCCTCCTCTGGTAATACCCCGGGTTGGGAAGATTTGGGTACCCCTCCACCCTTGGCCTCCCCTCTCCCGGATTCAGTGGTCTGGGCTCAGGGAATTGGGGAAAGAAGGATGGATGGTTTTGGGGCTGGAAGTCGGGTGGATATCTGGGGAAAAAGTTCTGCCCAGGGTTTGGTAAATTTCTGCCCTCCTGTGGGAAGTTTGGAGGGAAGTTCCCTGGGTTAGGTGCTTGTCTGGATCCCCCCCCTTGGGCTGGAGGAGTCCACACATAACCCAGGATGGGTCGATTTCCCTTGTAACGGGGACTTACATAATCAGGAGAGCGAGGGACCCCATTTGTGGGGCTGCCTCCTTGGCTCCCTGTGTGTGACTGACCCGAGGACCTCCTGGGCCTAGCATTATTAGGTGCAGGCAGGTTTTTAGGCCCCCCCATCTCCAAATCCAAAACGGGGGTGACCTTTACCTCTGCCACCTTGGCAGCAGCAGGGGTGCTGTTGGCTTTGGGGTTTTTCTGGGCATTACTTTTGCTATCTATCGGTTTCTGCACCTCATAGATCCGGGTAGCCTGTTCAATGACCCAGTCTAAAGATCTTTTCTCGTGAAAATCCCTCACGAGCTGGGTCATGATATATTTGGGCAAGGCATGGAAAAACGTATTTATAAATTCCCTGCTATCCGTGCGCACCCTTCTTGTGGTCTGTGCAAAAGCACGCTTTAACTCCTGCACAAATTCTTGTGGGGCCTGATCCTCCCCACATTGCAAATTGTAGGCTGCCTTGCGAGCCTCTTGAGGATTTCTGTGAACAGAAAAATGTTTCAGGATGGCCGCCTTATATGTGGACCATCTTAAATAATTTTGGTCCTCCAGCCCCGCAAAGAAACTGGAGTATTCCGGGGAGAATGTCCACTTTACATATTGAATACAGCTTTGGCTGTCCTTCAAATGGAAAGTCTCCATCATTTGTTCAAACAACTCTACGTGCTCCCAAACAGAATACTTAGCGTTCTTATGGTAAGGCGTGATGACGCTCCTGATCGCCTTAATCTGCTTTAAGGGGTCCTTAAGCAAGGCCCTTTTTGCCTTATTGGCCTTTTTGGTTCGGGTAACCCTTGTCCATTCTTCCTCGGACTCAGAGGCACTGCTCCCAGAGGTTCCCGTCTGTTCTTCCAGGTTTTCCCGGATTCTGCGAGCCTGGGAATGGCTGGCAGAATGTGGGGACCTGGTCTCCTGTGTCCTGCGCAGTTCAGAGGAGTCTTCAGATTCCTCCTTGCTGCCAGGATTTGATGGGTACCCCCTCCACTGACCTAACTGGGCAGAGGTTTTCAGGATGCCCTTAATGGGCCTACTCTCCTGGGGTTCCCCATTGAACTGTACTGTACTTGGGTGCCCATACCCGGATGCCCACCCCTCCATTCCTGAGTGGTACTGGCCTATGAGCCCCATACTCTTAGCTGGATAGTAATCTGCCATCCCTGCGGCCCTGTACTCATGTGCGCCAGGGGACATGGGGGTGGTAGAGTCCAGGGACTGGGGGAGATGAAGGCCCCTGGGGTTAGGGCTCCTGCGGTTATGGTCAGGAGTCTCTCTTTCCCAGCGGACCTCATCTCTATCCGCCCCTGCTCCCTGTTGCAATGCAAGAGCCTGCATTTGTGCTTTCAGTTCCTCTGTTAAGGCCTTACTTGACTCTATCAGTTTCTCCTGCATCGCTACCTGTTGCTGGAGCCTCTCATTGTGCTGGCAGAGAGCCTCATTTTCCCTCTGTGCTTCCTGGTTGGTCCTGGAGAACTGGGCCAGTCTTTGCTGCAGGAGGGTTACCTCCTGAGCTGTGTCCCTATTGGCCTGCTCCTTTCTTGCTAGAGCATCCTCCACCCTCCTGGTGTGCTCTAGCAAGTTCTGGTGTTCTTTTTGGAGGTCACCCAGTCCCTGGTGGGCCAGGTGATTTTCTTCCATTTTTCTTTTTAAATGGCAGACTTCCTGGCCTAAGGTATCCCTTTCCTGACTAAGAGCCTGCATCTGTGCCGCCAGGTCGTCCCTTTGCCTTTGGAAGGCACCAGCATTCTGGCGCTCCTGATCAAACTCTGCCTGGGTATCCAGGTCTTTCAGAATTAGTTTGTTGCTCTCTGCCTTCACTCTATCTAGGTGGCCTTGCAGGGTGACTACCTGCTCAGCACATACCCTGTTGAAGTCCAGTTGTTGCTCCAGCTTTTTCTGGTTTTGCAGTAGGGAGTCCAAACCTTCTTGGTATTCCTTCTGCAAGGCCAGAAATCTGGTATCCTGTTCTACCTTTTCCTGTTGCAGCACATCCATATCCTTCTTTATTTTAATGATGTGCTGCCTACTATCATCTTCTGACTCCTGGCTCCTCTGCAGCCTCTGCTCAGAAGAGACCAGGTCAGATTGGGCCTTCTGTAATGCCATCTGTTGCCTATTTGCCAGATTTTGGCTTTCAGCACATCTATCCTGCATGTCTCCCATATATAGGTACAGGTATGCTGCTATCCTGGCAATCTTATTGTGTTCCTCTTTGGCTTTAGGAGCCATATATAGTTCACTCAGGGCCACATGTAAGGGACCCTGATCTCTATATATATCTGACCCTGTTTCAGTGACCTGTTGTGTGATGGCCTGCAACCACACATCCTGGCCCTGTTCGGTCCATTCACCTCTCACAAATAGCTTATGCAAGAGGTGCTCTCTGGCTATTTTCATGTCTACTAAGGTCGTCATTCTAGAGATTGGTCTCTGTCCTGATTTACAGAAGTTTGTATTTTATTTTTGCAGAACAGAACTTTTCTTGGAGTGTCCCTTTTGAGGAATGCTTCACAGCGTAATGCAGCGTGGTGATCCGACCGGATGTATGTATCCCGTCAGTTAGCACACTGTATTAAGCTGCACAAGTGGTAAATCTAACCCAACGTCTCGGCTCGAGCCCCCAATTTGTAAGAGGATTCAATTCAGCACTACAGCTAAGTTAACGCCTAGTCTAGAATACTGAATGAAAACCCTTATTGATATATCTTTAGGTCCAGTTCATGCGTTCTGGATGACTACCCCTATATAACACCCCTCTCTTGGAATCCCCCTGACCCCACTGAGCCAAGAAGTAGTTCTGTTTTGCAAGTTTAAAAGGTTTATTTGATAATTTAAAATATATATATATCACACTTTATAATAAGTTAATAATTGAATAGCACACTTAATCTGATATGATAAAGATCAACAACGGAGAATCTGGCACTAGCACACTTCTTATAATCACTAATGAGTTGACATGAAATGGATAAGGTAGCACACTGGTAAATAGGAACAAAAGAAGAAGGTGGTACAGAATGCTTTATGTAAGCTCAGGTGGATGCAATATTCAATGAATGCAGTACAGAAAATACTCAATATGATTTCAACCAAACAATGTAATCACTTTTCTCTGGCAATCCCCTCCCTCCCTTGATGCAAGGCAAGGAAATGGAAGGAAAACACACAGTTCTCAGAAATGCAATCAAATGTGATTCAGTTCACCCCAGCAAGCTTAGACTACAGAAGTTTGAAAACACAGGCCCAAATTGCTTTGATATGTGCTGGCAATGAATTAGAAATATGCTGGAAATGTTTTTAATTCCCTTTCAGAGGTTCAGGGTGAGTGGTATCTAGTTAATATTAGTCCAGGCTCACACTGGCAATGATGCAGGGATAGTTAGCAGGTTAAACGAAGTTCTGGCAAATGGAAGGCAAGCAGCAGCTGATTTTATATGTGGAGAAATTTGCAAATCGCGGCAAAATTCGCGGATGCGCCGAGCGCTATTACAGAGGAACCACAAGGACTATCTTTAGGTCCAGCACATCTATCCTGCATGTCTCCCATATATAGGTACAGGTATGCTGCTATCCTGGCAATCTAATTGTGTTCCTCTTTGGCTTTAGGAGCCATATATAGTTCACTCAGGGCCACATGTAAGGGACCCTGATCTCTATATATATCTGACCCTGTTTCAGTGACCTGTTGTGTGATGGCCTGCAACCACACATCCTGGCCCTGTTCGGTCCATTCACCTCTCACAAATAGCTTATGCAAGAGGTGCTCTCTGGCTATTTTCATGTCTACTAAGGTCGTCATTCTAGAGATTGGTCTCTGTCCTGATTTACAGAAGTTTGTATTTTATTTTTGCAAAACAGAACTTTTCTTGGAGTGTCCCTTTTGAGGAATGCTTCACAGCATAATGCAGCGTGGTGATCCGACCGGATGTATGTATCCCGTCAGTTAGCACACTGTATTAAGCTGCACAAGTGGTAAATCTAACCCAACGTCTCGGCTCGAGCCCCCAATTTGTAAGAGGATTCAATTCAGCACTACAGCTAAGTTAACGCCTAGTCTAGAATACTGAATGAAAACCCTTATTGATATATCTTTAGGTCCAGTTCATGCGTTCTGGATGACTACCCCTATATAACACCCCTCTCTTGGAATCCCCCTGACCCCACTGAGCCAAGAAGTAGTTCTGTTTTGCAAGTTTAAAAGGTTTATTTGATAATTTAAAATATATATATATCACACTTTATAATAAGTTAATAATTGAATAGCACACTTAATCTGATATGATAAAGATCAACAACGGAGAATCTGGCACTAGCACACTTCTTATAATCACTAATGAGTTGACATGAAATGGATAAGGTAGCACACTGGTAAATAGGAACAAAAGAAGAAGGTGGTACAGAATGCTTTATGTAAGCTCAGGTGGATGCAATATTCAATGAATGCAGTACAGAAAATACTCAATATGATTTCAACCAAACAATGTAATCACTTTTCTCTGGCAATCCCCTCCCTCCCTTGATGCAAGGCAAGGAAATGGAAGGAAAACACACAGTTCTCAGAAATGCAATCAAATGTGATTCAGTTCACCCCAGCAAGCTTAGACTACAGAAGTTTGAAAACACAGGCCCAAATTGCTTTGATATGTGCTGGCAATGAATTAGAAATATGCTGGAAATGTTTTTAATTCCCTTTCAGAGGTTCAGGGTGAGTGGTATCTAGTTAATATTAGTCCAGGCTCACACTGGCAATGATGCAGGGATAGTTAGCAGGTTAAACGAATTTCTGGCAAATGGAAGGCAAGCAGCAGCTGATTTTATATGTGGAGAAATTTGCAAATCGCGGCAAAATTCGCGGATGCGCCGAGCGCTATTACAGAGGAACGACAAGGACTATCTCTATCGTTTTGGGATCTTAGGAAAGCCTAGGATCTCAGCTTCAAAATGAAAGTTACTGCAAGTCTCTAGCACAAACGGTTGCGGAGATATGAGCGATTTAGTAGAGGTCGTTTTTAGTTTTGCAAATTTTAAACGCAACACTTTTTCAGCTTTAAAAATGATGGCAGGATAACACAATTGCTAAGCCGCAGTTCTACTTAGGTTAAAAATGGATTGAATTATATTATTTTAACTAAGAGATGGGTTCTACACAGTTTCTTAGGTACTCACACTATATTCTTGAGTGAAATGGGCCTCGCCATGGATCTGGTCAGGTTTTAAACTCGCATCTGGTCTCTGCACTTCACAGTGATCTGGGTCAGCTCTCTCTGGTTCTGCTAACAGGTCAGCTCTACTCTGCTTCTGGTCTGGCCTGATGGATTTGAAGTCTCTATGTTGCTCTCTGAAGGTTTGATGGAGGTAAAGTATGGATTTTTCCGGCAGAGCGTCCCGCTGCAGATGGAATTGAAAAAGTCCCTATCTGTCCTGTCTGTCTGCTTTTATGTGTTTAGAATGTGGGTGTGTTCTAGCATCACTGACCCTACCTCTCTCTCAGCTTCTAATTGGTCAAACATCCATTTATCATTTGATTGGGGAATGAACTGTGAGTCAGAGGGATGTCATTTTATGGCTTGCAGATAGGACACTCCTCTGTCAGATTGCACACATTCTATATTTGATAATAAAAGACATATTTCACAGTTACACAGTTGCTTGAAATTACATATACATGGTGTGGCTGAATTTAGCCATGTCTCTGTCCAAATCTGCTGTTTCTAAGAGCTTGCATTCAGAAATGGCACATATTTCACTTTTTAACTGATTTTTCAATTTCTGACATTGACCCAACTTTACATACATGTGTGCAGGGAGTATGGACATTAACTGAAGAAGTTTCAGATTTTTAACATGCATACAGTTAGAGTAATATCCATTTTTCCGCTAAAACCCCCCTGAACATACCACCGGTTCTAAAAACCTCTTAAACTGTGGGCAGAAAAATCACAAGAATTATGGTATCATTTATGAAATTTTCACATGTCCGCTCTATGAGTTATTCATCTTTTTAGAGTTATGTTCTGGCTCCAAAGGGGTGTGGTTTACCCTCAGCACAAGGTTGAATTTCTGGTTTTTCCAGTTCTGCCAAGCCAGCTTGCTCTCACAGGCAGTGCCCCTCCGCTTTCCTCAGGAGGAAGCCACTTTTTACGACCATTTACGACTCCTGCCAATAAAACCTTTGCCTGAGCCAGGACAGGGCTTTGTTCACTTTCCTGCAGAGCACAGGTAATTCAATTATCAGATAGATGGCATATCCTTAGTGTGAGCAGCAAAAGGGCAGCTAGGCCTGGGAACACAGCTGTGACTCAAGTTTCACTCCTGATGGGGGTAGTTGCCAGGTAAATTGGAATCTCTTTAAGCTGTCATTTCTGTTCCCCAGTTTCTGCATTCAAATAAAACTAAACATTTTCACATATGCAGCTAGAAGGCTGATTCTAAGTTTAAAACTATGACATTTAAACAATTGCAACCTATGTGACACTCAAAGTAGGTCACTCATTTCTTTTAAACATTTAGATTTGTAGTGTCTTTCAGTCCAAATTTACTTAAACTGCTGAAATCCACAGGTAAGCCAGTCTTGTTATAAACCTTCAAGTCACTTCAGAATATCACTTTACGTTGTATCCACCTCTCAGTAAGTCTTTCTTTGGCCTGCTTTGGGTTCATTTATTCAGTTTTGCAAAAAGTAAAATCTGGTGTTGTTTTAAAATGCCGGCTTTTGGATAGTGGTGAGTACTGGTACTGCACCCCTTTTTGGGATTTAAGAAAATGAATTCCCAACAGTTATGGGTTTGCTTTTGGCAATCAGCATTGCCATTCCCAATGGTTTCAGACTACTGTGTGGGTAGTCCAATGGTGGTTTTAGGCAGTGTCCTTCTGTGCCCATAACATCGGCAAAATGAGTGGCAGCCTATTCTTCATGCATTTCCCTGTGCATTTTCTGGGAAGCTCTGGCCATCATGAGGTTTTCCATGTCAGTACTGCACAGTTTTGAGGTAGGGCTCGGATGCATGGGTAAATACATCCCACAGGTGGGACCGTGTTTGAGGCAGAATTCTGCACAATTAATATTGTTTTTTCCACTGTGTGCCTGGTTTAATTGCAGGTGCGACTTTGATGTTGGTGCACGGCGTGCGAGGTTGCAACATCGTGCCCTTGATGGTCTGCTTTTGGAATGTGGGTTTGCAACATTACGACCTTGGCTGTCTGCTTTCGCCAGGCTCATCCTGCAGGATCAGCAACCTGACTCTTGCTCTGTTAACGTCCACGGGAGCTCTTGCTTGCGGCCTACTTAGGCCTGGTGTATAGGTGGAACCGTTTGGTGCATAGGCGCTTTAGGTTATAGTCTCATATTGTCTTATGACCAGTATCGTGTCTTCGTTATAATTCTCATTATGGCGCCTAGGTTTAGAAGAAGCGTAAGCAAGCTCTTTAGATGAGTTCATGGTGCGTCTTGCGTTTCTGCATTTTTGAGAGCCTATGTGGAAAATAATAAAGATGCACGTCTATGAATATGTCTGTTGCCTACGTCATAGCACTGAGTATATTCTTTGTGTAGATTGGTGCGGGAGTGTCCAGTGTGTATGTTGGCACAGGTGTGCTATCCGTTGGCTAGGTCGTCATGGCATCTCTAACGACGTATAGTTTTTAGTCTAGTTGATCCATGCCGCAGGCATCAGCATGGGCAGGGCGGGCTGCAGGGCATGCAGATGGACACATCCTTATGTTCCTGTACCGTGGTATCTGGCCGTCTGGTAGATGGGCAAACTCTTCTCGTGGCGGGTGCTTGGGCCGTGAACCTTTAGGCCAGGCGCGAGGGGGGGAAGATGGGAGCCTGTTTTTCCATTTTCCCACTTCAGTCCCCCCTCTGGTCGACTTGTCGACCACAAACATATCCTTTTCGTTATCTCCTCTTACTCTCCATATTTTAGTTATTCCTCCTAAATGTCCATAATGGTTAACATGATCTTCAAATGACCAATACATATATTCACAGGTTCCTCCAGGAGTACAGGATACCCATTTCCCTATGTAACTCCTGGGGTTTCTTGGGTTCTCGACCTTCACCGATGGTGGGTCCAGGTGGTTGGTGATGATCTGGTTGCGCAATTTCTCTCTCTCTTGTATTATTATGCCTGTGTGTTGGCCATCATCTGCTGGAATCAGTGGGTGCATACCGACCATTTCAAGCAACTCATCAGTGGTGCGTGCCTTCCGGGCTTTCCAAAATCTTATTATGATCAGTGTAGCTCCAGCCAAAATAATACAACCAACTATAATTTTCAGTCCATCTGACAGCCAAGATGGCATCCATGACCATAATAGCGAAAACCAGCTCTCATCCTTTTTCACACCTTTACTTTCATTCACCATTTTGGAGTGCAACTGGGCCAATTGTGAAACTGCTTCTGTCAGTGTACCGTTGTCAGCATCGTTGGCAGGAATGAATGTGCAGCATGATTGTCCTATCTTTGCGCAAACTCCTCCTTCCATGGCAGTGAGGAGGTCCAATACATATCTGTTCTGCAGTGCTACCATCCTTATTGCTCGCAGCTCCTCTTTTATCGCGTTGAACCCGTTTACTGTAGAATTGATGGTCATCATAAGTTCCCATCTAGTTATATGGAGCCATTTTGCGTTTGCGTAGGCCTGTAGTCCCGGATGGATTATTGAGGAGAAGAACATTGCTGCTCTGCTGAATAGTCTGTGTTCTGGCGGGATTGAAGTGAGTGCCGTTTCTGACCTTCCCCATAGGTAATTTCCTGTCAGAGGTTCTCCTTGTCTTTTCCGTCTATTTAGGACATCATCATTGCCGCTGGTCCTGTTCCCTGGCTCCTCCTGAGGTGGTGCAGATCTCTTATTTCTCTTGTCCCCTTCATCCATCTTGGGAAAGTTCGCCACATTCACATGCTTCTGGGGTACCACTAGTGATGGTACATTGACGTGCACCATCGTGCATACACCATTCCACAGAGGGGGCAGTGTGTGATATGCCTTTTCTCCACAGGCCCAGTAATGGTCCATTATCACTGCTGTTCCTGCTCCCCCCTCAGGTAACTCCATCACGCTTCCACAATTGGTGTTGTATCCTACATCCACCTCTCCTTTATGTTGGTAGCATACTTTAGGCGCAGTCAGCGGCAGTATTGTTATCGGGTCTTCATCCGTTTCTATCCATGTGAGCATAGGCACGTATTTGATCCAAGTCGTCCAACATCTGTGGTTGTGTGCATCGATAGTTGAAATAGTTTCTTTTGTTACCATGTTGCTGCCAACCACTCCTATCTCCCATTTGTTGTCCAAGTACACTTTCCCCGTTATCGTTACCAGTGGCCTCTCCCAGCATCCTAGTTTACCAGGAACTTCAGTGGCGTACCAATCAAATGATAAATACTGCAGTGTTACTTTCTTTGTTTCTCCTTTTGCAGGACCACTTGTTATGTATCTGAATGCTTCAGCATTTAAACTGCTCTTGTGGTAACTCAAATAAGTCTTGAGGAAGTTGTTTTCGTATGGGTATGAGTCTCGTGTTTTCCACGTCATATGCACCACTGTCCCTTGAAATCTTCCCTTCGTTTTTAACAGTGCCAAGTATATTATGCATCGTGCTGTTTTTTCGTCTATTTCTGTGGCAACAAATGTTCGAGAAGCACTCATGGCGTATGGTATTAATGAGCAAACGTAGCAGCTGTCTTCTGTTGTCTTCTTACCAATGCGGGTCATGTGTTGATACCATATGTTGTTTGAGACGTGTGCTGAATCTTGTATATAATTGTCAATACCTTTATTATCTGAGTATGTGCTGCGTTGAACTCTATTTTGCTTGTGCGCAATTTTACTAATATCACCTGACGTAACACCTGTTGCAGCTGGGGATGGGGGTGTGTTAGGTTTGGGTACAGCAATAATATTGATAGCACAGCTGTACTGCCATACAGAGGCAGCTACGAACCCGGTGATTACCAAAATCCCTATTACTTTTATTACATATGCTAATTTCACTGGCATTTTGCTCTTACCTTGCTGCAGTCCGGCAACGTATTCTTGCGACGTTAGAGTTGCCCGCCTGAAAATTCTCAATATGCTGGTTATTAAATGTTAGTTGTTCTTTAAGCTCTCCCTATCAAATAGTCATTCAGTGCCCAGGCGAAGAGCTGTTCCCACGCTACTCTAAGCGATCTATCTCTTAGGGCAGGCAAGTATGGGTGGAGGTGGGGCATCGAATATTCTATGGCCAAAAGGAACGCTGTGTAGTAGACACGTACCCTTTTCCTTTTCAGGTACGTTGGCCTTTTTATTTCATATACAAATTGGTGTGACAATTCTTCAGCCGGTCAAGTGGCACAGCGAGTAGAGCGCTCGCTTTGACATCGGTGCAGAGCCTGCGAACGCAGGTTCGAATCCCGGCAGCGCCAAACTCAGCGTTTCATCCTTCCGAGGTCGATAAATGAGCACCACACACCGTGGGTAATAATAAGCAGCGCTCAGATACCTGAGGGTTCGTAGCGCTATATAAATGCCAAATTATTATTATTATTATTATTATTATTATTATTATTCTGGGTAATTATCATCTGAGGGTACCATCTACTCCTGGGCAGTGAATTTGTTAGTTATCTACTTTCTTAGCAATACAATAAT
This sequence comes from Ambystoma mexicanum, assembly GCF_040938575.1. Taxonomy (NCBI): domain Eukaryota; kingdom Metazoa; phylum Chordata; class Amphibia; order Caudata; family Ambystomatidae; genus Ambystoma; species Ambystoma mexicanum. The sequence continues at coordinate 365,803,412 of NC_090927.1, read as the reverse complement.
ATGCGGTTCCTGCATGTGCGTGAGAAAAGAAAAGAGAGCATTCACGTGTTTACATGTGTATTTGTGCAAGACAATGTCCTTCAGTTCAGTTACTACTGTAATGGGGACAGGGGTCAGTGGATGGTGGGCAGGGGGTTTTTGGGTTCAACTGGTGGGCGTGGCTTTTACTCTTTGAGCGTGTGATCATGGGGTGGGCTGTATGGGGATCACCCCTTTCTTCTTCAGTTATTGTCTCTGGGGAGTGTGGGGAGTGACAAGGTATGGGAACACTTGGGCCGCTGGCTGTGGTAGAACTTTCTTCTTCCGTTGTCGATGTTGTTGCTGTTCTCTCAATGGACCTGTCGGTGGCGCTGGGGCGGGTCTGTTGTCTGTAGATCTTTATGTCGTGTAGGTGGTTCCAGGCGCGCTTGTCCTGTAGCTTTACTGCTCTTGTTGATACCTCCTCTACCAGATGGGGACCAGTAAAGCGTGGGCTATTCCATTTCCTATTGAAGTTGCGAAGTAGTACGTGGTCACCTTTAGCAATCTTACACAGTCCTTCCTTTTCCAGTTCTTTATCCGCGTCTTCTTGTTGGCTTCTATTAGACCCGCCCCGTGTGCGCTCGAGCTGTTGAGACACAAACACTACACTAGTAATCAAAGAAGACACATATTGGTACATTTCATCACCCAGAACACTTGCAGTACTTTCGTGGTCGGTAAATGCTCTTGACGTTGGCGTTAGGGGAAGGCGCATTTGACGTCCGGTAACCACCTCATGGGGAGTGAGGTGGTGGTCGGACCCTGGCCTATTCCTTAGCTCAAATAAGGCTAATGGAAGACAATATAACCAACTCCTCTTTGTTGTTTGCTGTATCTTTGCAATTGCCTCTTTTAATAGGCCATTCAAGCGTTCACATACACCGTTGGCCTGTGGGTGGTATGCACATGCAAATTTATGTTGAATGTTCAGCAGTGATGTACTGTGCTGAAACATCTTGTTTGCGAAATGTGGGCCATTGTCTGACCTTAACACCTCGCACACTCCCCACCTGGGGAAGACCTCCCTCACTAGCAACTTAGCAGCTCTAAATGCATCTGGGTGTGAACAAGGCCCTGCCTCAATCCACCTAGAAAATGGGCATACTACTACAATCATATACCTATTTCCTTGACATATATTGATTATATCAACATAGTCAATATGGAGATGCCGGAAAGGCCCCTCTGGCCGGGGTATAATACCTCTTATCACCTTTAGAGTGTGGCCGGCCGTAAACTGTTGACATGTGAGACAATTACTGATAAAATTTGACACATGCGAATTTAACTCGGGGCAGAACCAGTCTTCCCTAATTCGTGCTGCAATTACTTCCTTGCCTGTGTGGGCTGGATGATGTAGTTGGTTCAGGGCGGTGTTCAAAAGTGCCAATGGTATTACAACCTTTCCAGTGCCACCCTGGCGCCATAGTGCGTCGGTTGGTGACATTGTACATCCTCTTTTTACCCATATTTCTTTTTCGGCCATTGGTGCAGCCGCTTGTAACTCCATAATCTGTGTGGCTGGGAGATGGGTGTACCCTTCTCTTATCAACATCTCCTTAGCCATTCCCCTCCCTCTCCCTCTCTGTGACTCTGGGGAGTTCCATATTTCACCAAAGTATGCAGCATACTTCGCATGTGCGTCTGCTGCTGCGTTTCCCTTCGAGACGTGGTCCTCACCATTGGTGTGTGCGGTGCATTTCACTAAAGCTAATTCTTGGGGGTCATTAATTACTTCAATTAGTTCAGCCAATAAGAGAGCATGTTGCACTGGAGTACCATCAGCTCTCCTAAACCCTCTTCTTCTCCATTTCGACAGCCCTGAGTGGACAGTGGATGTAACATATGCTCTGTCGGAATATATAGTCACCCGTTTGTCAAAGCTTTCCTTCAACGCCAAGATCAGTGCGACCAGTTCAGCTGCTTGAGCGGAGTAATGCTGTGGTAATTGTACACATTTCATTGCCACACACACCGGTACCTCCATCATTTTTACCACCGCAGCCCCAGTTCTCCTCACACCATCCCTCTGATCGATAGTTGATGACCCATCAATAAATAAGAGCTCACCCCCCTCTAGTGCGTTTTCCTCAACTTTTCTAGTACATGAGTACATTTCAGTTATTTGTGTACAGTCATGGGCATAATCTCCCTCCTCAATTACTTCTGCTAGGAACCTTGCAGGGTTGACCGTGCTGCATCTAACAATTGATAGTTCGGCTCTGGATAGAATGATCTCATAACCTGATGCTCTTTGCGTGGTTAGGGTCGATTTAGGTTTATTTAATATCACAAAAAGTGCATGTTCCACAAATAGTGTAGTCGGGCACCCCATGGTGATTGCTGATGCTTTTTCTACCGCAAAAGCAGCTGCGGCGAGACCTTGTTCGCAGGGGAAGTGGCCTAACATTACAGGATCTAAGTGGCCACTGTAAAATGCTACTGGTTTGTAGCCCATGCTTGTTTTTTGAGCCAACACTGCTTTCATTACTGCTGAGTCGCAATGTGAAAATATAAAAGATTGCCGCTCATAGTCTGGGGATGCCAGTACCGGAGCAGTCGATATCGCATCTTTTAATTCATCAAAAGCTTCTTTCATTTCCATCGTCCACCCCAGTTTTTTCTCCCCTTTATTAGCTTCCCGTAACGCCTCAAGTAGAGGTCCTATGTACGAACTGTAATCAAATACCCAAGCTCTACAGTAGTTGCAGAGCCCCAGGAACTGCTGCAGTTCCCTTACAGTTTGTGGCATTGGAGTGGTCGAAATAGCTTGTGCTCTTTGTGGTGCGATCTTTCTTCCATGTTGGGATATAAGCTGACCAATGTAAAGTACCTGTTCTTGACAGTACTGCATCTTTTCCATGTCTACCTTGTAGCCTTTGTCAGCCAATATTGTCAACATCTTTAAGGAGTCCTCTCTGCATGTTTTTTCATTTTTACTGCAAATTATTATGTCATCCACATACTGCAACACCGTGCTTTCTACTTCAATGTTACCCAAATCCATCTGTATCCCTCTATTGAAAATTGAAGGTGATTCACAATACCCTTGTGGCAATCTGGTGTGCTTCCACTTAGTGTTTCTGTAAGTGAAGCTCGTCAGATCTTGTGAGTCTGGGTGTAATGGTATTGAGAAAAAAGCATTTTTAAGGTCGATCACTGTAAATCGTGATGCTTCTGCTGGAATGCCACACAAGATTGTGGCCGGGTTTGCAGCTACGGGATATTCCGCTTCTACTATGTTGTTCAAGGGCCTGAGATCCTGTATAAAGCGCCAAGGCCCCCCTCTAGCCTTGCGCACTGGGTACACAGCCGTATTACATGGTGATTCTGAGGGGACCAATATACCATTATTTATAAGGGCCGTTATGGTTTCATATATGCCCTCATCTGCCTCTTTTGATAGTGGGTACTGTTTTACTCTGGGGAGTATTGCACCTTTTTTCAATTTTATTTTTACTCCCCCTATACTTTTTATGCAGCCCACATCATAGGGGCCAGTAGTCCACAATGATTTGGGTACTTTTGACATATCGTCCTTAAAGAAAGGGACCGGGGTGCATTTGGGTGCCTCAAGTGCCATTGCAATTTTCTGTGCTACTTGTTTGTAGGCCACTTTTAGCCATATTTCCACACTCATCATAAACACCATTTCCCCTTCCTCCTTTTCATCTGAAAACAGCTCCTCATCTGACACCTGGGTGAGCCTACATCCTTCTGCTAATGCTATCACTGCCCTCCATGCTCTTCCTTCTCTGTCTTGGGCATGTACAGCAATATAATCAGCTGTTGCAATAATGCTCTCAATATCCATTGAAACCACCTTCCCTTCTGGTTCATTAACAGGTGTTTCTGGTCTGAACAGATAGGCTGCTGGCCTTCTCCATATTTTCCCTTCTATCCCTGGCATCCATGCAATTGCCATGTCCGTTCCATACTGGAAGAGTTCACCATCTACTGGCTCCGCCCTAATCGCTGTCTGTCCACAGTATGCCTGCATAATCTGTCGTGCTGTGAGCATGTTAATCCCCGGAGTAGAGCAAATTATGCCGTCCTCAGTGAAGGAGATCGTCATATTCAACCTGTTCATTATATCTCTCCCCAGTATATTTACTGGTGAGGCACTAAAATATAAAAGTGGAACTGACAGATCGTAATCGCCAATAGATAAGGGAATGTTATCAGTAAAGGGAACCAACCCTCTAGCCCCAGAGAATCCTTGGGTGTTCATGGTCTCGCCTGACATCTTAAATTTACCTTCCCTTATGCAAGACCGGGTCGCCCCGGTGTCAACAAGGAATGATAATTTTTTGTCACCTATCGTTACCTCTATGCGTGGTTCCTCTGCACTATTAGGTGTTACTGACGGGATGGGACACACCAAGGCCGTCTGTGGGCTGTCCTATTGGGGGTACAACGACTGGCCATTTCCGGTGTAAGGGTTGTGTCCCAAAACCGTCACCCTACCCAGTTGTGTTTGTGGTATTTGTGGTTGTTGTGTCATCGCTACCTGTTGTTGTGGCAGTGTTTGGGGCTGTTGTTGTGTTAATTGTTGTTGTTGTTCATTTCCTTGTTGCAACATTTGCTGTTGTGGTATGCCCTGCTGTACCTGTGCGGGCCTTGGTTGTCCCTGATCACTCCATGATGGTGTTCCTGGTCTAACTCTACACGTGCGTGACATGTGCCCCAATAGTCCACAGCTCCAACACACCGGTGGTTCCCTATTCTGCCATGGAAAGCTCCCTGTGTTGTCCTGGTATACTGGTTGCCCTGTGGGGTAGGAATTTCTAAATCCTCCCACCTGCGGTTGGGTACCATACCCGTACCCTCTCCCTCTCATAATTCCTCCTCTCCCACTGTTATATTTATAATACCCAGCTCCTTGCATTGGGTATCCTCCTCCCATATTTGGCGTGTATGGTTGGAGTGGCGGCACCTGTTGTGTTGTAGTCTGTGAAGGTGGTATTTGGGAGGAATCTTGTGCAGCCACTACTTGTGTGGGGCTTTAGGTCATTGTTGTAGGTGTAGTTATTAATGCCCCTTCCATTGTGTATTTAGTAAGCTTTTTCTGTACTAATTTAGCCTCTTCCGTTTTCCTGTCCTCTTCCTTTTGTTTCATTTTTCCTTGCCATGTCCTACAATGATGCACTATAGTCAGTTGTATTTCGGGCCATGGTTTTGCTTCCATTCCCACTACTTTCTTTAGTTGTTTCTGAACTCCTTCTGGGAGCCCTTGTGCCAGTATATGGTAAAATATTGCTGGTGTTTTATCCCATTGTTCTCTAGTTTCCATGCGCCACTTCTCTTGGATTTCCTGGATATAATCAACAAGATCTTCGTTCTCACGCATCTTGCGGGATGTAATTGCTCCTATATCTGATGTGTCTGGGTACTGTACCCTCAGTGCCTGCCATAGTGCATGTCTGCAGTTTGCGAACGGTGCCCCATCGTGCGATGTATTTGTTATTGTTACCCCATGAAATCCCGCTCTCTTCCAGATGTCATCCGCTCTATCCCCTAATATTGATATTAAAAGGCCCTTTACATCTCCTACTGCCAGCTTCTGTCCTGCGGTGTGTTTTTCCATTTCATATATCCATTTACCCGCACCTCCACTTAATGATGGGAGCCTACATTTTATATTTTCTTTATCGGTATGCTTCTAAGGAACATACTGTGGTCTAACCCCACCTCTCTCCAAAAGTGGCATTAAATTATGTCTTGTTTCACCCTTTGTATTCCATAATATTGAGTCCTCACACCCTTCCTCCTCTTCCCTTTCTTCCACATTTTCACTTTCGTTTGTATTTCCCCTGCTCATACCTCTTTCTTCTCCATCTTTTCCCCTTCTTCCATCTTTCTCTGTATTTAATGTGGGCATGTGTATACCTCTTTCCTGCCTACGACTAGGGAGGTCTCTAAGCCGCCATGCATAGGGTGTCAGTTCGTCGGTGAAGGGCGCTAGTTTTATCTTGCGTAACGAACGTGAGGTGGTTGAGCATGTAGGGTGCGATAGGGGAGGGCGTGATGGGGATGGGGATGTTGCGTCCTCATGTGTCTGTCTTTCCTCTATTCCTTTCTTTCCCTCCTCACTTCTCTCCATCTCACCCTTTCTCCTACTGATCCATGGTGAGTCTATGTTGGTCCGGGTGATGTATAGTTTATCTAAGCTTTCCCTTTCACTGTTTCTTCCTTCATTTTCCTCTCCCTCTTCCTCACTACAAAAGCTAGTCATAAACGGCACCCCCCCACTCGGTCTTTTTCCCCTTGATCGTTACTGTTTGTAGATCTATTAGGTCCAGTTCTCCTCTTTCTCCTTTATCAACCGCTCCCCTTTGTGCTGACGTTGTTGCTACTTCTGTGTCACCATATACATCCCCCCATGTTCCAATCTCCCTTCCCCTATCTCCTCTTTCTCCTTCATACCTTTCCTCCATCCCCTTACTATTTTCCTCCCTTTTCCTTTTCAATTCCTCCATCACTTCACTTCTCATCTGTTCCAATATTCTTTCATCCTCTTTCTTCCTTTCCCATTTCGCCCTTTCTTTTTCTACTATACTCTCCATCACCCTCCCTTCTTCGTATTTCTTAGTTGATTCTGATAGTAACCTCCTCCTCCATATTGCCATTTCTTTTTCTTTTTCTTCTTCTTCCCTTTTCTTTTCCCGCAGTACTACTCTTGATACCCTTTCTGCTGCTGCTTTTACCCTGTCAGCTTCTCTCCTTTGCTCCTCAGTTCGTTCCCTTATTTTTTCCAATTCGTTCTTACCTTCTTTCCTTTTCCTCGCTCTCTCTCTCTCCTCCCTCTCAAGCTGCTTGATCAATTCATTCTGTTCATCCCTTAATTTTGCTAATCGTTCCTCCAAAATCTCTTCTTTTTGTCTTAACAGCTCTTCCCCCCTCAATTCACTCACCCTGGCATTATCCTCGTCTGTTTTCTTTACTACCTCCTTCTCTTCTCCTGTTAATGAACCTCGTAATTTTAATAATATCTGTGCAGCTACCCATTCATCATTTCCTATTTCCACAGTTTGGTCATCTCCAATCCTCCCCTCCCCTGCTGGCATTTTCCTATTAGCCACATATGGTGGAGGGCTGTATGCCGGGTTCGAGTATCCCTCAGCCGCCCTTAACTGTCCTCTTTCTATTTCTCCCAATTCTCTTAAAGGGTACAACCCCCCTCCCTCTGTTTTTACTCCCGTTGCTATGGGTATATCATTGCTTGGTTCCTTTTTTATTTCATCTGCTTTATTATTCTTTTCTCCTCCTCACCTCTGTTTCCCGTGTTCTTTGGGTCCTCATTCCCCTGTTTCCCATCCTCTCCTTCCTCCTTAATCTCTGTTTCTTCTGGTATTTCCCCCATAGTGAATATTCCATTTGGTCCTGGTCGGGACCCCTGGAACATCCTCCATAAGTTAAACACCTCCACGTGGTTTGCCAACTTCTTCCCTTTATACGTATCTTGCAGATGATTTAATAGTGAATGTTGGGCATATGGATCGAAGCTACCGTTAGGCGGCCACGGTGTTAACATTTTGTTATCCGTCCCCTGGGTCCATTCTATGCTATACTTAATCAGTTTCTCCCTATGGGGTGGCAGTGCTGTGCATATGTATTGTAGTGGCGTGGTGAGGGTGTTCCCCCACCCTCCCGATCCTGTTCCGTATGACATAGTAGCGCTCCACTTGCTACCCTTCCCTAATCTGGTATCAGTTTATCCCACTAATAGTTTACAATATGCAGCCTTATATCGTTACCTGGCCCCGTAAGTTTGGGGACTTACGATAGTCCGCTTAATGAAAATTATAAAAATATAGTATGTTACATTTGTAGATTTTCCTCTGCCTTTCTTCCTTTATACAACACCTTTACGGCCCCCTGCGGCCGAGGCGTACGTAGCCCCCTGCGGCTGCGTACCCCTTATTACGTTCTTATATAGTCGTCCTGTTTTCACGCGCTCCTCCCCCTTCTACACTTGCCGTGGCCGGCGTTCTCCGTGCGCAGCCACGTTCCCCGTTTCGCCTTTCCTCGATCAACTCGTTTACCGTTTATCTCCGTTTCCACTCCCTTATCATAGTTCTCTTCCCCACCACTCTCAAAACTAATATGCCTCGTGCTTGCGATATCCTATGAAAACCCTACTGGTGACGTCACCGATCTCGTAGAGCTACTGGTAAGTTCTTCGTATATTCTTTAAATCCAAAATACTCCTGCAATCTACCCCCGTTAACCCCACAGCTGTCTTCCTGTCACTCCTGGAACAAGGTAATCAAATCAACAATATAATCGGACTGCGCACACTGCGTCGCCTCGCGTGTGATACGCCCCTCGACAGGAGGGCTTAACCAGCCAATTATCTTCCGTATTGGGCAACTAACTAGCTACCGCCTACAGGGAAACGTCATCTACCTATCGAGTGTCTTGCTCGAACAATAGGGATCCTCATCTACTCATTGATCAATAAATGCCAAATCGTAGGAAACCACACACACACACCCTTACACGTAGTCGCGACCTAGGCCAATCAGTTTCTACTAGCGGCCGCACGTGATGTTTTCGTGCTCCGCCCCCTTCTCTCGCGTTACGTAGCCACTGCTCTTGCGCTTGTTCAACTACCATTCATTCTATTTCTAACACTAAATTCTCAAACCTTCGCCGTTCACCTGTGCAACACCTCCCGCCTCCCGTATTTAATTCCTCCCCCCTCCCTCACAATTTCACATTGTTTGTTGTGCGTGGCATGCTCACCAAGTTCTCTTGATGCGGGGCCGCTCGACTGCGTGCACCCCTCCAAGCGGCTCGTCACCTCCCCTCGTCTGGACCACGTCTGGACACTCGCCAACCGCGGGCGGGATACTTCTCAACTGGCTCCCGAGGGCCAATATCCGGATTGCGCTGTCCGGTCTTCTCGCAGTTCCGCGATGGTCCTGTAGTCCTCAGAAGGGGGCAACGGCAGAGGGGGCCGCGCCGCTGGGCCTCCTCGCAACCGGAGTGCTTTGAAAAAGTAAAAAAAATAAAAATGCCGATCTTAAACAGATCTCAGCAGTGCCTCCAACTTGTCGGGGGGAAATTCTGCCGGGGTCGGCCGGGCCGTCCGCAGACCTCCGGGCAGGACAATTATGATGAACAAAGGGACAGTCAACTGTCAGAACCATAGCAGCCTGAGATTGTTCATCTGGAAGTGCATCCCTACATACACAAAAACCACCAAAGCAGTGTCATCAAAAGACACACTTCCATGCAGCAAAAATGAATACCCACTTGCAAAATACAACATGAGAACAGTGCCATGTCACCCAACCCCTCGCCGGCAAGGCCACACAACACACCATGGCATGTCATGCAATGTGAGAGCAAACAAATTAATCCCCACAACATGCCCCAAGTGTCACCAACTACAGTGTCCCTAATGGAAACTGGCCACACATGAAATGCTCACAGTAATGCAGGACCAACAACACACATTACCAAATACTTACCAAGAATACCAATCACCTACACAACCTCCAACCTACCATAAACATGACAGTACGGACTTAAAAAATTGGTAGCCTCACTACCTGATAATGGCAGCACTTCGAACACTTCCAAGTATACAGTGTTACCGCCACGCAAGAGTGTAGGTGCACTGCTTACAACATGGACTCCAGTCCCAAAGTAGACCGCCTTGTGAAGACATGAGAAATGGACCTGCAAATTAGGAGGATGAGATGGATGCAGAGGCACATATCAATACACCATGCAGTGTACAATATAACAACAATATGCACTAGGAATGTATACACAATATTGACTACAGACTGCCCACACATCAAATGGGAGTCCAACGTCACCGTGTAAGTCAATGTCACTTGGGCACACCCTTTGCAAGCCCATGGAAACGGGAAGCAGGAGGGGTGTGTGTCACACAAACCCAAGCATCTGATCCAAATTCAGGACAAGCCTGCATGTGCTGAGCCACAATACAGCGTATGCCCAGGGGAGCCACACAAGGCAACACACTGTCCAAAAAATCCAAAATAAAAAAAAATTAAATAAAAAGAAAATCAAAAATGCCCATTAATGGGCCCGGGGGGTAGGGGAGGCCACCCAGGAGGTCTGAGGACAGGGTGCACACCAAAACCCACCTGTGTGGATCTTGCAAAAGAAAAACACCTCCATGGGCTCATGGCCTGCACGGCTACCCTATTGCAGCTGCATCAGGAGGTGGTGGCACTATGGGAGGCAGCCCACGGAAAGCCCTAGTCTGGTCCTCCATGGCAGCAAGCATGTGGGTGTGGAAGGTCTGGTTCTGGAGGATAATTGTGCAGAGGTCCCCATGCAACAACTCACAGGATGCCCGGACCTCCGCCCTAGTTGCCTGCATCTCAGCTGAGAGCATACGTGTGTCGGGGGGAAATTCTGCCGGGGTCGGCCGGGCCGTCCGCAGACCTCCGGGCAGGGAGGCCCCAACTCCTCCCGTATATCCCAAAAGAGATAGAGTATGAGACACACACAAGAAGCAAGGTGACTCTGCTGTTTATTAAACACAAACGGCAGGGATGGGTCAAGGATCATACGCGTCTGACCTGACACACACACAATCGTGGGGCTCGCAGGCCCTTTTTACTGTAGTATGACGCGCTACCTGCGTCACTTTAGAAAGTTAACAAAAAACCTATCGCCACTCTTAATTGGTTGCTCGAGTGGTAGGGTTAGTATAGCATATGTATAGAGAATAATATGAGTGGACGAGGGTTAGTCAGGTGATATATCTGGGTTGTCCCTACAATTAGATACATGAGAATTGTTACATGAAGACTCCTAATGATTGGTTGATGTTAATGGCGTCAGTGATAAGAGCCCCATGTTCTGATTGGTGCGCCCGTGAGCTTCCCAGCCTGGGACCATCGCTGTTCCCAGCTCTCGGTGTACCTGCAATGTGCAACAATGTTTCACTATGGGTACATGCAGACAATGTGAAGACTTATTCATGAGCTGGACGGCCGACTACTCCCACTGTCGCAGATGTCCATTGATCCTTTCAAGTGTATCTGCCTGTGTCTTGTAACGAGGGATCCAGACGCCTCCTTCCTCCTGGGCTTGGCATCTCGTCAGGTTCGGCTTGGTCACGTGAGGTGGGACCGTATTTGAGGCAGAATTCTGCACAATTAATATTGTTTTTTCCACTGTGTGCCTGGTTTAATTGCAGGTGCGACTTGGATGTTGGTGCACGGCGTGCGCGGTTGCAACATCGTGCCCTTGATGGTCTGCTTTTGGAATGTGGGTTTGCAACATTATGACCTTGGCTGTCTGCTTTCGCCAGGCTCATCCTGCAGGATCAGCAACCTGACTCTTGCTCTGTTAACGTCCACGGGAGCTCTTGCTTGCGGCCTACTTAGGCCTGGTGTATAGGTGGAACCGTTTGGTGCATAGGCGCTTTAGGTTATAGTCTCATATTGTCTTATGACCAGTATCGTGTCTTCGTTATAATTCTCATTATGGCGCCTAGGTTTAGAAGAAGCGTAAGCAAGCTCTTTAGATGAGTTCATGGTGCGTCTTGCGTTTCTGCATTTTGAGAGCCTATGTGGAAAATAATAAAGATGCACGTCTATGAATATGTCTGTGGCCAACGTCATAGCACTGAGTATATTCTTCGTGTAGATTGGTGCGGGAGTGTCCAGTGTGTATGTTGGCACAGGTGTGCTATCCGTTGGCTAGGTCGTCATGGCATCTCTAACGACGTATAGTTTTTAGTCTAGTTGATCCATGCCGCAGGCATCGGCATGGGCAGGGCGGGCTGCTGGGCAGGCAGATGGACACATCCTTATGTTCCTGTACCAGGGTATCTGGTCGTCTGGTAGATGGGCAAACTCTTCTCGTGGCGAGTGCTTGGGCCGTGAACCTTTAGGCCAGGCGCGAGGGGGGGAAGATGGGAGCCTGTTTTTCCATTTTCCCACTTCACGTGTGAGCCGCTCCAGCTGCTGTTCTGTCCTCGTGTTAGCTGAAGCCTCAAGCTCAACCAGAGTTGCCCTGAGCTGACGGAGTTCCACCCTCAGGGCTTCCTTGTGGCCCTGGGACTCAATGGAAATGGCTTCCCGCAGAGTCTCCAGTGCCGCCCGCCTGTCCCTGTTGGACGCCAACATGTCCTCCCTGTGTGACTGGCTAATGGAGTCTGTTGCCTGCTGTAGTTGTTCAATTAGCCTTTCTTGGGGGACAATGGAAATGGCCACCCTATCCATGGCCTGAACCATCATCTCAGGTGATGCTGCCTGTTGGTTTGCCATACCGTATATGGTTTGCTCCCATGCGGTACTGTCAGGTGGCGTACGGCCACCGCGTTGGCGGGCACCACACCTGTCTGGGGCAAGGCGAACTGCACCTTGCTGTGCCGGCACTGCCTGAGGCTGCAGGGCTGCATTCCCCCTCTGATCTGCTGGCCCAGGAACAGGATCAGATGTAGCGGAGTGTGAGCCTGCATCCGTAACCTCCAAAGGCTGACCTACCAACACTGACATCCCCATTGAGGGTTCTACCCCTGGGGCAGGTGGGTTGGACAGTACAGAATCCCTCCCAGAGACACTTACCTGCGACGGCACATAGGTCTCATCATCCGAATCGACACCTGAATAGAGCTCGTGGGAGGTGCACCCAGAGACACCCCTTGAGATGACGGCCTGCAGCAAGTGTGGGTTCTCACCCACCACCACACCACGTCCCTCACTGGTGCCCGGTCGGGCCTGAGACCCCTCCTGGGTCTGCACCATCTCCACAACCCCAGCAGTATCAAGTGCGTCATCCCCTGCAAAGACATGAAAGAAAAGAAATGGGAACAGGCATTAGCAACATGGAACACAATTAGGGCTGAGAAGCAACAGAAACAGTACTTCATTGACACATGTACCACATGACTATAACCCTCCCATGCATGCACTGTCACTGCATATGAAGGGGAGGCAAATGGCACACATTGATGACACCAAGATGGAAGACCAACAAATTTGCTGCATGCTGCCTTGCAGTGCCATCACACAATGGCCTGTGATTGGCATGTCCAATACACATACATGACACATGCCATCACACAGATGGCATGTACCCAAACCATGTCACACATGTGACAATAGGACTGAGAAATGCCTAGTGAAAGTGGTGGAATGCAGACAATCAGCCTGAATGAACACAGAATAACATGCAACTATGTTGTGGCAAGATGACAATTCAAGGGCAACTGGCGTGAGGTTGGGCTGAATGTCTACTGTTGCCAGAAGGGATACTGCAACACCCAAATCCTGGTGCGCAGAATGTATTGGATGAAGCACATGGGTGACCCAAACCACTCAGGCACACACCCCCTCACCTGGCACTCAATCAGAAGCACTCACACACACGCCATGCACATGGATGACACACACATGCATGGGCACTCACCGGACAATGCCTCGTAATCTGGCAGGTCTCCCACGCCTTGGATCTGTTCCTCCGTGACGTAGGTCCCAGCAACATACTCATGTGGAGTGAGTTCTATGTCCTCTGCCGGAGACCCACCTCCAGTCACTAGAGTTGCGGCATGACTTGAGGCCAGCTTTTTCTTTGCCCTGCGCTTAAGGTCATTCCAGCGCTTGTAGCAATCATTAGCTGTGCGCCTCACGAATCCAAGGGCACTTATGAGTTCCACAATGGTCTGCCAGTGTGCCTGACGTTGTGCAGGTGTGGTCCTGCATCCTGCAGTAATCACCATTTCGCTGTCATGTGTGGACACATACTCCACAAGTACATTAAGTTCGACCCGATTGAAGCAGGGCTTCCTTGGTGGGCCGGACTGTGTAGCCGTGTCTGGGGCATCAGCCTGTACTGGACGAGCACTCTTCCTCTTCCGCTTGGAAGGTGATGGTGATACTGAGTGTCCTACGCCGCTCTGGACACTAGGGTCAGGAGCCCCGGTGGACTGTGGACTAGGAGTGTGGGAATGAACACTCACCATGGGAGTTGGTGCAGGCATTAGCTGAAGTGTGATGTGGTCAGGGGGAATGTCAGCAGGATGGACAAGTACCGACACTGTCCTGGCTGGGACACTCAGAGTTGGGGTGGATGGAGCCGCAGCTGCCCCTGCAGCCTCCCCACCCTGCCTACTCGGGGCAGCAGATGACATAGCTGCCCCTGATCCACGTGGGCTGGTGACACCAACGTGCACCGCCACACGTGGCCTAGACCTGCTGACCTAGAAGTCAGCCATGGAGTCACCCAGTGCCAGGTCTGGTGCCACAATGGGCTGGTCCAACAAGGGCTGAGCAGGGATGGTGTCAGCCACGTTACCCTCAACCAGGGGTAGGCATGGGTGTCCTTGACTGGTCACCCACATATGGGGGGCTAGGGGCACCCTGCAAGTCCTGGCCACATCCTCTACCGTATCCACCACGGCCACCTCTTGTGGCTCGCCCACCTTTGCCACCCTTACCGCGTGCTCACCTCTCAACCATGGCACTGATGTTGTTGTGCATATGGGAGTTGCAGTAAACTATTGTCCTGGGCAATTAGGGGAGAAAGGGTTAGGGTACTAGATGGAATTCGTACCCTAGTGCTCTAGCAAGGCTGTATGTGACCCTTGGGGGAAGATGATGGGTCACGCAACGCACAGGCACACCGAAAAAGGGAGATAATGTGCACGCAACCCCTCCTAGACCACGTGGAAAAAAAACCTGCACTACGCTGTGGCACCCAGAAACACAAAAATGAACGTATGCGTGTCACACGCAGCCTAGACTGACCTCTGAAGGGGTAGGCAACACACGGGGCAAGCACAGATGTGAAATACGTGCGCAACTCATCGTCTGCCAGGTTGGCAACACCCCCGCCAAAAGAAGAATTGTACGCTGTCTGAGGAGACAGGACAACAGGAGAAGTGAACGCTGTTTGAAGAAACAGGCCAGGAAAAAGACAAGAAGAGAAAAAGCTGTCAGAGGTAACAGGGAGTACGAACTTGGAACGCCGTGAAGTAAATCGCGTGTGAACCGACAAGAAGTACAGATTTCACCCACTCGCTCTCCACGAAAAGCACGTACAAGGAAATGGCGTTCTACACGTACCTTTTAAACATGCCCACACGTCCAGCGTCACTTCTGCGTGTACGCGCTAAGGCCCCATCCTCCAATTACACGCGCTGACACTCTGACGTGCAGTCATTGGACGTGTAACATGCACCCATGTACAGGGAAACGCCCGCGCACGCACGTCACAGATGCGCATACGCGCTGTTGGCCTTTGGGCCAATGAATTCGCGTACATGTGCTGACGCGCTTATGCGCAAAGGCCCTTTCCTCGAATTACATGCAGACGTGCTGGATTTTCACGTGCCAAATCACTCCGTATCAAGCTGGCCACACGTAAGCACACAGAAGACCACGCTCCTGCCCAGAAGGCCGAATTACTGCCCCCCAGAGCCCCGAGCATGCTACCACCTGCCATCTGCTGCTGCCTGATTGCCTGCTGCCCACGTGCCCTGCCATTTGCTGCCTGCACATCAGCCAGGGTTGCTGTTGCTGTGACCACCCCTGCTGGAACCGAAGACTCCCGACTGGGATTCCATCGCTCCACAGCCCAGCCCCAGGACCCAGTTGCCCACCCACTCCTGCCTCTGGGGTTGTCATGTAGGGCACTGCAACATCTGGCACCACTGACAACCCCCGGCCAGAGAGGCAGAGGGGCACCAGCTTCACTGCCACCGAAGTTGGTGTCCTGGTGGAGCAAGTCCTGGGGCAGTATGACGCCCTCTTCGGAAGTTTGCGTGCTGACAAGGAAGGACGGACTCGGATCTGGACGGACATCGTGACTGCCATCAACGCGGAGGGGGTGGCAGTCCATGATTTACAACATGTCAAGAAGCGCTGGGAGGACTTCAGGTCCAGGACCCTCAACAAGGCCCGGCGCCTCTTGAAGGCAGCGGATGCTAAGGGGCGCCGGGGCCACTTGTCGGACGATCAGATGAGGGTCCTGGAACGCATATCCCCAGCGCTCCACGTCCAGTCGAGCGGTAAGTGTACATGCATTATGATTGTAAGCTGTGCGTGTGGTGATGTGCCAGTAGTGTGCAGGTTGCACATCTGTTTGTATGGGGCCGAGTATGGGTGGGGGTGTACAGGGCCATGAGGCTAACACATGCGAGGGCTGTCATGTGTGAGACATGGATGGTGCTTGTGTGTAGGCTTGCATGCCAAATGCAGTTGTGTGGGCACACATGTTTGGATGAATGTGTATGTAAGTAGGCATGTTCGTGATGTCACACATGTATGTTGTTTTCAGCTGCATGTATCAGCACTGTGTACATGTGCATGTGTGTGTATTTGACAAGGGTGCAACAGTGATGCAACATGGATGCATGTGACAGCGGGATGTGGAAGCCTGATTGGCAGATGTGACATGGATGCCCATCTGAAAACTGTGACAGTTGGCAGAGGTGTACACATGCATGCAAGTGTGGTGGTGTGTGTGCATGTGTAGTATACTCCCTGTGTTGCATGTGATGTCTGGCTCACCTTTGCCTGCTCATGCTGTTGTATGTGTATGGATGGTGCTGGCAGTTGCGATATGGCTGTGGTATGGCTCATGTGTGCAAGTTGAAATGACATGTGTGGTGGCGATTGTGATGCCATGTCTGAGGTTTGCCAATGCCACTCATATACAACTGTCATGTGTGTATGTGTCCATTGTACAGTGCCCTGATGCCTGTGTTTTATTTCTCCCTGTCTGCAGCGTCAACTGATGAAGAGGGCGGAGAAGGTGCTGTGGAGCACAGCGGTGGGGATCGCACCGCCAGCTGCAGACGCAAGGCCCGGCTCCCCTCCCAGGTTGTGATCTCGTCGGGGAGTGAGGAGTCCGGTGCCACATCCCAGGCCGCAGCTGCCGGGGGGAGGTCCAAGAGGCGGAGGTCGGAGTTGGACTCCTCGGCAGCAGAAGGGGCAGCTGGGACCCCACAGGGCCCAACGGGGGAAGATGGCACGGAGTCATCCAGGTTGGTGGGGGGTTTGGTGGAGGAGGAGGCCGTGCAAGCAATAGAGACGGGGTCTGGAGGTGGGGATTCCACTGGTGCTAGTGGTGCAGTGCAGGAGCAGGGACAGGAGGCAAAACAGGCCACAGCGGAGGTACCTGTGTGCAATCCTGTCCCTGATCCTGTCACTGCATCATCTTGCACCAGCAGGGATGCCTATGTCCAGACCCGTTTTCAGGCAGGGGATGAGCTCACAACAACTGGCCTTCCTCTGCCTGCAGACGTGGCTATCCGGGTCCGGGTTGAGCCTGTCCTGACTGGTGTGGCGTTGCGTCAACGGGCCATGCGAGGTGACCTGCAGTCTTTTCATGAGGAGACTGCACGTCATCTCGAATGGCTCGTTGACCGCGTCGGCCTACTGGGACAGGTCACCCAGGCCGGATTCCTCCATTTGATGGGGCTTGCTCAGACCCCCTCCTCAACTAAACCCCCTATGCGCCAGTCGTCCTCCGTGCCATCTTCCCACCTATTAGTCACCTGGGTGCCCTGTGGAGTTGCCTCTGACGGTGCGGCCAGGCTGGTGGAGGAGGCATCCCTGCCACAGTCGGGAGTCGGACGTCCAGCAGGGGTTTCCACATCAACGACTGCACCCCAGCCAGTGGAGGATGTGCAGGCAGCAGGAGGCAGGGCACGGGCAGAGGCACAGTAGCAGCAGCAATGAGGTGGGAGCCATGATGGCTCGGGGCTTTCGACATCGGAGGGGCAGGCATCGGCCGGAGGGCATGAGGACCCAGGAGGGGAAGTGTCTTCCGTGTGGCAGCAGTTGGGCCATGCCATAGATGCGGAGCGGCAGCGGACGGAAGAGGCACGGCTCACGATGGTCAGGGAGGAGAACTCCATGCGGAGGGCCCTGAGGCGGGCTGAGTGCCTCGAGGCAATCCGCAGGGAGTTGGAGGTGAACATGTCGACGGCCCTGCGGACCCTCGGGGCCATGGAGGAGGACCGCCTCCGGGACATTGAGCAGGGGTCGATGATGCCCTGGCCCGGAACATCCCGAAGTGAGCTGTCGGACTAGCCAGCTGCCCTTGTAAATAGTTCTGTAGTTAGTGTTAGGTTTCCTTTGGTTTTGCATTTTTTTTGGACCTTTTGGACAATGGGCCACATTTTTGTATATAGTTTTTTTTTATTAGGTAGTGTTTTTAGATAGGTTTCATTTCTTCTGTTGGGATCATGGACCCTGGATTGTTTATCTGTATATAGTTGACTGTTGGATTTTCATTTTTTTTTATGATTTACCCATGGAGCAAATTAATTTTCCATTGATTTACTTTTGTGGACTGTGACTTTGGACACCTTTCCTTTGGATTATGATTTGTGGTTTTGCATTATTTCACGGACATGCTGTTTTTTTTTTTTTTAATTCCCATTTTTGTTTGTTTATTTTTGATTCAATTTATGTTGCTTTTAATACATATTTTTTCTTCAAACTTCAATGTGTAGTATCATCTCATTGGTTTCATGCATATCATGATATGGGTTTTGACATTCACTGACACCCATTGTGTGTTTGTGAGGGACATGTGTTCATTTCCAAACTTGCAATTGGGGTTCTATTGTCATGATGCCCGCTCCCGGGGAGCCGGTTCAAGCCCTGCGTCCCCGAAAGCGGACATCCAGTCCCCAAGGAAGGACCCAGCAACCCCGTATAGGGGCCCTTTGGACAGTGTCCTGGCGCCTATGGCGCCAGGCTCATAAAAGACATCAGTCCTGGCGCCATGGGCGCCAGGCTCATTATGGATGTGCTTGGGTGCACTTACCTGATGCAGACCATGCTGCAGGATCCCGGCCTCCTTGAGACCTGAAAGGAACTACTTTACCTGTGGGACTAATTTACCATCCGGGCGTGGTCGGGGAAGGATACATACCTGATTGGAGGAAGGATACATACCTGGAACTTCTTCCAAGGCTATTTAAACCCCACCCGAACAGCCACACGTGCTTCGCGTTGTTCTGCATCAAGCAGCTGGACGCTCACCGTGTCTGCTCCTGCATCCTGACTTCTGCCACGCCTGCCAGCATCCTGGATCACCTGCAAAGGAAGAGAACAAGAGAACAGAAGAAGGAAAAGTCCTTACCTGCTAAATCCGCATCCCGGAGACATCTCGCCGACAATCCTGAAAAGGAAGACTTTTATTTAAAAGCTCATTGCGTCGATCGCTGCAGCGCCGCATTCCACTCACCTTTACTGGGCGCCTCCATGTTCAGCAACGATCATCCGGATTCGCAGTCACGCCCCAGCGCCTAGGGAGAAAAAGACCAGAACAAAAGGTGAGAGAGAGAAGGGAATAAGGAAAGCTAAATCTCCATGTTAAGACTTACCTGTTGATTCATTCCCTCTTCATTTCGGGTCCGCGCCGCATCCTGGCATTTCCAGACCCCGGCCCCTAAGGGGAAAAAGAGACATCAACATTAATGAGGGAATGAAAAGACATTACCAAAAAACGCTCATTAAAGACTTACCTGATTTCTACAAGGATTTCACCTCTCATCTCGGGTCGGTGCCTGTTCCCCGGCATTCCGTACTCCGGCCCCTATGGGGAAAAAGATACTAGCATTAGTACATTAATGCATGGACACAAGGGGAACCTCTTATCAAAAAACTTACCTGGAAGCCAAGCAAGTTTGGTTCTCACCAATCCGAAAATCCAGTGAAGTAACTGGATACCAACGTGCCCCTGCATCAGAAGCAGGATGGAGAGCTCGTCCTTCCAGACCCTAAGGTGAGACGCTACGAGGAATCACAGAAGGGTTTGGAGGAGGATGAGAGGGGAAAGTGGAAGACTGATTGCATTACCCCGCAGACAGTTAATCCCCTATTTTCGCCTACAGAAGGATACTTCTGCGAGCCAGACAAGCCAGATTTGGGGGCCCGGTCCAGTCCGTCTTCCGAACCCTGTGCATCACCTTAGAAGAGGTCACAGCAGCGCGAACCAGGCCAGCGCCTCCGTGGGAGTCAGGTGAGCGTTACATCTATCATGTTATTGCCATTTCTAAGTGGGTGGATGCAATACTCGGGTGGGTGTTTGGCATTTGGAGGCTGACCATAAGGGCCAGGGATCTAGATTGTGATGACATGTTGGCTGGGAGACATGTGTGGGGGCCTGGTGGAGGGTGCTCCTGGATGCAGGGGGGTGGGGGTGCAGGGGGACATGGGTGGGGGCCTGGTGGAGGGTGCCCCACAGTGCTGGGGGGTGGGGGTGCAGGGAGACATGAGTGGGGGGCCTGGTGGAGGGTGCCCCTGGATGCTAGGGGTGGGGGTGCAGGGAGACATGAGTGGGGGCCTGGTGGAGGGTGCCCCTGGATGCAGGGGGTGGGGGTGCTGGGAGACATGAGTGGGGGCCTGATGAAGGGTGCCCCTGGATGCAGGGGGGTGGGGGTGCAGGGGGACATGGGTGGGGGCCTGGTGGAGGGTGCCCCACAGTGCTGGGGGGTGGGGGTGGAAGGAGACATGAGTTGGACATAAGTGGGGGCCTGGTGGAGGGTGCCCCTGACTGGTGGGGGGTGGGGGTGCAGGGAGACATGAGTGGGGGCCTGGTGGAGGGTGCCCCTGGATGCAGGGGGGTGGGGGTGCAGGGAGACATGAGTTGGACATGAGTGGGGGCCTGGTGGAGGGTGCCCCACAGTGCTGGGGGTTGGGGGTGCAGGAAGACATGAGTGGGGGCCTGGTGGAGGGTGCCCCTGGATGCAGGGGGGTGGGGGTGCTGGGAGACATGAGTGGGAGCCTGGTGGAGGGTGCCCCTGGATGCTGGGGGGTGGGGGTGGAAGGAGACATGAGTTGGACATAAGTGGGGCCTGGTGGAGGGTGCCCCTGACTGGTGGGGGGTGGGGGTGCAGGGAGACATGAGTGGGGGCCTGGTGGAGGGTGCCCCTGGATGCAGGGGGGTGGGGGTGCAGGGAGACATGAGTTGGACATGAGTGGGGGCCTGGTGGAGGATGCCCCACAGTGCTGGGGTGTGGGGGTGCAGGGAGACATGAGTGGGGGCCTGGTGGAGGGTGCCCCTGGATGCAGGGGGGTGGGGGTGCTGGGAGACATGAGTGGGGGCCTGGTGGAGGTTGCCCCTGGATGCTGGGGGGTGGGGGTGCAAGGAGACATGAGTTGGACATGAGTGGGGGCCTGGTGGAGGGTGCCCCTGACTGGTGGGGGGTGGGGGTGCAGGGAGGCATGAGTGGGTGCCTGGTGGAGGGTGCCCCTGGATGCTGGGGGGTGGGGGTGCTGGGAGACATGAGTGGGGGCCTGGTGGAGGGCGCCCCTGGATGCAGGGGGGTGGGGGTGCAGGGAGACATGAGTTGGACATGAGTGAGGGCCTGGTGGAGGGTGCCCCTGACTGGTGGGGGGTGGGGGTGCAGGGAGACATGAGTGTGGGCCTGGTGGAGGGGGCCCCACAGTGCTGGGGGGTGGGGGTGCAAGGGGACATGAGTTGGACATGTGTGGGGGCCTGCTGGCAGGTGCCCCACAGTGCTGGGGGGTGAGTGTGCTGGGGGACATGCATATTTGATCAGTAGTGCAAGGTGAAATGTGGCTTGGCTGGTGGGCATGGCCATGGTGGATGGGCTGCCTGCGGGACATGGGCAGGGGTGCAGGGTGGTCCCCTGTGGTGTGGGCTGGCTGCAGGGGCCGTGGAGGGTGTAGAGGGAACACCTGGGAGGACCCACACGGCCAATTTACATGTAGTGCTCCCCGCGCACCCCTGAAATACACATGCCCTGATGAAATCGCGTGTGATACTTCCCACGCACCCCTGGAATACACGTACCCTGATGGAATCGCGTGTGATACTTCCCGCGCACCCCTGAAATACACATACCCTGCTGATTTTGCGTGTGATACTTCCCGCGCACCCCTGGAATACACGTGCCCTGATTGAATCGCGTGTGTTACTTCACGCGCACCCCTGATGTACACGTAACCAGGACAATCGTGTGTGATACTTCCCACGAACCGCTGAAATAAACGTTCCCCGCTTGGCGTTTGCTGTTTGACAGCCCTGTGAACTGGTCCAGGGTTAGCGCAGCCCTTTGCGATGAATTGGGAACTTTGAAGGGTTTTCCTTGCGCGAGGGCGTTCTTGGGGGCGTAACTGGCGCTGCTGCAGGGTCGCTGCGCCACTCTGCGCCACGGCTGGTTTTGGAGGCTGGAATCCATGAATACGCTGTGCGATGAAATGGATTTTATCGCACGCGGCTGGCGCAGTGTATCGCACGGGGACACTGTGCGCCAGCCGCGTGCGCCACTTTTGTGCGAAATTCTATGAATTACCCTGAGAATGTTCATACTATTCTCTTGATATATGTTCTACTTGACCTTTGTGTGCTAGGAAGTTGTTCCTCATTCCCTAATACGAAATACTTGATCAGGCTTCTTTTTTTCTGACTTTGGTGAGTTTCCCCATTATGAATGAACTTTTTCCTTGATTCTATTTTAATTTTGGCCTGTGATATTATTCTTCATATTCTTCTTCAGTTCCCAACTTACTTCATTCATTAAAGACATTTGTCTGCAATGCTCTTGGTCGAGGGCCAATACTTCGGTAGTATGCTTCATATTTTGTTTAGATTGGCCTCGAAAATTATTATATTCTTTCCCAGCTTCTAAAAATAATTAAATTATTTTCCTTATCAACCACTTATTTTTGAGGGTACTATGTAGCCCAGAATTAGCTATCTTGTTCTCACTCATGCTCATACTCATTATCTGTATTGGATTTGAATGAGGAAAGCATTTGCACGTTCACTAATCTCCATGGTCTCTGATGCAGTGTGGCGCCTTCCCCGATCTCTTACCTGCTTCACTGCTGTGTTGCCAGACAGTGACAGCTCGAGTACATCTCCCCTTCTCACCTTTCCGTCTTCCTCCTCGTGACACTGCACCATTCTCTCAGGTTTCTTGTAGTTTTCCTCTTATTCATTCACTGGAAGTCTTTCAATGCTCAAAGAGCTTGTGTGCACTGTGTCTACAATGGAGTTGCACCTACACAAATACCATCAATGCCATACGCAGCAATTACACATGGTTTGAATGAAAAATAACCCAACAGTTTTACTTATAGCACGAACATATATTTATACACCCCACCAAAAATATCTTAACTTCAAATACCATTATAATAGACTAATTAAAAAGATTTGTTATTTGTTGGACAACATCAATATACAGTTATCATTTTCTTTAAACTTTCCTAAATATAAAATACCAGATAACTTAAAGCTTAGACCTACTGACAATATAAATGAACTTTTATGGCGTTTAACTCTTATGACATTAAATATATCGAATATAATAAATAACATAATCATACATATATCATAGCTTCGCTCTTGCGCAAGGCATAGTTAAAGTTAAGACGAAGTTCCTACAGCATTTCAAACTATTACCTTTCTCCCTAACTTTCAAACGCTTCTATGAAAAAATCTGTAAATATTCCAGAGTAATATTCCAAGGCTGCAACCTGCTCATGTAAAATGTGAGATTTCTGTATCAACGGGTTAATTGTTTAAAACATGGTTACTTTGATCCCATTTTGAACAGCTTTTAACATTGGATTTTCCCTTTGCCCCGAAAAATTCAAAATTGGCTGCTACAATGTTTCGAATTCTTTTGCAGGTATCTAGATTCCAGCTGGGATTGGTGCAGGGAAAAATTAAATGGCAAATCAACTCAGCCAATTTTGAGATATTAACGATTGAACATGTATCTATATACGATCAATGCGAAATGACAACCCAGATTTTCAACCAAAAAATGTGAAAAAAGTTAAAAGTACACACCGACCATATGCACAGCAACCACACCACCCATAGGCAGAGCAGCAATAACCACACTCAGTATACCCACTCACCCCATTGCGTGCACATTATAAACATACACTTAAGCAAGGTAATACATAATTCAATCAACAATACGCAGTCAATATTATCATGAAAACACACAACATACGCACTCACCACCACTGCATGCATTGTAATGACCACACACAACATATGCACTCAGCCCCACTGTGTACAGATTATAACATACATTAAACATTCAAGCAACAATATGCAGCCAACACTGACCACACACCAGATATGCACTCACCCCCACTGATTACACGTTACAAAAACACACTCATGATAGGAAATATATCATTCAAGCAATATGCAGCCCAAAATATCATTTCCACATACAACATTTGCACTTACCCCTACTGCATGCACATTCCAAAATACAGTAAAGTAAATGCGTACATAATTCAAGCAACACTATGCAACCAACATTATAATGACCACACACAACATATGCACTCATCCCCACTGCATACACATTACACAACAAAACTAAATATTGTATGCAATAATATGCAGCCAACATTTTAATGACCATACACAACATACAAACTCACCTCACTGCGTACACATTACAGTATACACTAAAGCAAGGAAATACATAACAAAATAAACATAAACATACTGCATATACAAATGAAAGTAAAGCTGCATACACAAACAAAAGTAAAGCAGCCAATGAATGTACTATAGTAGACAGCTCTTCATTAATAATAATAATAATAATAATAATAATAATAATAATAATAATAATAATAATAATAATAATAATAATTTAGCATTTATATAGCGCTACGAACCCTCAGGTATAATATTGGCTAAAAATAAATGATTCCCCTTATTTGGTAAATGCACTCTATTAACTCTAAAACTACTTTCAGTTTGTCTTTTTATGTTGCAGTGAAAAATAAAATATAGGCCATGTTCAACTGCAAATGTATATATACATCTATTTTCATTAATATGAGCAAAGTATATTTTTCGATGATTTGCACTGCCATGCATCCAAGTATGATGTGCTGCCAAGCAAGAAAATACAATTTTGGTTCTGGGAAACAATCTGATAGCCAGACCAAGTCATTTTTAATTGCACAACATAATTCGTTTTGTCTTTGGAATCCCAAATTGTTCCCTCCAGCATGAATCACAATTACATCTGTGCTTTTGTCACTTTCATGAAATACATCAAGTTTTTCCAGTATATCTTTCAATTTCCCACTACCGATAGCATGCCATTTCACATTCAAATGTGCACATGGTGAAACAGCCAGCAGTCGGTGAACGTAATGCTCCGCCTCCAGGAGTCACCAATTATTAACACCTTTTTTCACTAGATTTAGACAATTCTTAAATCGCTTTTACTCACCATACAAACCTGTACAAATACATAGAGAAATGATATAGACAAATGCATGCATAATTACAAATAACTAAACAAGCGAAACATAAACTAAAAAAAGGATACATATGCAAGCCCCGCCCTTAATATAATGAAAAATAGGTGCATAATATACACACAACAATGCAAAACACAAAATACAATAATTTGCATAACACATAAGACACTATACTTGTTTGCATGCCTAACATACAATATGCATATTATATATACAACCATTGTGCACATCTATACTGTGATATTGCTGCACATATTCTTGTACTCATGTGACTGGAATGATGCTGCAATACTACAAATGTGCAAACATGCCTAATGCTAAACAGACTCACAAATGCCACATGCAAATAATTACAAACTACTCATGCATAATGAACACTAACCAATCACCATACAGAAATACCCCACAGCACTTATTTAACAACAAAAGCATGTGCTGTTTGTGCTTTACACCACACCCTGACAAAGCATTTTCCAACCATGTCTATTAACATTACAACAATTAAACATTTCAATTGAAGACAGTGATAAGTGCAGATGCAGAGAAATTATCCTTTACACGTTATATTAATGTTTCATAAAAATAACCACTAGTTTAACAAATAATGTTTATACTTTCCTTTTCACCTCCTCCTCCCTCTCCCTCTTTTCTAAACACCACATTCACTGAGATTGGTGACCAGGGCTCTCATGTATCCTTCTGGGTCCTGGCTTCCTCCCCAATCACCCCAGCCTCTGCCCACTCCCAGCAAATGCCTCAGGGTGTCCTTTGGCCTGTGCTGTCTCACATGCTTGCAATTATTATTGGTAGCAGACCACTCTCATCAAGTGATCTCTGCCAGACACTTACAACTTGCCTGCAACGTACCTCCTAGAACTTCCTCAGTAGAACATCTATCACTTACTCCTATCACTCGTCCCTTCTCCCTCTCTGCACTTGCATATTCTGAATGCTCACAAGGGCTTATAGGACCAGCTCTTTCCTTCTCTTCATTGTTATATTTGTCTTTTGTCCCCATGTTCCCTCCCTGCTGCCCAGTGGACACTTTGAAACACAATTTACTTGATCTATAAGCGCCTTACAAATGCACAATAAATAAATAAATAATTTAAAAAATCATGGATTACATTTCTATTGCTGCAAAATTGAAAATGGCAACCATAACCAGTCCTCTAGAGCCTTCAATGGATCCAGGTAAGTAAAGTAATGTGTATAAAATCAGCATTTACCAATAAATTGAACTATTGTTTAAATGTGAACAATGTAAACAATAAAACAGACCCTTTCATTTATTTAGTAATGTAATATAACAGGAAATAAAACTTGAAGCAGTAGTGTGCTATTTACTTTTTCTAATAATGTATATGCTGTACACACTGCATAAATGTCCATGTTAAATTCAGTTATCTATGCAATGCTACATACAAATAAATATGAATGTAGGCACTTACCTACTATTCCTAGCACTACATACACAATGTTAATATGAATGCATGCAGTAGTATTGAATCTCCTAACAATTAAAATGCACAGATGTGTGCAGTAAACAGTATGACATGTAATATTTAAAACTCTTCCTTACAATCATAATGTACAAGTGTGTTCGCAAAACTGTAAAAAAAATAATGTATTGTGTACAGTTTATAAACTACGCTTGACAACACAGCCATATTTTTTTATCAATGATGTGCTTACAGGTGTGTACGATAAGCAGTACCACATCTCATATTTAACAAGTGTCCTTACAATTATAATGTACAAGTGTGTAAGATAAATGGCAAAAATAACAAAATTAGCAAAATACAGCTTATAAACTACATGTGTCACTTCATAAGTGTATTCATTTACAAAGTATCTGTACAATTAGAATGGAGAAGTATGTTCACTAAACACCAAACATTGCATAATACACAATCTACAGCTTGTAAACTATACGCTTCACATATTAAGCAAGTTGATGTATGCATATTATTACATGAAGTGATATACCTTAAATAATTACTCCTGTACGCTTAATGTAATGTTGGAGCATTACATACATGGGATATACTTTACACCTTCAACAGGGGTATACGACGGACAGTACATGTAACATCCAGGTGTATAGACCAAACATTGCATATAACATCATCAGCATACCTAAACAATGTTATCCTTTTAAAATGCCTACTTTTCTAAACTTGTTAAATTCATAACATTGCACTAACAGCTTCAACAAGTGTGTATGTTAAACAGTATGCACCGCTGGTAAAACTACAATGTACAGCTGATAAATGATATGCTTCACATCACAATCATATTCATTTAACAAGTGTCCTTACAATTATAATGTACAAGTGTGTACGCTAAATAGCAAAGTTGGCATAATACTCAATACACTGCTTGTAAACTATATGCTTCACATCACAACTGCATTCATGTATGCATAAGGTTGCATTAAATAATATACTTTAAATAAATACTCACATACACTTAATGTACTGTTGGTAGTACCATGTGCATGTAATACAATGTGCACCTTCAACGGATGTATAGGCATGAACAGGAAGTGTAACATCCAGGTGTATAGCCAAACAGAAGGGATAACATTATGAGCCTATATAAATTATCTTACACTTGTATAACATCTACTTTCATTTCAACTCTTGCTAAATTTGTAACATTTTATAAACATCTTCAATGTTTGTGTACATTAAGCAGTACAACGTTAACATCTTCAACATACAAATAAAAAACGTCCCCACCTTAAACATAATATACAGCTTGTAAAACTGTAAACTTAAACTATACAGCATGTTCATTCAATCATAATTGTTTAATATGCCATTTACAGATTTTAACATATTACATATTTTAAAATAATAAATAATTCTACTAATGTTACTGTTATTACATTGTCATCAGCATACACTTATTTTACTATTACATCAGCATTTCATTCTTTTTTTTATAGGTGAAACTTCCACATTAACATCAACGTTAAGAGAAGATGGCAAAAGAATTCCACCAACTATTGAGGAAAAAGAGCATAAACATCACCATGAATCTTGAAAGTATAATTTATTATGAAAATAAATAAAAACATTTACAAAGAAACATGCACAGTTCACAAAAGTAAAATCAAAATATATTCCGGCCACTACAATTATTTGTGTATTTCACAGTGCCAAAGTGCCTAGCACCCGTACCGCTCTCCCATTTCGTTGCTTCTGTTGTTCCTCCTATCTCCTCTGCTTGTGGCTCTACTACCTCCTTGGCTCCCCTGATCCCATTTGGATTCCACTGTTGGGCTGGGTTGTACTATATAAGCCAGCACCAGGGTGTCTTGTAACATTTATTTACTGCATATTTCATGTTATACTATTTGAGCTGGCACAATGGTGCCTTGTAACTTTTATTTACTGTGCATTTCACAGTGCCACAGCACCTGGCACCCGCTTCCCTCCTCAGATTCCCTGCTTCCATTGTTCCTCCTTCCTCCTCCCTCCCTCCTGCCTGCCACACTCCTATTGGGTAACTGGGTCCTCTTAGACACACTGCCTAGGCAGCCCACTGAAGTGTCATCCCCCCAGCAAAGGACCCCATGGCTAAGGACAGTTCCAGAGTAGCAGTTCCAGTAGGCATCTGCCGGTGTGCACCGAGGAAGCCAGAGCCTGTAGCCATCCACCTGCTGCACCAAATCTGGGAAATTGAATCTGGGTGTTTTGCATTGCTGCTGTGTTTAAAAACAAGGCCTGTTTCCCTTTTTAGCAAAGTTAAATCTGGCTGTTTTGCATTGCTGCTGTGTTTAAAAACTAGGCCTTTTCCCCCTTTTAGGAAAGTTGAATCTTGGTGTTTTGCATTGCTGCTGTGTTTAAAAGGTAGGCCTTTTTCCCCTTTTGGAAAGTTATATCTGGGTGTTCACATTGTGGTAACTGTGGTATTGTTAACTGTGTCCCATTAGTATCTCTCCCACTCTCTAGGTCCCCCTGTACTGTTGTGAGTCACATGTTTTCTCCCCCCCGTGTCTTCCCCCTTTGGTTGTGACCCTGGCACCCCTCCCTTGTGCATCCTGCATTTTGTGGCACCAGGCTGTGCGTCTCTCTTCTCTCGTGCCCTTCTCCCACCTTCCTTCTATGCACCCTCTACAGTGTTCTCTATTTCTCTCATCTACTCTAACTGCTACTTTATCTCCTATCTTATCCCTCTCACTAAGTATTGAAGGAAGAAGTTCAAGAGGGACATCCTGGTTTCCAACCTAGGTATTCATTACACTGATACCTACATCAGAGCTTCCTCCCGCCAGTCTCTCACTGACATTCTCTTTGTTGTTCCTTCACTTGACCTATGGACTCTCCTATCTCTTCCTCTCCCATGAATGGTGACACTCCTCCAAGGACATCATTAATGTTGTAGTGCTTCTTGTTCTCACACTTGTATGATCTGAATGGCACAATGCCTAGTAAGATGGTTTGTCTTTTCCTACCCCTGTCTTCACTCCCTTGTCTTGACGCGTCTGGAAACACTTTTGTACATGCGCGTTATAATTGACTTATCACATCATATTCAGTAAAAACACAACACACAGTTCTTTAATAAACACATTGCCCTTTGTTATTTAATTTCAGTGGGAAAATATAAGCATGAAAGAGTGGTAAAAGAATAAAAAAAACTTAAAGAAAAACACCACAAACATTCACCCAAAAAGTAACATACAAAAAACAGAACATTAAATGCATAAATCACTAGCCAACAGAAAGTCCAATTAAACATTCCCAATGACGATATTCCAACTGTCCCAATTATTAGTAATGTCACAGAAGAAGGAGTCACAAATATATATATTTTTTAAGAACAAGTTAGTCCAGAAACTAAATGTATTGCACTGGTTGAAGTCTTTCCGTCTGTATCCACAAGTCCTTTAAAACATTTGAAGAAATGACTGAAAATACTGATAAACTTTTCAATACTGCGAATGATACCATTCAGGCTACCTGTACCACAACTCATCAATTACACTGGACCTTGGGAAAGGGAATGTAATCACAATAAAATAATAAAAAATAAAGTAATGTTTAAAACGGATAAGCAGTAATAATGGTCCTGGACAGAGTGTCCCTTCTTACTTTCAGAACTATTCTCTGACGCAACTCCCAGCACTTAAATGCCACGGGAGTGTGTCAGGTGCCTTGTAGGTGTGCCGCAGTAGAGATGGAAGAAATACTTCCTTGTCAAGCGGCAAGTGCAACAAAGTGCATAATGCAGTTTAAATGCAGATGAAAGTTAAAAACACACAAAATGATGGAGGGACAATTTGGGAAAGGGAAGGTAAGCACAATAACATAATTTAAAACAAAGCACATTCTAAAACAGATAAGCAGTTATAATGAGCACCAACAGAGTGCCTCCTTCTTACCTTCAGAATGTCATCAGTGATGTAATCTGTGATGTTATCATTGTGGTCATACGTTGTGCAACATGTAGAGCAAACTTGAGGTGGCTTTGCCTGATTTATCTGCCGAATTTCAGTGGTTGTGTTAACTGAAATGTATGGTTAAGATGCTCAACCCACAGGCAGAGCACATTTTGGGTGGCTTATAACTTTTCCTCAACAAACCTTTCAAAAAAGTAAATGGCCACCTCCAAATGATTATGCACAGTTTGGTTTCATCAAGGGGGGGGTTTGTTACAGGGGGGACCCAAAACTTTTGAAATCCTCATTGACATAATGGAAAAAAAGGTTTGCTCACGCCTACAAACCAAATCACTGGACAGATCTGCACCAAATTTGCGTGAGGAGCAGCAGCTTGGTCCCGAAAGCGTGCTTTTTCAAATCTAGTGTAAATCCATACAGGAGTCCGCAAACACCTCTTGACCAATCAGGGAGCAGCGTAACATTCACGGACATCAATGGTGCATGCTGATTGGTCAATTAAAAACGTGAGGTGGGTCAAAACCTTTGAAACGGATTCCATTTTGGATTTGCAGACTGCGCCCATCATAGTAAAAACATATTAAAATATACATTACGCTTGTCAAACTAACTAACAATCTCTGGAGAGGTGAAGAGTGGTGAGGATGGAATGGGATAGGGCCAAACAAGCCAAAAATGTGTGCAAAGTTTGGTACTGTTTTGCCAAAAGTGGGCAAAATTAGAGGGGGATCTGTAAGGATATTTGGCGTGTTACAGCACAGAGTACAGCACTGCTGAACAGGTAGCAATTTTTTGATGCAGCACCACCACATGGGTGTGGTGCATTGCTATATGTGTTGCCAGAGTAACATGGACATATAAGTAAAGACAGGCTATTCAGTCAAAAACGATTTTTACATATAAGATGCAAATCTATTTTTACAGTTAAAAGCACACATGTGCACATTCAAAAATGCACACTATTTTTCACCTAAAATGCCTATGTTGCAAGAGACACATTTGAAAATTAATAACTGACCTTATTAATAGCTAACCTGACTAATAAAACTTCATTTAACATAACCCACTAATAAAAATGTGTCTCCACTGCAGAATTAGGTCTACTCTGAAAGTGAACTTTTAAACGCACATTCATTTTTTTTTCTCTGCTGCTCTGTCCACATAACTACAGGAAGCAAAGAGCTCGAAGGAACAGGAAATCAGTTTGTTACAATTTTTACTGTAGAAATGAGCCATTGTGTAGTGAGGGAGGAGATGACATGATTGATTCTGATTGGAGCAGCGTCATAGCAAGTATCATGCTAGAGGCTGTGATAAGGGTTTTGCTGGGGAAGCTTGAGGAGAGGGGGAGGCAATCGAGATCTTGCAGAGCTGGGAGAAGGACCTGTTTCCTGGCTGAGGATTCCTGCTGCAAAAGCTGAGAATTCCAGGCAATAACCCCGGTTTGAGAACGGCAGACGCTTGTTTTCACTGGGGTTAATCTTCAAAGGAGCCAAATTCAGAAAGAGAATAGCCGGAGAAAACTCATGCTGAACAGATAAGGTGTAACGCTCACCTGATTCTCGCAGAGGCACCGGTCTTGACTGGGCGACTACCGTATCTTCAAAGGTGATGTGTAGCACCCGGTTGGCTCTTTGGGCTGGACCTCTGTGCACTGTATGCCTGACTTCAAGAGTAAGATGTCTGCAGATAGAAAATATGGGATTAATGAACTGGGGTTATTGGGGTGTCCCTATCTCTTTCCTTTTTTGCTCTCCTGTAGACCCCCAAAGGTTAACGCTCTCACCTTAGGTAAGTGAATGCCGAGCTCTCCATCTGCCTCGGGGCAGGGTGCTGTAACCAGTTTCTTCACTGGATCGGTAGCGCAGGCCTCTTGACTTCAGAGGACTGCTGTCCGTCGTTTACTGCACGAACGGTAAGTTTCGAGTAATTCTATTGTCTTTAAAGTCTTTAGTAATGATATCTCTTGTTTTGCAGGTTCCGGCGATGGCGGATGACGGGCTGAAGTGAGTTGAAGATGGAGTCCGTGTGATGAATAGAAGCGCCTGGAAGCACGTAAGTAAGCGCTTGTTGCCTGCTTCACGATGCGCTCTAACTGTCTTTTATTTTGCAGGTACGAGTTCGGAGCGGCTGCAGGGTGCCGGAATACCCACTGGGTTAGATGTGGAAAGGAGTAATGGCACGTGAGTATTAAAGTTCCCCAATGTCTTTAAACGCACCTTGTTTTGTCTTTCAGATGCAGGATGCAGCGCCGAAGGCCTCCGGAGCGTGCAAAGAGTTGGTAAGCTTTTGTCTTTCAGATGCCGGAATGCAGTGTGAAGACCTCCGGAGCGCACGAAGAGTAGGTAAGCCTTTGTCTTTCAGATGCCGGAATGCTAACCTGTTCTTTCTTTTCTTTATAGGTGTTGCTGAAGACTGGATTCAGGATGGTAAGCCTTTTTCCTTAGGCCCAGGATCCGATGCAGAAGACACGATGAGCGTTCTGCTGCAGAGGATGCAGAATAACGCAAAGCAAGATTCATCCACCGGGTGTGGTTTAAATAGCCTCCTGTAGTGCTTATGTGTCTCCTTCCACAGCCACGCCTAGGTAAGAAAAGAGTTCCTGCTTTCCAGAAGAGTTCCAGTGTTCTGAATCTAGGGAGTGGCTCCTGCCCCACCCAACAGGAAAAGTAGTTCCAAACAGAAGAGGATCAGAGGCTCAGCTGGCAGGCAAGTAAGCAGCATGGTCTGCTACAGGTAAGTCCACCCAAGCATTATGAGCCCGGCACTTCCAGCGCTGGGATGGGCATATTTATGAGCCTGGTGCCACTGGCGCCAGGACTGGGTCCAAAAGGTCCCAATTGGGATGGTTGGCCCTCGGAACCTGGGTTATGGATCTGCTTCCAAGGGAGTTGGGAAAACCCTGACCTTTTGGAAGCAGAGATCATGACAGTACCCCCCCTCAAGGCCCCTCCCAAACCGGGCTTCTCCGGGGGTTTTGGCTTGTCAGGAAATGTTCGGTGAAATCTTTTGATTAGGCGAGGAGCGTGGACATATTCAGCAGGTTCCCAGGATCTCTCTTGGGGGCCGTAGCCTTTCCAGTCAATTAGGTAAAATAGTTTAGATTTGGAGATCTTGGAGTACAGAATGCTTTTGACTTCAAACTCGAGTTCTCCATCAACTAGGATGGGTTTTGGAGATTTAGTTAGTCGGGTTTGAGGTTGCACGGGTTTTAATAGAGAGACGTGGAAGACCGGATGTATCTTCATGTGCGGGGGCAAGTCCAACTTGACCGCTAATGGGTTTACTATGGTAGTGATGGAATAGGGACCAAGGTATCTTGGGTTGAATGTGCGTGGCCCTTTTAGAGGTAGATATTTGGTGGATAACCAGACTTGGTCCCCTACTTGATATTGAGGGGCTTCCTTCCGATGTTGATCTGCTCCTTTCTTGTATTGTTCTTTAGCCCTTTGAAGGTGAGAAACAGCTTCCTTAAAGGCTTGGGTGATTGTAGAATGCAGGTAGTCTACTGCTGGTGTTTCAAGATCTTGGAGGGGATCCAACTCCGAGGTTCGAGGGTGACTGCCGTACAAAAGAAAAACGGTGTTTTCCCAGTTCCCGAATGGACAGAGTTATTGTAGGCATATTCGGCTATCCAAAGGATGTCTTTCCAAGTTTTTTCAGTTTGTTGCAGCATGCAGCGTAAATACTGTTCCAGAGTTTGATTGGTCCTCTCGGTTTGTCCGTCGGTCTGAGGGTGGTGACTGGTCGATAGTCTCACATCAATTTGAGCCGACCGACAGCAACTTCGCCAAAAATGAGAAATAAATTGACTACCTCGATCCGAAATTAGAACCGAAGGAAAACCGTGCAGTCGGACGATGTTTTCGAGAAATTCTCGGGCCAGAGTTGCTGCTGTTGGCAAGCCTTTGAGCGGAATGAAATGCGCCATCTTGGAGAATAAGTCCACGATTACTAGAATCGTATTGTATCCGGAGCATGGAGGTAGATCGGTGATGAAGTCCATAGAAAGCGTATGCCAAGGGCGAGGTGGGATGTCAATAGGGCGTAAGAGGCCTGCTGGTCTTTCCTTTTGACTCTTGTTTTGGGCGCATACTCCACAGGACATTATAAAGTCTCTGATATCTTTTTTCCAAGACGGCCACCAGAAGTAGCGCTTGATCTTTTCTGAGGTCTTGGCCATACCGGGATGACCTTCCATTAAAGAATCGTGATAACAGGAGATTACTTTTTTCTGTAAATCTGTGCTGGGTAGGTATAATCGTTCTTGGAAATACAATAAGTTGTCCTTTACTGCAAAGTCCTTTCCCTGCAGATGCCAATTCTGTATGTCTGCTGGAGTTACAAGTTGCCTGGCTTTATCGTTAACTTCCTCTATGGATTCTGTGGCGATTACACCCAGAATTCTTTGTTCGGGAATGATTGGTACAGGTTTAGGGTTGATCAAGTGTTCTTCCACTCCCATCCGAGAAAGGGCATCAGCTTTACCGTTCTTTGTACCAGGTCGATAGGTAATTATGAAGTCAAACTCGGCAAAGAATAATGCCCAACGGAGTTGTCTAGAGGATTGGGCTTTTGCGGTTTTCAAATATTGCAGGTTTCGGTGATCCGTAATCACAGTAACGGTGTGTCGGGCCCCCAGCAGATAATGCCGCCAAGCCTTAAAGGCAGACTTGATAGCCAGAAGTTCCTTGTCAGTAATCGTGTAATTGATTTCAGGAGGCGAGAATTTGCGGGACCAAAATGTCACGGGATGCAACTGATTGGTTACCGGGTCCTTTTGTGATAGAACTGCCCCCAGGGCAAGGCTTGAAGCATCAGTTTCCACGATGTAGGGGAGTTCGGGGCGAGGGTGTTTTAAGATTGGTGCAGAGATAAATTTAGTCTTCAAATCCTGGAAAGCTTGTTCCGCCTCGGTAGACCATTCAAAACGTTTGTTTTTCTTTAACAAGGCAGTGATGGGCTGGACTATTCGAGAGAATTCGGGGATAAACCTGCGGTAAAAGTTAGCGAAGCCTAACATGCTTTGCACACCTTTTACGGAGGATGGTGATGGCCATTTGAGAACTGCATCGACCTTCTTTGAATCCATACGTACTCCGCCAGGTGATAATATGAATCCCAAGAATTCAACTTCAGTCACGTTGAAAACACATTTTTCCAACTTAGCGAAAAGTTCGTGTTGACGCAATCTTTCGAGGACCATTTTCACGTGTTTCCGATGTTCAGATTCCGATGAAGTATAAACGAGGATGTTGTCAATGTAAACAACAACACACACATCTATGAGCTCTCTGAGGACATCGTTCATAAAATATTGAAAGGCGGCCGGGGCATTGCAAAGTCCGAAGGGCATGACCTGATATTCAAATAGCCCATACTTGGTGCGGAAGGCAGTCTTCCATTCATCGCCCTCTTTTACTCGTACCAAGTGGTAAGCTCCTCTAAGATCCAGCTTTGTATATATGCATGTTTTTCTGACTTGGTCCAGGAGTTCAGGGATCAAAGGTAACAGATATCTATTCTTAACGGTGATCTGGTTCAGGGAGCGATAATCGATACAAGTTCTAAGGTCTCCTTCCTTTTTTGGAACGAAGAACAAAGCTGAAGAAGCAGGGGACTTGGAAGGACGAATAAACCCATTCGCCAGGTATTGATCCAGGTATTGTCGAAGGTGAAGTTTCTCAGGCTATTGAGTTTCCACTATTAGTCTATTGAAAGATGCAATATAAGCCAAAAGGTCTTGATTACCCTGTCGCAACGAAAGAAGCTCATTGTCCAAGGCCTGCCCCTGTGAATGTCTTGCGAACAGTTTTTCCATACTAAGCTGAAAGGCTTGAAAATCATGGAGAACCGGATCATCTTGATTAACCAGAGGGATCGACCAGTCTGCCGCATTGCCACTAAGGTACGAAAGTACAAAAGCTACTTTAGCTTGATCAGTTGGAAAGGCTGCTGGCCGGCATAAGAAGTGCAACCGGCACTGA
The DNA here is from genome assembly GCF_040938575.1 of Ambystoma mexicanum. Taxonomy (NCBI): domain Eukaryota; kingdom Metazoa; phylum Chordata; class Amphibia; order Caudata; family Ambystomatidae; genus Ambystoma; species Ambystoma mexicanum. Next base: position 365,766,750 of record NC_090927.1, on the reverse strand, counting down.
TTGATAAATACTGCAAACCTCTTTGGGTCACCAGAAAATCGTTCGGGCGGAGCCAGAGGTACATTCCCAGGTAGGTTGATCTGCACTGGATTCATAGAGGATGTTGAAGGAAGATTTGCCCCTGATGCGGGTAACGGGGTTTGTCCGGCTTGTGACTGTAGCAATTGTCTAGCAAGACCGTCTGTTCTCTCCTTGGAAATAATTAGTTCCCTTCTTAGAGCATTCGTTTCCTGACGAGCTGCATGCACTTTTGCCCTTAGTTCCCCAAGTAACCGGGCTAGGTGGTCAGTATCCGAGGTTTCCATAGCGCCTGGGCGAGAGTTTTGCGGTAGGCTTTGCGTTCTGTAACGCTCACCTGATTCTCGCAGAGGCGCCGGTCTTGACTGGGCGACTACCGTATCTTCAAAGGTGATGTGTAGCACCCGGTTGGCTCTTTGGGCTGGACCACTGTGCACTGTATGCCTGACTTCAAGAGTAAGATGTCTGCAGATAGAAAATATGGGATTAATGAACTGGGGTTATTGGGGTGTCCCTATCTCTTTCCTTTTTTGCTCTCCTGTAGACCCCCAAAGGTTAACGCTCTCACCTTAGGTAAGTGAATGCCGAGCTCTCCATCTGCCTCGGGGCAGGGTGCTGTAACCAGTTTCTTCACTGGATCGGTAGCGCAGGCCTCTTGACTTCAGAGGACTGCTGTCCGTCGTTTACTGCACGAACGGTAAGTTTCGAGTAATTCTATTGTCTTTAAAGTCTTTAGTAATGATGTCTCTTGTTTTGCAGGTTCCGGCGATGGTGGATGACGGGCTGAAGTGAGTTGAAGATGGAGTCCGTGTGATGAATAGAAGCGCCTGGAAGCACGTAAGTAAGCGCTTGTTGCCTGCTTCACGATGCGCTCTAACTGTCTTTTATTTTGCAGGTACGAGTTCGGAGCGGCTGCAGGGTGCCGGAATACCCACTGGGTTAGATGTGGAAAGGAGTAATGGCACGTGAGTATTAAAGTTCCCCAATGTCTTTAAACGCACCTTGTTTTGTCTTTCAGATGCAGGATGCAGCGCCGAAGGCCTCCGGAGCGTGCGAAGAGTTGGTAAGATTTTGTCTTTCAGATGCCGGAATGCAGTGTGAAGACCTCCGGAGCGCCCGAAGAGTAGGTAAGCCTTTGTCTTTCAGATGCCGGAATGCTAACCTGTTCTTTCTTTTCTTTATAGGTGTTGCTGAAGACTGGATTCAGGATGGTAAGCCTTTTTCCTTAGGCCCAGGATCCGATGCAGAAGACACGATGAGCGTTCTGCTGCAGAGGATGCAGAATAACGCAAAGCAAGATTCATCCACCGGGTGTGGTTTAAATAGCCTCCTGTAGTGCTTAGGTGTCTCCTTCCACAGCCACGCCTAGGTAAGAAAAGAGTTCCTGCTTTCCAGAAGAGTTCCAGTGTTCTGAATCTAGGGAGTGGCTCCTGCCCCACCCAACAGGAAAAGTAGTTCCAAACAGAAGAGGATCAGAGGCTCAGCTGGCAGGCAAGTAAGCAGCATGGTCTGCTGCAGGTAAGTCCACCCAAGCATTATGAGCCCGGCGCTTCCAGCGCTGGGACTGGGCATATTTATGAGCCTGGTGCCACTGGCGCCAGGACTGGGTCCAAAAGGTCCCAATTGGGACTGGTTGGCACTCGGAACCTGGGTTATGGATCTGCTTCCAAGGGAGTTGGGAAAACCCTGACCTTTTGGAAGCAGAGACCATGACATAAGGTAATTACAGAAGTGTGTGGGAGCTGTGCGAAAGTGTGCGAAACTGTTCAGTCAGTGTATTCGAGGGAGTCCCAGTCCCTTATCAGCATATTTAATGTAACCAATTGAATATATTATCGCAGCTCTCTGTTCATTTTATCACAAATAATGTTGTACCATTTCATTTATTTCTGTAAAAAAAGGTTAAGCTGTGTTTAAAGGAAATTTCTATAATACAAAAATATCTGAAAACAGATAGCTAGTGTTTATTATTTCTCTCTTTCATTTTGCATGGGAAAAGGTTTAAACGTGGGTAGATTTTAAACAGTGCAATTGTCATTTTAAAACAGATGTGTGCATGATTATATTCAGTATGGACAGTTGTGAGTGACTGTTTGTTACATAGCTTGTTGGAGGTACATGAGCCAACATGAAGAGAGACTCTTTGGACATAGTTCCATACCGTATATAAGGTAGTGGAACTTACCACAAAAATACCACAATAGCCCATGGTGGCACACAACACTAACACTGAAAATGTGGTATCCCTTAAATGTAGGCCTGAGGTCTCTCTAGTGATCAAGGACAATCTAGATAAAAAACAAGGGATGTTGGATATTGGGGCCACAAATAAACCAACCACTATACCAACCAACCACGCAAATTATCGCGCACATTATCTAAATAGGTCTGAATTCTGAAATAATGCAATGTATTATTGTTATGTGTGACCCAATATGAATACAGAGAGTGATTATTGCTAAAGGTATTTTGGCGGTAAGAAAATACTGCAAAGCCCAGATCCCAAAATATATGAAAGGCTTCTACATTTGGTTCTGGTTGACAAATCTACACAGATGTTTACAAAATGATTATAGACACGCATTTGAATGTTTTTACAAGGTTTGGTGGGATTTTGTCAATCAGGAGGCCAAATTAGAGGGGGTATCAACACTTTTAGATGGGTTATAACTTTGTCGCTGTTTGACAAACCTATACAGCAGTTTGAACACAGATTATAGACCCAAACTTTAATGTTTGTGAAAAGTTTAAATGGATATTGTAAAGTGGGGTCTAAGTTATATTTCTATTTGCTGTACGTACATTTTGACACTTTTAAAAAAATCGAACATGTACGGATTTGCAGCAAACCCATGAACAGAGCATTGGCATGGACCCGAAAGCATGGTTTCACAAATGTGTCCATGTATATTTTTGGAAAAGTGTTATAATGTAGGTACCAAAAATAGTGATATACCTTTGGTAACTGAGGCATAGCCTCTGGCCATGGCCAGTGGTCAGATTGTCCCGGTCATGATAACCTGGACAATCTGGCCACTGGCCATGATGAGGGACCGACAATGGGGTTAAAGTGGACAGGGTCATCAGGAACGGCTATGTGGTGAAGTTTTTTAAAATATTGATAGGCTGGAATAGGGAACAAAATTCTGCTTGTGGCTACAACCCGAAGTGCTGAACAGGATTGCAGCAAACATGTATGAATACCATCAGCAAGGACATCAAAGCATAGATTTGCAAATCTGTCCTGTATTTTTTTTTTAAAGTGTCAAAATGTAAGCACAAAAAATAGTGATATAACTTTGCTGCCTGGGCAGTGGGCCTTTCAATAGGTTGCTGAAGGACGGTTCCAGCAGTGAGGCATCAGCAGACCCAGTCTCCATTTCTTCAGTTTTGGCGGCGTGGAGAAGGGGACTTTGGTGGATTTGGCGAGGGCACTTGTTCAGGAAGATGTCCAGCAGTAGATCTTCAGTGTTTGCCTGTTCGTGCCGTGTACCGACTTGGTGGGCTGACTGTTGTCAGGTTGGAAAACTGTATTCCGTTATGACATACATCTAAATCCCCCCACCCCTATCATCTGGGCCGAACACTTAATTGTCCCTTTCAACATTCGCCCACCCTCCCCCCTCCCCATTCCCGAACCAGAACCTCTGAATCTACGCACATGCTGGAACAAACTAAAGATCCTTCCAGACCTAGCCAACGCGCTCCTTCGTTCTCCTCCCCCTACCTCCCCAGGCAATGATCACCTAACAACCGACGCCTTTGACTCATGGCTCAATACCTCATTAATCCTGCTCACCCCCAATTGCCAATCATCTGCTTGCCATGGCCCTTCTCCAAGATGGTTTACACCAGAACTAAAGGCTGCAAAACAACAATATAAATCCCTCGAACACAAATGGCGTAAAGAGAAAACCGACCTGAGCAGATCCACCCTGGCCCGGCACCATCGCCTCTACAAAGCCGAAATCCGGAAAGCGAAAAAAAGCCCATTACAACTCTGCAATCCTCAACTGTGGAAACCCCAGCAAGGAGCTCCACAAAATCATCTCTGAATTCACCAAACCATCATGTACCTCCACCCATTTAACCCCATCTCAGTCACTCTGTGACTCACTCTCTCTCCACTTCTACACCACCGCTCTCGAAAGAACAAATTCTCTGATCAACAAACTGACTCTCTTGCACCCACCACATAATCCACCCACCCTACCTGCCAACCCACCACCTGCAACTGCAAACCACCCAACTTTTGACTTGTTCAAACCAATATCAACTGACCAATTTCTCAAACTTCTCACCAATCGGCTCTGCGCTAGACCCCTGCCCAGCCTCAACCCTCAAAGAAATATTTGCATCTACCTGCGCAGGAAAATATGCGAGAACCATCATAAATGATTCCCTCTCTCTGGAATTTTTCCCGACGCGTTCAAAACTGCTCATGTCAAGCCTCTTCTAAAAAACCTTCCCTCAACCCTCTCGACCCCAAAAACTACCGCCCCATCTCAAACACCAGGTTCCTTGCCAAACTCATGGATCGAAATGCTTACTCCCAACTAAATGCCTTTGTCGAAGCCAACAATCTCCTAGACCCCTCTCAATCGGGTTTCAGACCCCGACACAGAACTGAAACCACCCTGATCTCAATCTGGGATGACCTCAAAAACACTGCTCATTCGGCAGGATGCACTGCACTATTCCTTCTTGACCTATCCTCCGCCTTTGACACAATCAACCACTCAATCCTCCTCGACCGCCTGCACTCCCTAGGGAACCGTGGAAACGCTCTCAAGTGGCTAGCATCCTTCCTCAACAATAGGAACCAAATAACCCTCCTCTCCTCCTTTGCTTCCGCCGCCCGACCAGTCAATACTGGAGTTCCACAAGGAGCATGCCTATCAGCCCTCGTGTTCAACCTCTATATGTCCACCCACCCACCAATAATCCACTCGCACAATATCCTGTACTATAACTACGCCGACGACACCCAACTAATCCTAAAACTCCTTAACTCAAATCCCAGCTGCCAGCCCGACCGTGCTGCCTGCCTCTGTGACATTGATCACTGGATGATCACAAACCACCTCCTTTTAAACCCCACCAAAACTGAAATCATGCTGTGTGGCAACACCAAACTTCTTCCGCACCCTCTACCCTGGCCATCATCCATGGGCAATCCCCCGACAACCTCGAACTCTGTAAAAAACCTTGGATGCACTCTCGACTCTGACCCAAACGTCTTGCACCAAGAAATAATGTCTCTAAGTCCTGCCACTACCACCTCAAAATTCGTAGGCGCATTTTTCCATACCTCTCCTTTCCCAACAGACTCGCCATTGTCCAATCAATTGTAATGACAAGAATGGACTACGCTAACTCCCTCTACCTCGGAGTCCAAGCATACCACCTGACTAAACTGCAAAGAGCACAAAATGCAGCCAAACTGCTACTAGCACTTGGCCCAAGAGATCACATCTCTCCAGCTTGAAAACTCTCCATTGGCTCCTAGTTGGACGAAGGGTGACCCTCAAAACCTTATGCATCTCTTACCGAGCAATGCATATAACCGGACCTCAATAATGTAACGCTCACCTGATTCTCGCAGAGGCGCCGGTCTTGACTGGGCGACTACCGTATCTTCAAAGGTGATGTGCAGCACCCGGTTGGCTCTTTGGGCTGGACCTCTGTGACCTGTATGCCTGACGTGCAGAGTAAGATGTCTGCAGATAGAAAATACAGGGTTAATGAACTGGGGTTATTGGGGTGTTCCTATCTCTTTCCTCTTCTCCTCTCCTGTAGACCCCCACAGGTTAACGCTCTCACCTTAGGTAAGTGAATGCCGAGCTCTCCATCTGCCTCGGGGCAGGGTGCTGTAACCAGTTTCTTCACTGGATAGGTAGCGCAGGCCTCTTGACTTCAGAGGACTGCTGTCCGTCGTTTACTGCACGAACGGTAAGTTTCGAGTAACTCAAATGTCTTTAAAGTCTTTAATAATGATGTCTCTTGTTTTGCAGGGTTCCGGCGATGGCGGATGACGGGCTCAAGTGAGTTGAAGATGGAGCCCGTGTGATGAATAGAAGCGCCTGGAAGCACGTAAGTAAGCGCTTGTTGCCAGCTTCACGATGCGCTCTAACTGTCTTTTTATTTTGCAGGTACAAGTTCGGAGCGGCTGCAGGGTGCCGGGATACCCACTGGGTTAGATGTGGAAAGGAGTAATGGCACGTGAGTATTAAAGTTCCCCAATGTCTTTAAACGCACCTTGTTTTGTCTTTCAGATGCGGGATGCAGCGCCGACGGCCTCCGGAGCGTGCGAAGAGTTGGTAAGCTTTTGTCTTTCAGATGCCGCAATGCAGTGTGAAGACCTCCGGAGCGCACGAAGAGTAGGTAAGCCTTTGCCTTTCAGATGCCGGAATGCTAACCTTTTCTTTCTTGTCTTTATAGGTGTTGCTGAAGACTGGATTCAGGATGGTAAGCCTTTTTCCTTAGGCCCAGGACCGGATGCAGAAGACACGATGAGCGTTCTGCTGCAGAGGGTGCAGAATAACGCAAAGCAAGATTCATCCACTGGGTGTGGTTTAAATAGCCTCCTGTAGTGCTTAGGTGTCTCCTTCCACAGCCACGCCTAAGTAAGAAAAGAGTTCCTGGTAAGAAAAGAGTTCCTGCCTTCCAGAAGAGTTCCAGTGTTCTGAATCTAGGGAGTGGCTCCAGCCCCACCCGACAGGAAAAGTAGTTCCAAACAGAAGAGGATCAGAGGCTCAACTGGCAGGCAAGTAAGCAGCATGGTCTGCTGCAGGTAAGTCCACCCAAGCATTATGAGCCCGGCACTTCCAGCGCTGGGATTGGGCATATTTATGAGCCTGGTGCCACTGGCGCCAGGACTGGGTCCAAAAGGTCCCAATTGGGACTGGTTGGCATTCGGAACCTGGGTTATGGATCTGCTTCCAAGGGAGTTGGGAAAACCCTGACCTTTTGGAAGCAGAGATCATGACAGTACCCCCCCTCAAGGCCCCTCCCAAACCGGGCTTCTCCGGAGGTTTTGGCTTGTCAGGAAATGTTCGGTGAAATCTTTTTATTAGGCGAGGAGCGTGGACATATTCAGCAGGTTCCCAGGATCTCTCTTGGGGGCCGGAGCCTTTCCAGTCAATTAGGTAGAATAGTTTAGATTTGGAGATCTTGGAGTCCAGAATGCTTTTGACTTCAAACTCGAGTTCTCCATCAACTAGGATAGGTTTTGGAGATTTGGTTAGTCGGGTTTGAGGTTGCACAGGTTTTAATAGAGAGACGTGGAAGACCGGATGTATCTTCATGTGCGGGGGCAAGTCCAACTTGACCGCTACTGGGTTTACTATGGTAGTGATGGAATAGGGACCAAGGTATCTTGGGTTGAATGTGTGTGGCCCTTTTAGAGATAGATATTTGGTGGATAACCAGACTTGATCCCCTACTTGATAGTGAGGGGCTTCCTTCCGATGTTGATCTGCTCCTTTCTTGTATTGTTCTTTAGCCCTTTGAAGGTGAGAAACAGCTTCCTTAAAGGCTTGGGTGATTGTAGAATGCAGGTAGTCTACTGCTGGTGTTTCAAGATCTTGGAGGGGATCCAACTCAGAGGTTCGAGGGTGACTGCCGTACAAAAGAAAAAATGGGGTTTTCCCAGTTCCCGAATGGACAGAGTTATTGTAGGCATACTCGGCTATCCAAAGGATATCTTTCCAAGTTTTTTCAGTTTGTTGCAGCATGCAGCGTAAATACTGTTCCAGAGTTTGATTGGTCCTCTCGGTTTGTCCGTCGGTCTGAGGGTGGTGACTGGTCGATAGTCTCACATCAATTTGAGCCGACCGACAGCAACTTCGCCAAAAATGAGAAATAAATTGACTACCTCGATCCGAAATTAGAACCGAAGGAAAACCGTGCAGTCGGACGATGTTTTCGAGAAATTCTCGGGCCAGAGTTGCTGCTGTTGGCAAGCCTTTGAGCGGAATGAAATGCGCCATCTTGGAGAATAGGTCCACGATTACTAGAATCGTATTGTATCCGGAGCATGGAGGTAGATCGGTGATGAAGTCCATAGAAAGCGTATGCCAAGGGCGAGGTGGGATGTCAATGGGGCGTAAGAGGCCTGCTGGTCTTTCCTTTTGACTCTTGTTTTGGGCGCATACTCCACAGGACATTATAAAGTCTCTGATATATTTTTTCCAAGACGGCCACCAGAAGTAGCGCTTGATCTTTTCTGAGGTCTTGGCTATACCGGGATGACCTTCTATTAAAGAGTCGTGATAACAAGAGATTACTTTTTTCTGTAAATCTGTGCTGGGTAGGTATAATCGTTCTTGGAAATACAATAAGTTGTCCTTTACTGCAATGTCCTTTCCCTGCAGATGCCAATTCTGTATGTCTGCTGGAGTTACAAGTTGCCTGGTTTTATCCTTAACTTCCTCTATGGATTCTGTGGCGATTACACCCAGAATTCTTTGTTCGGGAATGATTGGTACAGGTTTAGCGTTGATCAAGTGTTCTTCCACTCCTATCCGAGAAATGGCATCGGCTTTACCGTTCTTTGTACCAGGTCGATAGGTAATTATGAAGTCAAACTCGGCAAAGAATAATGCCCAACGGAGTTGTCTAGAGGATTGGGCTTTTGCGGTTTTCAAATATTGCAGGTTTCGGTGATCCGTAATCACAGTAACGGTATGTCGGGCCCCCAGCAGATAATGCCGCCAAGCCTTAAAGGCAGACTTGATAGCCAGAAGTTCCTTGTCAGTAATCGTGTAATTGACTTCAGGAGGCAAAAATTTGCGGGACCAAAATGCCACGGGATGCAACTGGTTGGTTACCGGGTCCTTTTGTGATAGAACTGCCCCCATGGCAAGGCTTGAAGCATCAGTTTCCACGATGTAGGGGAGTTCGGGGCGAGGGTGTTTTAAGATTGGTGCAGAGATAAATTTAGTCTTCAAATCCTGGAAAGCTTGTTCCGCCTCGGTAGACCATTCAAAACGTTTGTTTTTCTTTAACAAGGCAGTGATGGGCTGGACTATTCGAGAGAACTCTGGGATAAACCTGCGGTAAAAGTTAGCGAAGCCTAACATGCTTTGCACACCTTTTACGGAGGATGGTGATGGCCATTTGAGAACTGCATCGACCTTCTTTGAATCCATACGCACTCCGCCAGGGGATAATATGAATCCCAAGAATTCAACTTCAGTCACGTTGAAAACACATTTTTCCAACTTAGCGAAAAGTTTGTGTTGACGCAATCTTTCGAGGACCATTTTCACGTGTTTCCGATGTTCAGATTCCGATGAAGAATAAACGAGAATGTCGTCGATGTAAACAACAACACACACATCTATGAGCTCTCTGAGGACATCGTTCATAAAATATTGAAAGGCGGCCGGGGCATTGCAAAGTCCAAAGGGCATGACCTGATATTCAAATAGCCCATACTTGGTGCGGAAGGCCGTCTTCCATTCATCGCCCTCTTTTACTCGTACCAAGTGGTAAGCTCCTCTAAGATCCAGCTTTGTATATATGCATGCTTTTCTGACTTGGCCCAGGAGTTCAGGGATCAAAGGTAACGGATATCTATTCTTAACGGTGATCTGGTTCAGGGAGCGATAATCGATACAAGTTCTAAGGTCTCCTTCCTTTTTTGGAACGAAGAACAAAGCTGAAGAGGCAGTGGACTTGGAAGGACGAATAAACCCATTTGCCAGGTATTGATCCAGGTATTGTCGAAGGTGAAGGTTCTCAGGCTCGGTGAGGGCATAAATTCTACTACAAGGAGGAGTAGATCCAGGTATCAGGTCTATCTGGCAGTCATAAGACCTATGAGGAGGTAGAGAGTTAGCCTGCTCCTTCCGGAAAACATCTTGGTATTCTAGGTATTCGGGAGGTAACTGGGGAGTCTCTGAAGAAATTGCTGCCAGTGCAACACCAGGTGGAGGGTGACAAGTAGAGACACATTCTAGAAACTGGACCGTTCTTGCTCGCCAATCGATCAGAGGATTGTGTTTCTCTAACCAAGGTATCCCTAGAATAATCTGGAACTGAGGGGCCTTGATCACATCGAACATGATCTTCTCATGGTGTCCATCTTGACTTACTAGCGTCACCTCTTGAGTGGTATGCGTTACTGGCCCGGAGGCTATCTCCGTACCATCCACCGTAGTAATGACGTCCTTTACAGCCTTGGGACAAAGAGTTAGATTCATCCTCAAAACCATTTCATGATCCACATAATTGCCAATGGCACCGCTGTCGACGTAAGCTTCAATTGCATGTAATCGATCCGGATTATCAGGACTAATGAGGACCATAGGTATCACGAAATGCGAGGTCACGGAACTGGTTTTCACGCTCGGCAAGAGGACCTCTATTCTTGTCGGGCGAGGTCGTTTCCCTGCTCAGAGTTTGTAACTGTGGTAACTGCAGCTCCTACTGCCTTCTTGGCAGGTTTCACCGGACAGTCTCGAAGAAAGTGCCCTGAGTTTCCGCAATATAGGCATAATTGAAACTGTTTTCTCCTTTCCCGCTCCCTTTGTGTTAGAGGACCTTTCAGACCCCCTATTTGCATGGGTTCCCCAGAGTCTACTCCTTTGGAAGGAGTTGGCGGTTTGGAAAATACTCGAGCATCAAACTTGGAACGATCGGCCTTCCTGTTCTGCAGTCTGTGATCTATTTGAACGACCAAGTCTATATAATCCGAACAGTCTTGTGGGGGATTCACTACTTGGGCTAAAACGTCTTTGAGCTCTCCACGTAGACCTCTATAAAACAGCGTAATCCTTTTGTCCTCAGGCCATTGAGTTTCCACTATTAGTCTATTGAAAGATGCAATATAAGCCAAAAGGTCTTGATTACCCTGTCGCAACGAAAGAAGCTCATTGTCCAAGGCCTGCCCCTGTGCATGTCTTGCGAACAGTTTTTCCATACTAAGCTGAAAGGCTTGAAAATCATGGAGAACCGGATCATCTTGATTAACTAGAGGGATCGACCAGTCTGCCGCCTTGCCACTAAGGTACGAAAGTACAAAAGCTACTTTAGCTTGATCAGTTGGAAAGGCTGCTGGCCGGCATAAGAAGTGCAACCGGCACTGATTGATAAATACCGCAAACCTCTTTGGGTCACCAGAAAATCGTTCGGGCGGAGCCAGAGGTACATTCCCAGGTAGGTTGATCTGCACTGGATTCATAGAGGATGTTGAAGGAAGATTTGCCCCTGATGCGGGTAGCGGGGTCTGTCCGGCTTGTGACTGTAGCAATTGTCTAGCAAGATCATCTGTTCTCTCCTTGGAAATAATTAGTTCCCTTCTTAGAGCGTTCGTTTCCTGACGAGCTGCATGCACTTCTGCCCTTAGTTCCCCAAGTAACTGGGCTAAGTGGTCAGTATCCGAGGTTTCCATAGCGCCTGGGCGAGAGTTTTGCGGTAGGCTTTGCGTTCTGTAACGCTCACCTGATTCTCGCAGAGGCGCCGGTCTTGACTGGGCGACTACCGTATCTTCAAAGGTGATGTGCAGCACCCGGTTGGCTCTTTGGGCTGGACCTCTGTGCCCTGTATGCCTGACGTGCAGAGTAAGATGTCTGCAGATAGAAAATACAGGGTTAATGAACTGGGGTTATTGGGGTGTTCCTATCTCTTTCCTCTTCTCCTCTCCTGTAGACCCCCACAGGTTAACGCTCTCACCTTAGGTAAGTGAATGCCGAGCTCTCCATCTGCCTCGGGGCAGGGTGCTGTAACCAGTTTCTTCACTGGATAGGTAGCGCAGGCCTCTTGACTTCAGAGGACTGCTGTCCGTCGTTTACTGCACGAACGATAAGTTTCGAGTAACTCAAATGTCTTTAAAGTCTTTAATAATGATGTCTCTTGTTTTGCAGGGTTCCGGCGATGGCGGATGACGGGCTGAAGTGAGTTGAAGATGGAGCCCGTGTGATGAATAGAAGCGCCTGGAAGCACGTAAGTAAGCGCTTGTTGCCAGCTTCACGATGCGCTCTAACTGTCTTTTTATTTTGCAGGTACAAGTTCGGAGCGGCTGCAGGGTGCCGGGATACCCACTGGGTTAGATGTGGAAAGGAGTAATGGCACGTGAGTATTAAAGTTCCCCAATGTCTTTAAACGCACCTTGTTTTGTCTTTCAGATGCGGGATGCAGCGCCGACGGCCTCCGGAGCGTGCGAAGAGTTGGTAAGCTTTTGTCTTTCAGATGCCGGAATGCAGTGTGAAGACCTCCGGAGCGCACGAAGAGTAGGTAAGCCTTTGCCTTTCAGATGCCGGAATGCTAACCTGTTCTTTCTTGTCTTTATAGGTGTTGCTGAAGACTGGATTCAGGATGGTAAGCCTTTTTCCTTAGGCCCAGGACCGGATGCAGAAGACACGATGAGCGTTCTGCTGCAGAGGGTGCAGAATAACGCAAAGCAAGATTCATCCACTGGGTGTGGTTTAAATAGCCTCCTGTAGTGCTTAGGTGTCTCCTTCCACAGCCACGCCTAAGTAAGAAAAGAGTTCCTGGTAAGAAAAGAGTTCCTGCCTTCCAGAAGAGTTCCAGTGTTCTGAATCTAGGGAGTGGCTCCAGCCCCACCCGACAGGAAAAGTAGTTCCAAACAGAAGAGGATCAGAGGCTCAACTGGCAGGCAAGTAAGCAGCATGGTCTGCTGCAGGTAAGTCCACCCAAGCATTATGAGCCCGGCGCTTCCAGCGCTGGGACTGGGCATATTTATGAGCCTGGTGCCACTGGCGCCAGGACTGGGTCCAAAAGGTCCCAATTGGGACTGGTTGGCACTCGGAACCTGGGTTATGGATCTGCTTCCAAGGGAGTTGGGAAAACCCTGACCTTTTGGAAGCAGAGATCATGACAAATAACTTCAGGACAAGCTAAAACCCAACCACCCATCGCGCACTCTAAGATCAAGCTCTGCCCTCCTCCTAGTGATACCAAACACCAACTCAGTGAGGTTAGGTGGTTCATCATTTTCAGCCCAGCTCCCCACTCTGTGGAACTCACTTCCAACCCACATTCGACTCACCGAAGACCTCATGTCTTTCCGCAAATTACTGAAAACTTGGCTCTTCCCTTAAAAAAAAATAAAATAAATCCCAGTTTGTTGAAAAAGATAGCAATCAATCACAATGACCTGAACGAACGGAAAACTAAAACGGACAGCGTAAATAAAACGGATACACAGAGTAGAACGAATGAAGTGGATGAAACGGATGAGGTGGATGAAACGGATGAGGTGGATGAAACTGATGAGGGGGATGGAATGGATGAAGTGGATGGAACGGATGGAGTGGATGGATGGATGGAGTGGATGTAACGGATGAAGTGGATGTAATGGATGGAGTGGATGGAACGGATGGAGTGGATGGAATGGATTGAGTGGATTGAGTGGATGGAGTGGATGGAGTAAATACAATGAAGGAATGGATGGAGTGATGGAACTGATGGAGTGGATGGAACGGGTGATATGGATGACATGGATGAAATGCATGACGTGGATGAAACGCATGATGTGGATGGAACAAATGCAGTGGATGGAACAGATGAAGTGCATGGAACGGATGAAGTGGATGGAATGGACTGAGTAGACAGATTTGATAGAGTGGATTGGGTGTATGGAGTGGATGGAACAGATGGAACGGATGGAGTGGGTGGAACAGATGGAGTGGATGGAATGGATGGAATGGATGGAGTGGATGGAGTGGATGGAGTGGATAAAATGGATGAATGGATGAAACACATAGAATGGATGGAACAGATGGAGTGGATAGAGTGGAGGGAACGGATGGAATGGATGGAACGGATGGAATGGATGGAGTGGATGGAACGGATGAAGTGGAAGAAACGGATGGAGTGGAAGGAACCGATAGAGTGGATGGAACGGATGGAGTGGATGGAACGGATGGAACAAATTAAGTAGATGGAATGAATGAAGTGGATGGAGCGGATGAAGTGAATGGAATGGATGAAGTGGACGGAACAGACTGAATGGATGGAGTGGATTGAGTGGATTGAGTGTATGGAACAGATGGAGTGGATGGAACGGATGGAACAGATGGAGTGGATGGAGTGAATGGAGTGGATGGAGTGGATGGAATGGATGGAACGGATGGAACGGATGGAATGGATGGAGTGGATGGAATGGGTGGATGGAGTAGATTGAGTGTATGGATTGGATGGAATGGATGGAACGGATGGAGTGGATGGAATTGATGGAGTGGAGAAAACGGATGGATTGGATGAAATGGACGGAACGGATGAAATGGAAGGAACGGATGAAATGGAAGGAACGGAAGAGATAGATGGAACAGACGCAGTAGATAAAACAGATGGAATGGATGAAACACATGGAGTAGATGGAACAGAAAGAATGGACGGAAGAGGTGAATTGGATGGAACTGGTGGAGTGGATGGAACTGGTGGAGTGGACAGTACAGATGGAGTGGACAGAACAGATGGAGTGGATGGAACAGATGGAGTGGACGGAACAGATGGAGTGGATGGAACAGATGGAGTGGATGGAACACATTGAGCAGATGAACAGATAGAACATATGGAACATATGGAGTGTAAGGCACAGATGGAGTGGATGAAACACATGGAGTTGATGGAACAGTTGGAACAGATAAAACACATTAAACGGATGGAATGGACCTAATGGATGGAACAAATGGAGTGGGTAGAACACACAGAGCAAATCGAATGAATAGGAAGGATGGAACGGCTAGCACACAATAAATAGTTGATGAAACAAAGGATGAAATGGGTCTACGGAATGATTGGAGTGGATCACGTGGATGAAGGGTCGAGTGGATGAAACAAAGGATGAAATGGGTCCACAGAATTAATGGAGTAGATCACGTCGATGAAGGATCGAGTGGATGGAATGGATAGAAGGTGTAGTAGATTAAATAGATGTAAGAAACGTGATAGATGAACAGACGAACTGGAATGAATGGTCAGAGTAAATAAAACGGATAGAATAAATGGTATAGATGAGTGCTCGATCTCAACCGCTTTTACTGATAACCACCATATCACACTACCATGTTTACTCTCTCCTATACACCACTTTCAACTAGAACACAGCGATACTATGACACATTCGGTATAGCTGTTCTCATACTAACACCCACCACATACTCCTCATCATCCTAAATAAACACAGCTAGCTGAGCACACACCGCTAGCTTAAGCGTCTCCTCAGGCCTAACACAGCCAGAAATCAGTCTGGATGTCCACCATCCAGAATGAACACATACAACTGACCTCCCCACCACCACACCTACCGCTTAGAAGCAGCCATCCGGTGTACCCACGCATCTTATGACTCTCTCTCTCTCTCTACTGACTTGAACTTCGGTTCCAGAGGGCGTTCAACCTACCAGCACTTTGAGATCATACCAATGATACATAAGGCGCTATATAAATGCCAAATACCATACATAACATAACATAGGCAAGGACAAATGTCTACTCTGATTTCTTATTGGGGCATGTGACTCATGTGTTTGTTAAAGGACGTTTATAGTTCTTTCATATGTGTTAAAAGAGGAATTATTAATAACCAATACAAAAAAAATGTAACATCATAAAAAATGTTCACACATAAAAATCTATGAAATTCACTGACAAAACTTCATTAAAGGGAAGTCATGGTTAAGATGCACTAATAAAAACCTATGAAATTCTGGGAAAAACTTTATTAAAGGAATGTTATGGTTACAAGTAAAATAAAAAAAATAAAAAAATGTTCCAGTTATGGTAAGCTGTGCAACCACAACTCACACCACAGCCATGCACTGCTAACACTACCAGGACATCAAAGATGGTGTCACATATGACATGATCAATGACATGACATGCAGCCTATGGACCACAATGATGACATCACTAGCGACATCACTAATGTTTACTTTTCAAGGTTTCTGTATAAAGCAGAGCATTGTTGAAAGCCAGGAATGGGGTTGAGGAGGGGAGAACATGAGAGGGCAAGTATGTCATGAGTATTTGTCCAGGATATGGCAAGAGAGGGTGCAACCCTGGACAACGGTGCAGTTATTTTCCCATGATTGCTGCTTTTTTCTAGGGCACACATATGGGTGACCAGTGTAACTTTTTTTCAGAGGGCAGAGCAACCCCTGGGGTTTTTTTGAGGTTGGCAAGCTTGCTCAAGTATTTGGTAACCAGGAATTTACTCAGGTTGTCATGTTCCAAGTACAGATGCATACCCACAAGACCACAAACACATGTTTCGTATTGGGATTTTGTTTTCATGGGAATATTTCACTACAGATTGCTGGGTGTAAAAGTGACCTTTTATACATTGCCTGCATGGTTATTGGAACATTTCATCTCTCAAGTAATTTTTCTGGTGCTCATACATTTTTTTAAAAGCCCAATGCTATTTTGTCTTGCACACATTCTTCTGAGAGGAAGGTCGATTGAACTACATTTGTATATTTCATTTTAGGATATATGTTCACTTACTGTATGTCTATTAATGGGTGCCAGTTTTTGATTTTCGCGGCGGGGGAAAAATGACCTGGGCATATGTTATTCTTGCAGTCGGTCATTCTGTTCCCATTTCCATGCAGCTTAAATGTGGTTAGTTGGGGTTGTGTGATGTATCACAACAGTCACGAAGAAACGGCCATAAAACAAGGAGCTTGTAGCATGCTGCTTAACCAAAGTGTGTGGTCCTTGGCAAATAATTTAATCTCACTGCGAGTTGCCTAAAAATACTGTGAATTTTCAAAGCGTGACATCTCTTATACATAACAATACCACAGTCAAAATCAGTCTGCGATTGATGGACATCTTTGAGCGGTGGTTGCATTAGGGTCAATTTCGTGGTTAACCTCTCAAGCCTGGGCATTTGTTTTTCGTACAACCACTCATGAGATATATTAGATTAGCTATGCACACAATGAAACAATAAAATAATATGTGTGGGTTTAACTGGAAAAAACAGTTATCTGTGATTGTTTGTAGGGGGCACATGGGAAAACACTGATAAACACAGATTCTGATATGTTTTGAAAACACTGGACAATCACCCCCACAAGTAAAAAAACCCATTGAAGACAGGAACCCCTAATTATATTCATACCTGCTGTTATGCAAAAATGAAATTGATACATTTTTAGTCATTTTAACAGATACAGTGAGGTCGAGGGTAAAAAATCACTGCCCATGGCCAAAGGCCAAAGCCCTTTACTAGTGGTCTGGTAGTGTTTAAAATGGACAGTGGGCACGGGAATAACAAAACCCTTGAAAGTCAATGAAAATACTTTAGTTAATGATCACTTAAGGTAAGAAACCTATCGCAACAAAACCCCTAATATTCAACGCTTTGGGGAACTCAGGACCAGCTTCACTCAGCGCGTTCCTGATGCAAAGCCAATTTTTTTGCTGTAGAAATAAATCAAACACCAAGAGGACATATTTATTAGAAGAGAAGGGATTTGCAATGCCATATAAAATGCCATTATTGGATACAGAGTATTATAGAGGAGATTGCACCGAGTGAAGCCAGTCCTGAGTTCCCCAATGTGTTCAATTTCAGGAGTTTTGTTGCAATTTTTCTTACCTTAACTGATCATTAACTAAAGTTTTTTCATTGAATATATATATGTATATATGTGCGGTAACGGCGGTGCAGTTATGGTTAAATTGCTCAACACATTGGAAGGGAAATTTTTGGGCGGCTTATAACTTCACCCCTGTGGATGAATCCTCACAAAACTTTGCATAAAAAGTACATGACCCTATCAGATTGAGTTTTGTAAAGCGGGGGCAAAGTTATAGGGGGGTCCTAAAATGTGTATTTTTTCCCAAAGATGCAATTACAAAACAATTTTGCTCACATCTACAGCCCAAATCGCTGGACGGATTTTCACCAAATTCACACAAGGTGCAGCAGATTGGTCACAAAAGCGTGCTTTTGTAGATTTGGTGTAAATCTGTCCAGTTGTTTTAAAAAAAAAAGGCTAAAAAGTAGGTAAAAACAAATCAGTGATATCTGGATTTGGTCCATGGACCCAATTCCTTGTTCGGGTCCGATTTGCTCAGAGAGTGGCGTGAGGTCTGCAGACATCAGGCACACCCACTGATTGGATGTTGAAAAGCATGAGGTGCGTCATATTTTCTGAAACGCCCACCATGTTTTATCCACGGACAGTCAATGCTGACCATGGACATTGCGATGGGGAAAAAGTCTGGAAACACATTTGGGGTTGTTTGGTGGTGGAAAAGGGGGCTGTGAAGGATGGTGGAGTGCAAAAAAGGTGATATGGGGCTATTTATGTAGGTGGAAAAATGTCGGGCAGTTGTAGTAGTGGTCAGAGGACACCTTGGTTGTTCACTCACAGCTCCGTGAACGGACAGATTGGGAAACACATTTAGAGTAATTTGGTGGGTGAAAGAGGGTTTGGAAAGTAGGGGAGTGGAATAAAGATGATATGGATCTGTTTCTATAGGTGGAAAAAATAGTTTGCATACGCTGCTGAGTCTGCGGTCAATTTCAGTGCAGGGGGTTCAGGGTGAGTTTTATTAGTTGACGGGGTATGGTACGTACTTTTTATATTTCCGGTCTGATAGCACAGTGAGTAGAGCGCTCTCTTTGACATCCGTGCAGATCTTGCTGATGCAGGTGCGAATCCCGGCACGGCCAAACTCAGCCTTTCATCCTTCCGAGGTCGATAAAAGAGCACCACACACCGTGGGTAATAATAAGCAGCGCTTAGGTACATGAGGGTTTGTAGCGCTATATAAATACTAAAATAATTATTAATTAATTAATGATATGGTTAATTGTTTTGTGGTGGTTGTGGCCAGTGGCCAGATTCTGGTGGCACAGCCACAGGCGTTACACCCAGAATCTGGCAAATGGCCACATCCACCACAGTAGTAATATGTATAAAGTAAGTATATGTAATGTAGTAGGAGTATTGTCAGAATAAACACATTAGTAATATGTGTATAGTAATTATAGTTAAGGTAATGGGAGTATCAAGTGTTTGTAATATGGTGGAATAATACAATTGAACTGTATATGGTACTTATGATTGAAGTACAATTGAGGAGAGTGCTTATGGAATATGTATTTGATTATACTTGATATGGTTACTTAGTTCCTCAGTGTTATGAAGCTGGAATCTCTGGTTCATTTTCTTTGGAAAAAAACAGTATAAATTGTTAAGCAGGATAGTTTAAAAGCTTTAATTGCATATCATTTTACATACACATTTACTTTTTTAGACCCTCATACACTTTACAGTCCTATGTTTGGTACAACATTAGTGTATGAAACACTGCTGTTGTATTGACATTAAACAATCATTGAGTCAATGGGAGAAAAAAATTCATAAAGGATAACAAAAAAAAAACCTGATTACAATTATGTGAGTGTAAGTGTGATAGTATTTTTTTTTAAGTATGTTGTGATTAAGGGAATGCTTAAAATAGTTAGATACCTGTTGGTGTATTATAACTACATTAGAGTTTAGAAGATGTTTTGTCGTATAAGAATTGTGATGTTGTATTTGAAGTGTTTTGCAATAGAGGGTATGCTCTAAGTACCTGGAAACCTGTTGGCGTATTCTCACTGTTAATTGTGGTACCGCTTAGTGACTACATTTTGGTTGAACGAATATTAAATAGGCTTCTGTTAGATTTGCTGGTAACCTATGTTTTGGAGTAATGGAGGAGTTGTTACATTCAAACCAACCACTTGTTGACATATGCATTATAGTGTCCTGAAGTGGTTGTGGCACCAGTGTGGTATATTATACCTACTGTTGTGAAGATTTACTTTCCAAGATATACTTGGCCGTGTGTGAAGCCTGTAAGTTTACAGTTATTTTTGGTACCATCTTCATTATACCTTAAAAGCATTAGTATGACATATTTGTTATGTGAATTCATTTATATGGTGGTACGATTGTCTGAATTGCAAAAAGGGTATAACATTCCATGATTTGCATTCTGTAGAAATTGGTGAAATGCAACAGATTCATAATTTGGTATGGATACATATACAAATCATTCATTAGGGATGTGCTCTTGTGAAACATGGTTGCAGAGAGTCCATGGGTCTCATTACGAGTCCGGCGGTAACCGCAGCAGTAAAACCGCATGGTTACCGCTGGACTTGTATTACCATTCCGCCTCCATGATTCCCGGAATTACTGGGGCATTACAACCCTGGTTTCCCAGGAATCACAGAGGCGGAATGGTGTTAATCCCCAATCCCATTGTGTCCTATGGCCTCAATGGGAATGGGGATCATGGAAACACCGGCAGCATCTCTTAATGCTGCCAGTGTTGCCTCGTATGCCTCCAGGAGGGCGGTGTTAAACCCGCCAGGTGAACGTCACCTCCCGCCTGCAGGAGTTGTGATCGCCCGGCATGGAAACAACGGTGGCGGCGGGTTTACCGCCACCGATGTTTCCATACCGGATGATTTGTAATGAGGCCCCATGTATGTTTCCACATGTATTTATGGGTATGTTTTTGGTTTCCAGTACTTATAGTAAACACATTTGGAATTCTTGTGGATCTTCCTGTGTGTTTATGGTAAATTTTTATCATTCCTGCACAGTAGTCTAATTCATGCCTTATACCTGAGACACTGTAACTGTTGTCAGGATTATTTGTGGCATTTCTATGAAGGACAAGCATTTGCAAACACAACTGGTCTGAGCTGTTTAAGTAAATGTTGTGAAAATATGTGGCAATTGAAAATGAAGACTGATTGTTACATTAGCATAACAATGTATTCCAGTTGTGTTGCTGAATTTGAATGGCCCAGAGAGTTCTGTTTGTGGATCGTTTGATGGGCCTGCAGATTTTACTGGAGATGAGACATGTGTGTCTATGTTTTCAGATAGACGTGCAGTTGATTTTGTACCAGACAGTTTTGTGGTTGTAGTCTTTGATGGAGAAGGAGTTGGTTGTTGTTTCTTTAGCAGTATTGGTGGAAGATCTGTTATAGATTCTGTTTGTATTAGTTCTCTTTTTAAAGGTTCTCCTTTTTTGAGGTACAGGGTAGATATCTAGATGGGGGTGTATTGTGCACGTAGCCTGTTGTGTTCCAGGATGCAAGGAATGTCAGCGTTAACTTTGTTTGCATCAAAGTTAACTAGGAATAGACCATTCAGTGTACGCAGATGTCAAAGTGCTACGTAACTCATACCTTCTTTAAAGACTGTGCTGCCAATGTCAATCAATGCTTGTTCTCGGGTTAGACCTTGTGATTTGTGAATAGTGACAGCATATGCAAGAGATAGAGAAAATTATTCTCTATCTATGTACATGTCTTTGAAAAGAAGGAAACGTGCTATTGTGTGGCAAATCTTTTTTAACTTCTGCAAGTTTGTCAAAGTGGATGTTGACAAACTTGGGGGCCGATTCATGGAACGAATGTGTGCCAAAAATCTTGGCGCAAGCAGGCGCAAGCGTGAAAAAGCAAGCACACGTGTGCGATTCATGGAAGGGCCTGTGTGTGTTTTCCCCGGGATGTGTGCCAAATCCGTGCGTGGCACACACAGGCGCACACGTCATTGCAACATCCCGAACGCTGTGTGCGATGCACACAGGGATAGCGCACAACGTTGGCGCACACACCAAAAAGGGGGCGGGACATGGGGCACAACACGTGGAATGGGGAACAACACGTGAAAAAGAAGGCGTAACTGGGAAAGTACTGCAGGGAAATACACGGAACGCCCACACGCATGCGAACAACACGTATTCATGGAATCGAATACTGGAAACCTGCACATGCTAAAAGACGCGCACAGGCATCAACACATCCACCACATGAAGGCAGGCAGAAGCATCCCCGCACGCAGTATAAAAGTGTGCGCAAACAACAAACACGTATATACAGCTATGATGAATGCCTCATTTGTCGCAGCACTGATCGTGGGACACCGCAGGAGGAGAATAGCCAGGGCCCGCATTTATTTTCCCAGACTAGCCTTTTTGGGATGCCTGATGGCAGGTCTACGGTAGGTATAGGTTTTGACCTCGTATCATCCTAAACCTGGTCAGGGAGTGGGAAGATGACCTTACATCCCCCACCCTGTGCTCCCAAGCATTGAGTCCCTTGGAGAAGGTGCTCAATGTCCTGCATTTTATGTCCACTGGGTCATTTCAGCAGACTACTGCCATAGTGGGTGGTGTCTCACAGGCAACGCAGTCACTCTGACTACACCAGGTGTTGGCAATCATGACTGCGTGCCCTCAGTCTGCAGGCACATATACATGCCCTGAACACCTGCAGAAAGGCAGGCTATGTACAGTGTGGCACACTTCCCCAAAGTGCTCAGTGCCATACATTGCACCCATGTGGCCCTACGTCCACCTAGGGCCACTGAGCACATCTATCGAAACCGCAATCACTGGCATTCCATCAACGTGCAGGTCGTATGCGATGCCAAGGGAATCATAACCTCTGTCTATGCAAACTAGCCTGGCTCTACCCATGACAGTTTCATATACAGAATGTCTGCCCTGAGCTGGGCCCTGGAAGCTGGGAAGCATGGCAACACATGGCTCCTAGTATGAGTACAAATGCCTGTGCACATGCATGATTGTCACACACAGACAAATACACAAACCCAAATAATCACAACCATTATCACCTCCCCAGGGGACAGTGCCTACCCTCTGAGCAACCACATGATGATGCCAATCCAGAACCCCACCACACCACCCCAGGTAAGATACAACACTGCTCATATTGCAACCAGGGGCATAGTGGAGCGCACATTCGGAGTGCTCAAGTCACGCTTCCGCTCCTATAACCGCTCTGGCGGCCAGCTACTGTATGCATCCCCAGTAGTGTGCAGGATCATTGTGGCAGCATGTGTCCTGCACAATGTTGCAACACGACAGGGTGTACCGGTGGACATGGTGGTGCCCCCACATCCCCAACCACAGGCACACCCGCTGCCTATGGGAGGGGAAAGGGCACGTGGCGAGGCAGCCCAGACCCAGCTTGTGGCCACATTTTTCACCTAAACTCCCACCCCTGCGGAGTGCACACAGGCCTGGCACATACCAGGTGACAATCGATGATGACAAAGAGACAGTCAACTTTCACAACCTTACCACCCTGAGAATGTTTCCATGGAAGTGCTCCATTGTGTGCATCCCTAGGTACTTAAACATAACCAATCCTGTGTGACCAAAAGGAACACATGCAAGGTGTGTATTACACCCCCCCGCAAAACAGGCCATGACAATCCCTGGTATGTCACCCAAACCTTCCCCACCCACATCACCCTTGTCTGCCACACCATGACATTGCATGCAATAGCAAAAGCCCAACACATGACCAATAAGATACGAAGTGACATGTGATAAATGGAAAGTGGCCCGAGACAATGACGCCTGACATGGAATCAGATGAAATGACTGACCAACAACCTCCCACACATACCGAGTCATACACAAAAGCTTTCCACCAGTCAAAACATGAACACAACACTGAATGCCTGTTCACATGCACATTGGGCAAGGCAAAATCGCTACTCCCAAACCTGTGTGCTGTGTGTGTCTCCTGCAACACACTGCTCAGCACACAGCACAATGAGCAGCCATTGTGTTTGGGATACACCTTGAGCATCACATGAAAAGGACAAACAAAATAAATAACCAATTGATGCATGTACAGGATCCCTAAATGGTAATAGATCATGCGCTGCAGCGACACAGCATGCTCGAGAAGGCAATCTGTGTGCACCTGTGGCCATGGAAGAGTGGTTGTACATGTGGTGGATCATAGTGCGACTGTGTGTGTCAGTAGGGATATGCACCCAATATATGCATATGAAATCAAGTGACCCACAGTGTCCTGTACACATCACATGTGAACATTGCCCATGTGTACACCCCAGCATGTCAAACCACACCAATCCCCTGACACCTGAAAAGTAAAGAAAACTGATAAAAGACTAACTACCCCTCTATCGAGGTCCTGTGCGGACACAGGTATGGGTACAGAGAGACTGCTTACGTGTTTAGCAGACTATACACCTTTTGGGAACCTTATTACAACTGAATGCAATTTAACAAAAACATAAAACTCTTTAATGATTCATAAAAGCATCTTAAAAAAACATTATTGACTTTGACTCAAACCAGTCATGCCTTACATTCCACTCATACTTTTTACAAAAAACAGGGTTCTGCAACTTGAATATTCTTCCAGCATAATAATTGTTTAAATATGCGTGACATAGGAAAAAACATTTGGTTTTCCTTTTAGGTTACCTGAAAAGTAAAGACAACACAGGAACAGGCATTGACCAGCAGAACACATCATGTACATAGTACCCCACAATTACAATGTCAGAGTGCCCAAACACTGTAGCCCAAGCCAACTTTCCAACAACAAAAGGCCCTCCCCCATTTACATATCACCATGACCTTCTGAACAACTGTGTCTGGGGTATGTAGCCTTCTTCCTTCAAGTCTACCTGGCTACAGGATCACCCTACCCCTTGGTCTCCATGTTCCACCTTGCGTGTAAATAGGGTCCAGCCCCCCAGAGGCCAGCGTGACTGGTAAAAATACCAAATCGCAGAGAACTCCAAGGAGCCAAACCCCCAAACCAGGGAAAAAGCCTGCAGGCACCAAAAAACCCTGGAAGAGTCTCCAGTAGATGACTTGAAGTAGCAGAAAATGTCCAAGCACATGTCCAAGCAGCATGATAGAACAACCAAGGTAGCACAGTTCAACAATGGTCCAACAGGATGGGTACCATTTCCTGTACATAATATACAATGAGGATGCAACAACTGATGGGTAGTGTCACAGCTCCGGTGCCCAGGCGCAGGAGTGGCGCGAACCAATCACCCCCTCCGTGGTCTGGGCGCCTGCAACGTCAAACTTACACAGGCTTCCGAGACCCCGGCAGTGAAGGAGGGTCAGGGATCTGTTATTTGGACAGGCATTGGTATTTAGGATAACCAAGGGCAGGAGAGGGGAGTTGTATTGGCAAGGGAAAGTAGGCAAAATACAAAATACAACTATTGACAATAACACATACTCAATCAGAGAAACCATGTTCATCATGCACATTGTACCAAATGAGTCAAATGCAAGCCAAAGAGGGACTTATCTCTGGGGTGAGTGCTGGCCTCCTGCCTGTGCACTCTCAGGTCCGGTAACAGGAGCAGTTCAACGCTGCAACGAGAGCGTGAGTTACTAATCTATGTGTGTTTACGACACACACACACAACACCATTCATGCCCCAAAGTAAGTGACTTCTCCACAAAGAAACACTCTTGTCTGCTGCTATGTATACCATAGCTTGCCCCCGTGATAGTTCATACACTGTCAATGCAGTAAGGCAGGCGCACATGGGTGCGCAGGAAATGGAAGACCAATGCGTCAAGAATCCCACATGATACAATGGTCCCTGGGTGAGCTGCTAGACGCGTATAGCGAGGTGCAACCTCAGTACAAGTCGTGTTCTGGTAGCCGCAGATTTCAATAGGTAGTGCACGTGGCAATTTGCACATGCAAATGATATGCACTGCACACAAGTCTGTGCCTCGCTGGGTGTCCCTGTCCGCTGTATCAGTTTCTGGCTAGGAACGCTACTGCACTAATAACTCAGCTTCAATAGAGCAGGGGGGACTCGAGGATATGTTCGACGACCCCTGCGTGTGCCCCTGACAACTTGTAAAGCTACTTGGCATTTGGCCCTCAACGCATTTTAGCTGTACTGTGTGCTCCTACAACAATGCCTGGCCAAGCTCCCCAGCACTGGTGCTACTTAGCATGTATGTGCAAGTGGCCTGGTGGAAGGTTGGCTGCGGTGTGGCCCCTTGTGCTGCTCACCTTGCTTGGAGCTCCTGGAAACACGTCTGCTTCTGTCGGACATCTGAGCACAAGCCCTGTGCTTCTGCTTGCGCACACATGTGCATGTCTGCACCACCGAACGTGGCCAGGTTTCAGTAGTACTTGGCCCTGTGTCTGCTGGCAAAGGTAGTCTGGAGGCTCATTTTCCTGAAGAAAGGGCATACAAGATATTAATAAGTCTGGAACATTCCTTGTGTGTGTGTCTTCATGCTGGTTGTCACTGGGCCTGGTTAGAGACCTACATCTGAACTCCTCCCACCATCAGTGTGACTTTGACAGGCAAAAGTCTCTACAGCATGAAGTGCATCAAGCACATATACAGGCAAGAAAAGAACATACATCCCAATCCACATCAATTAATGTAGATATCAATCATGTACTCACCCAAATTGATTACAGAAATGGTGTGGATAAAACCCACTCAATCCCCAATAGGGGTGTTAACACAAGCAGTACAGCAGCAGACAGGCCACAGATATGACGAAAGTCCAAAGCCCTTGTGTAAATGGTTGTTACACTGAACCATCTTTGAGAGCCCATGGATAAAGGAAGCAGGAGTGGCCTTTGTGAGTCAGGACCCCAAGCTGCAAACACATACACAAGACAAGCTTGAAGGGCCCAGCTGGAACAGACAGTGGGTGCTTTCAAAAGCCACAAAGCACCACACTGTCACATGAATGCACAATAGACAAGCCATTTTAAACTATATTAACTAATTAAACTAACTATAAAAAAACTATATTACCTAATTAAACTAACTATCAAAAATCATATTAACTAACTAAACTAAAAATAAAAATCAAAAATGGCCACATACGACCCGGGGGGAGGCACCCAGGAGGGGGGAGGTACAGGGTGCACCTCAAAACCCATATGCGATGATGTTGAGACAAAAATAAAACCTCCATGGCCTCAACACCTGCACAGCCCGACCTGTGTGGGAGATATCTCATTGTCTGAGTCACCCTCTCGCTGAAAAGGTTGACGTGCCACAGTACCCTGACCACGCCTAGGCGCAGCTTGCCCTTCGTTGGCAGCAAGTCTGCGGGACGGGTGAGCCTGGTTCTGTGCGCCGATGACACATGGGTCAGCATGTAGAACCTTGCGTGATACGCGTGCTTCCTCTTACAAGGTAACACGTGTAACACAGAGTTCTTCCTGTGTGGCTTGCCCGAACAACTGGTACACCTCCTGGCAAGCACATAGCTCAGCCGAGATGGTATTCCCTAGCTGCTCCAACCTCTCCTCTGACCACGTCGTCTGGGACATCATGAGCACAGCCAGAGTAGATTTGAGGGATTCGAAGTCAACCCTCATGGCCTCCAGGTGTGCCTCTGCGTGAGCAGAGATTGCTTGAAGCAAAGACACCATTTCTGCCCGGCGTGCCCTGTCTTAGGCCGCCATGCCCAGCCTGAGCGAGCGGGCCGTGGACTGTGCCGCCCACTGCTGGAGTTGCACCTGCCTAGCAGGTGGGAGCTCGGATTTGGCAACACGTTCCATGCTCACAGTGATGTTATCAATTGCTGCCCCCTGGTGTTCTGAATTGGCAACCATGGCTTGCTCCCACTCAGTATACCCCAGTGGTGCGCGGCCATCGTGTTGCTGGGCTTCACACCTCTGGGGCCCAAGGACCCGCCATCCTTGTTGGGTTGGCACCACCCGCGGCTGCAGGACTACATTTCTCCATCGACGTGATGCCCCAGGCACATCAGCAACTGGTGTGGAGGGTGACCCTGCGTCCCGATCCACCACAGGTGGAGGTCCCACCACTGTCTGACCCCTCAGTGCAGGTGTCGCGGACAGAGCAGCATCCACATCAGAATCACTCACCCCTGACTAATGGACCTGATGCACATCCAACTCGACATTGTCGTCAGAGTGATGATCCGGGCTAGACTCATTGCCAGCCATAGACAAGATGGTCTGTAACACAGGTGGGTTCTCGTGGTCTACCACCCCACGACCCCCCATTTGTGCCGGGTTGCTAGTGTGATAGCAACCTTGTGTCTGGAATGAAAACATCATCCTCTGGCACCAAAAGAACATAGAGAAAAGAGACCTTGGCCGTGTGGCCAGCGGTGCGGGCTGCACTCCCTTATTCCACTAGATAGTGGTGTAGTTCAAACAAAATACAGGTATTCTTGAATAGTTTCCTTTTTCAAAAAAGTTTTACTTAATCAAGCTTCATTAGTGTAGTATGCCAATCTTCAAATCACTTTGTCGTGGCAGAATTGATCACAACTGCGGCTTATGCATTTGGGGTCAAAACCCTTCCTCAGGGCCTGTGATTACACCTTTTTATATAATGTTTGGTCTCAGCTATCATTGCACAGTTAACATATACCACAAAGTCAAACAAAAAAAATCATCAATTATCAAATCAAGATATTTCCATATCAACATATTATTTTGCGTACGTTGTCATAATCATACAATTCAAAGAGAACCCAGTAGCAATAATACGTTACCTAATTTTCATTAACATGAAACCTCGATTTCACTCGAAGGAACCGCCGGCAGGCGGATCGCCGGCCAATCCAAAGGCCATTCTAAGGCCTGTTGTGTGCCCCAGGTCCCCCACTCCCAACATCCACCTAGAGGGGTGAGGGCAGGAGCCCTCCCAGCCCCCCAGCCCAGCAGAGGACCCGAGGAGGATCCGAGGAGGAAAGAGGATCCAGGAAGCGAGCGTGCCATCGGAACAGGGCCTGCCTGACCCTGTCCCCACAAGTGCCTGACTTGCCCATGCCGGGCGCATCGCGGCACGAAATCGAGGCTAAACCTCGATTTCACTCGAAGGAACCGCCGGCAGGCGGATCGCCGGCCAATCCAAAGGCCATTCTAAGGCCTGTTGTGTGCCCCAGGTCCCCCACTGCCAACATCCACCTAGAGGGGTGAGGGCAGGAGCCCTCCCAGCCCCCCAGCCCAGCAGAGGACCCGAGGAGGATCCGAGGAGGAAAGAGGATCCAGGAAGCGAGCGTGCCATCGGAACAGGGCCTGCCTGACCCTGTCCCCACAAGTGCCTGACTTGCCCATGCCGGGCGCATCGCGGCACGAAATCGAGGCTAAACCTCGATTTCACTCGAAGGAACCGCCGGCAGGCGGATCGCCGGCCAATCCAAAGGCCATTCTAAGGCCTGTTGTGTGCCTGTTTGGAGCCACAGGAGCCAGGGGCCACAAACTCTGCCCGTGCTGCTCCAGGTAAGCCACCTGCTGCCTAGAAGCGTCTAATTTACACCGCATTACTTACGCTCTTGTCTAACTAATTGCTGCCACCCCACACGGCCGCACATGTCTTTGCTGTCCTTGCCTATAATGTGCCACTTGGATACGTCCCATCTCATCTCCTGTCACAGACTGCAATGCCTGCCCAATTGCCATTTTGTACCTAGAAAACTTTATACTGTGCCCAGTAAATTGTGATGCACTGCTGTTGGCTGCCCAATTGTGCCATTTCGCATCTAGATGCCCCTGTACTGCACCTACCCTCTTGATAAACTTGATCTAGGTACCCATGAACCTATGCATTTAAATTTGCCCCCCATTGCGCTGCTAATGAATCGTCTCATGCTTGGATAATCTGATCCACACCCGTACCCACTATAACTACCATTGCTGTGTCCACGTACTTAGACCCTAGTTTTCTTGGTACTACTTATACCTAGGTGCTCATGATCTCTCTGTGTGTCGTGCCTCATGGTCGTCAACGGACCACTTGAACTGTGTTGTGCCTTATGGTCGCCAACGGACCACTTTAACTGTGTTGTGCCTTATGGTCGCTAACGGACCACTTTAACTGTGTTGTGCCCTATGGTCGCCAACGGACCACTTGAACTGTGTTGTGCCTTATGGTCACCAACGGACCACTTTAACTGTGTTGTGCCCTATGGTCGCCAACGGACCACTTGAACTGTGTTGTGCCTTATGGTCGCTAACGGACCACTTTAACTGTGTTGTGCCCTATGGTCGCCAACGGACTACTTTAACTGTGTTGTGCCTTATGGTCGCTAACGGACCACTTTAACTGTGTGTGCCCTATGGTCGCTAACGGGCCACCTTGATTGTGTTGTGCCCCATCATCATTAATAGACCATGCACTCTAGCCCACACTGTGCTTCGTGAATATCACGCCCTCTATCACTAGGCGCAGCCCCAGCTTCAACCAGCCACCTGCACTATACTTTTGTGCCACCCTAGCCAGACATCTCAACCAAACAAGGAAAGTAAAGTGCATCTGCGGACCACACCAACTACCATGTGCAGAAACTTGACCTCCTCGACCCTCCTAGCTACAATCATGACCTTTGCTACCCTCAGCTCTCGCCCCCCCATTGATAGAAACCTGAGACTCAGGGCAAGGCTACCTTGCATTTACGAACCTAAAAGAAACAGTGCGAACAATACTGCTAGACTCCCATCTTTACAGACACACATGGATAAGCAAACTCTGGCTGCGACACCTTTAACTCCAACCCTAACTCTTACTCACCCCTACCAAAAGATACGCCAGAGTCAAAATAAGCACACAAAAAGACTTGTAATTCATCCCATTCCCAACAACACCCTAACTCTTACTGGATCCCTTATCAATGCCAGATCCATGGTAGCACATGCAATTGAAATTGCTGACATACTGAACAACAGTAGCATTGACTTCCTTGCCGTAACAGAAACCTGGCTCCATGAGGCAGCAGGACCCTCACTGATGTTAGCCATACCTGACAACTACCAGATCCACAGAGTAGACAGACCTAATGCTAAAGGCGGTGGCCTAGCAATCATCGCGAAAACCACCTTGCCTATCCGACTCACCACCTCACACCCCTGCGCTTCCTGCGAAGTACTTTCAGCAAAAATGCAACTCTCCAATAACCGCACGCTAGCCATTCACCTGATCTACAGGCCCCCAGGTCCCCTGGGAACCTTTGAAGATGACCTTACTACCCTCATAGCGAACAATACCCAAAAACACTCGCAAATGTTGCTGATGGGCGACTTCAACATCGGCTTCAATGAACCAGGCAATAAAAATGCCCTTTCTATAACAGCTATCCTAAACGACCAAGGCCTTACCCAAAGAATTCTCTCCCCCACACATGCTAAAGGCAGAACCCTTGACTGGGTCTCAGAACTCAACTGTAACATAATCATCACCTCCATCACCCCTCAACTATGGACCGACCACTTTCTAATAAATTTCACTGCCACACTTGACCTCCCCAGCCCCAAGACTATCAAAATGATACCACCACTCCCCACCAGAAATAAAAAAGATATTACTACAGAAAAACTTATCCCCCTCCTCCTCCCCACTATTAACGGTCTGAAGGACAACACTGACCCAGATACACTAGTAGACACCTTTAACAAAGCTATGTCTCACGCACTAGACACCATTGCACCTGCAAAATTACGCAAAGCTAAGCAAGAAGCCCACCTCAACGCCTGGTTCACCCCCCACCTTAAGGACCTTAGAAAGCAGAAACGAAAACTCCAAACCATCTGGCGTAATTCGCCCACTAACGACAACAAAGCCAAGTTAACCCAAGCTACAAAACACTACAAGTCTGAAATCATCAACACCAAAAGAAATGTATTCAATGACAGAATTACCAATGCCAAATCGAATACCAAGGAACTATTTGCCATCCTGCGGGAAATGGAATCCCCTATCCAACCATCTGACACGGTCCCAAAGGACAAGATATGGTGCACTAATATACAGAATGCCCTATCTAACAAAATCTCCACCCTCCAACTTAAAATAACGAACAAGGCGCCCTCTCTCTTATTGATCAACAACTGCCTCCAGTAACTGAACCTACCACTATCCCCCCTTTTAGCTTTAAACCGATCTCCATCATCGACACTGAAAAGGCCATCCTCTCACTGAAGCCCTCTAACTGTAAGGGCGACAGCTGCCCAGCTCAAATAATAAAGGACGCTGCCAGAGACTTAGCCCCTTTCATCTCAAAGCTCATTAACTCATCCTTCAAATCTAACACAGTGCCAGCCAACTTAAAAGAATCCTGGGTCCTCCCCCTTCTCAAAAAACAAACCCTCGATCCTTCTATCCCGACTAACTATAGGCCCATTACCACAGTGCCCTTCCTACTAAAAATTATCGACAGAGTAGCCTATCTCCAAATTCAAGAGTACCTAGAAGCTTATCATCTACTAGGCTCGCGCCAATCGGGCTTCCGCCCGTTCCATGGCACGGAAACTGCCCTGATAGACCTCAAAACCAAAATTGAGGAATTTAAGGATAATGGGAAAACAGCGTTGCTACTCTTACTGGACTTGTCAGCAGCTTTTGATTTGGTGGACCATGCAGTCTTATGCAACCACCTCAAGCTGGCTGCCAACTTCACAGGAGACGCTATAGCTTGGGTCCAATCCTTTCTAGCCAACCGGACTATGAGAGTGTTCTCCTCCACTACCTGTGCTGACCCCATCCAAATCACATGTGGAGTCCCACAGGGTTCCTGTGTCTCACCCACTATGTACAATATCTTCACCAAGCCACTGTTCGACAAGTTGGACAGTCTGGGCGTCACCTACACTAATTACGCAGATGATACCCAGATCCTCATACCCCTTTCGGGCAACTACGAAGTGGATCTGGCTCTGGTGAACAAAATTTACATCCTCATTCAAGCATGGATGGCCACACATGGCCTCTGCCTGAACGACGATAAAACTGAAATCCTGCTCCTCGGTTCAGACCACAAACTATCCAAACTCACCCCGGACTACACCTCATTTAACATTGATAACAATACTATTAAGGTTATGCGTGAGCTCAAAACGTTGGGTTTTTACCTTGACTCAGCTCTCACCCTCAAAAAGCAAGTGAATTCCCTCGCCTCCTCAACCACCTACACGTGTAAACTCATCCGTGCCGCCAGACCCTTCCTGTCCAGTGCCAGCTGCCTCACCTTGGCCAATGCCCTTGTCATGTCTAGACTCGACTATTGTAACGCCTTATACTCAGGTGCCAACAAGTCGGTCACTGACAAACTCCAGAGATTGCAAAATAACGCTTTTAGAGCAGCTCTGAACATCCCACGCAGAGAACATATCTCCAAACATCGGATTGAAGCCCATTGGCTAAAGATAAAGGACAGAATCCTTCTTAAAACTATCTCCCTCACTTCTAAATGCCTCAACAATCAAGCACCCCCCTACCTAGCGGAAAGAATCAACTGGAGACCCTCTAACCGACTGACGAGATCTGCCAATACCTTCCTACTGGAAGTCCCCAGATTCAAACTTACCACAGCTGGCGGTGCAAGTTTCCCAGTTAGAGCTGCACAATCATGGAACACACTCCCACCCGACCTTAGATGCCCTTTACCCTACACAAGATTCAGATCCTACGCTCTCAAATGGCTGCACAACAACGACATGCAACGTCCCTCACCCTAGTGGTAACGGCACAACCTGTTATAATGCTGCTCTCTTTGCGTTTAAACTTGATATTCTATATGCATTGTATCACCTACTGTAACCAACCACTGTTTTTCTGCAACAGCCTGCGTCAGGCTTTGTAACTAAGTTTCAAGTCCTCTTGTACTGCTGCGCCCAGATGCCCACGAGCTTGGAGCGCATTACCAAATAAATAAACAAACAAACAAACATGGTGTGGATTTCATGCATCATGTCGAGGTTGGAAAATAACAAAATTAAAAATAAAAAAAGTGAAAATAATAAGGAGAACAAACAATTACAATCAGTGGGATAGTCATAATGTTAACCAACTTATCTATAGTATGATCTGGCTATCAGTGAGCATGCCGAACCGCAGCCACTAACCTTCAATGAGCTTGGATACTCAAAAAAACGTTCACTTTCACCCGCGGTTTAATAGTGGGAAGAATGCCTGTTCAGCCGTGATCTCTGTAACGAGATCGACCACGTATGGGTAAATAACCTCAAGCTTCGTGTTGATTCAAATTCATTCCATATCTTTACACATAATTACAGACTTACATTTTGAGTAGATCCACTGTGTACAGTTGGACTCGAACAGTCTAGCTGTCTTCCTCTCACTTTAGCCTGCTGTCTTGTCCGCGGGTGTATAATTCACACCTGGATCTGGATGAAAAAGGTTCCCTGCCATGGCCGAACGCTAAGCGCACGTGCACAGATATGTCTTCAGAAAAGTGTAGTAGCGGCAACCTGTTGCCACGGCAACCGTTGCTCAATATACGGTGGCCATTTTAGAATGGATTCACAACATAGCTCTATCTGAACTCGTCATGCAGCCATATTGGAATGGTGTAAGAGTAATTAACAACTTGTGTACTTATAAAATAACATATTACTATCCATAGTTAGGCTATATGTGATACTAATGTCTATACACCTGACTATCATTCCCTGCTATTTGTAAACAGATTAAACCTATACATCAATATAATTATAAAACATAAATCAAAGAATTAAATCAAGATGGAGCATACAAATGCATTATAGTGTCCTAAATACAATCAGCAAACATTGCTAAAGACTTACAAAAAATCATGAATATGATGTACATCAAGTCTACTACATGTGTGATTCAGTGTTGCCTAAATACATATCTCCAAAAATACATTTCCCTTCCAGAGATCTATGCATGTGTATTCAAAATTCACAATGTTGAGTCACACAACCTCGAGACACAGTTAGGCTGATTCATAAAAAGCAACTAAGATCCAGCTCCTCATTCATTCCTTCTGGAGCCATAGACCCCATCTTTTCTATCCATTGTGCCTCTTTCTGGGCTCTCAAATTCTTCATGTTGGTGTTCTGGCTCTTGGTTGGTATCACCTCCAAAACTGCAAATTTGAGCTGGGCAACAGTGTGTCCACTATCATGAAAATGTCTTGCTACTGATGAGGTTCTGTTATTGAGTCTAATACATGATTTATGTTCATTGATGCAAATCCGTAATTTGCGTCCAGTCTCTCCCACATAATACTGGGCACAGGGACACTTGATAGCATATACAACATTTTCTGACAGACATGTCGCATGATGTTTTAACTTGATCTGTTCACCTGTTCGAGGATGGGATATGAATGTTCCTTTCATTATATTGTTGCAGTTCCCACAACTCATGCACGGGTATGTGCCTGGATGTTTATCGGGTGTTCTCTGTTTGTTTCTTTGCTTGCCTTGTGTGTCAACTAGCAGATTCCTTAACTTACTGCTTTTTGATAGGCAAAAACGGGAGGGTTAATAAATAGCTCTTTAGTTCTATTATCATTCTGTAACACACTCCACCTTTTCAGAATGCTATCCTTAATTTGTCGGCTCTTTATAGAGAACTTTGTGACAAATACCAAATCTGGACTCTCCTGCTTTTGTTTGGTAATCAACAGTTGTGCACGATCACGCATGTCTGTCTTTCCTCTCACTCTTTGAAGGTCTTCATCAGGATATCCTCTTTCCTTAAGCTTCTCCTGTAGCTTGTTCAGTTCAATCTCGCCCTCCACTGAATCACTCACGATTCTTTTAATGCGTAACATTTGCCCTAACAGTAGATTCCGTAGGATACTCAGCGGGTGAAAACTCATCCTATGCAGCAAGTTATTTCTGTCTGTAGGTTTAGTGTATACCGTTGTAGAGATCTTCAAGTCTGTAATAATGACCTGTACGTCCAAATAATGTACGTTAGGATTACCTACTTCCATTGTGAACGGCAACCGACTGTCAATGTTTTTAAAAAAAAACAGAAAAAGTTATCTAGCTCTTTCCGACTGCCTGACCATACTCCAAAAACGTCATCTATGTAACGTATCCACTTCTTAAGTTGATTTCTCCATTGTGGATTGCTGATGATATGGGTGGTTTCAAAATCAAACATGAAACTATTGGCATACACAGGTGCCATGGTGGCACCCATGGCCGTGCCTGAAAATTGATTGCAATATGTACCATTATACTCGAAGCATGAATGCGTTGAGATAAAATCTAACAACAACATTAGGAATTCTTTGTTCGCTCCTATTGATTCTGTTTGCAACAATCGTTTCTCTACCGATCTTTGCTCCAAATCATGTGGAATACTAGTATAAAGACTAGTCACATCGATTGTAAAAAGAATGTCTTCAGATGTTAACGTCATTTGATCCAAGATTTGTAAGAAATGTGAAGTATCTTTAGCATAGGTAGATGTTCGTTGTATCAACGGTTGGAGAAAATAATCTACATATGTCCCTAAAGGTTGTAGCATGCCTCCAGTGGACGCCACAATAGGCCTTCCTGGGGGATTGTCAAGTCGCTTATGTATTTTGGGCAGAGTGTAAAGATGTGGCATTTTAGGATAAGGTGTCCATAAGTAGTCTCTGGTTTTATGACTAATCCATTCATTTTCGACTGTTATGTCAAGTAGTCTTTCTAAATCCTCTTTAATGTTCTTCGTGGGGTCATGTGTCAACACTCGATACGTGGTCTGATCGGACAATTGTCTAAGGCATTCTTGCTGATATTGTTCAGTGTTTTGTATCACGAGTGCTCCCCCTTTATCAGCGGGTCTAATTGTTATCTTTTCACCTGAAAAAAGAGCTTTGATGGGAGACAGTTCTCCTCTGCTTAAATTGTGTCTTCTTGGTTGTTGGAACTGTATTTTTATGATATCTTTGAGCAAAATATTGTGAAAGATGTCAATTGATGGTACATTAATTGGTGGACAAAATGTACTTCTTGGTTTGAATTCAACATACTCCGTTTCCGATGGTGTTTCCATTTCATCGTCCTTACTCGTTTCGGCGAAGAAGGTCTTTAACTTCAATTTACACACCAACTTGTACAATTCTACTTTAGTGTCAAACATGTTGCTACTATGAGTCGGAACAAATTTAAGGCCTTTTTCTAGTGTTCTCACCTCTTTCATTGATAAAGATCTTGAAGATAAATTGACTACTAATTTCGATTCATTTGTAGCCTCGTTTTCATTCCTGGCTCTTTTCTTCTTTCCTCTCCTAGTCCTCTTCCTCTTGACCCTAAAAAATCTCTCCTTTGTGCATTCACTGGTTGTTTAGGCCTAGCACTACTTGTCGATGTGCTCGCTGCAGTATCATCCGCTGTGCGTCCATTGTAGTTTCAGCTATGTCAGATTCAGAACTGCTCTTGTCACTTGTCTGTTTGCTGGGTTGTGGTTGATTCAAATATTTATCTGCCCAGGTATATACTTCATTGTTCAAATAATCATACGTATCCCTTTTAAATTTCCTTATCTTTCTTGATTCCAAATCCTGTTTGTAACTTCCAAGCTTTCTATTGATGTCCGTTAATATCTCGGCAAAGGACTCTGCGTCTGTCAGGTCTGTTATATCTTTAGACAGAGTTTCAATCTCTTTTTCAAGTTGTTCAATATTGCTAGACGATTCCCTAATTGTGAGCAATATCAGATCAAGTGAACACTTATTCAAAATGTGTTCCCATTTCTGAACAAACTCTCTGTTCTCTTTACACAGTAGGTAGTAAAGGTATCCTGAGACCTCTTGGGATACGCTGTGCCTTATAGTATCTGCTCAGAGTCACGGCATGCAATTTACGATTTATGATCTTCCTGATAGAGTATTACAATTGTTTAATTTTACTTTGTGGATTCTTTTCAGTTGTGCTGTGCGCTGTTTCTTTAATTAGACCAAGGATAGCTTCTGCCTCTTCGACTGAGAAGACACCATCCTCTGGCTCCATTGCGTCATCATCTGAAAAGTGGAGAAAAAATAACATTAGTACACATGTCAGAAGCACATAACACACACACACATAGACATCACACAGACAACCAACACATGAAGCAGACATGTCACACACAAATGAAAACCTGGCATGCATGCCAGGTCACTTTGACATTGCATCAGTGAGTAGGCATGTAGAACGGTGTAACACGGCTCAGAAGTGGGTTGATGCAGTGCAGAACATGTGTATGTTACCCACTATCTACATGAACAAGTACATCATGATGTGTATCAATAAACGTGAAGGCAGTGCAAGGGCAAGTTCAGGCATAACGTGCAATGTGCATGCAATGGGTTGCATGGCTACAAGCAAACCCCCTCCCCTAAGTGAAAATGCAGGGATGCATTGCATGGCAGTGAAAGGGTGACCAGAGACCTGTGTATTGGCAAACAGTGTTGATTAGCATCAATTGTATCATCAGAGTCAACTGGCAACACAGCAGATGATGTTGTGGGTCGTGGTTGATTCAAATATGTATGCGCCCGGTTGCCTCTGGGTTTGTTTTTTTGCGCTTTATAAATAAAATAAAATCAAATAAAAAAATGATGATGGGACAGTAAGCAGGAAACATGATAAAACCTCAGTAGTACACCCATGTGTGCAGAAGCCACTACACCAGTTGAACAGAGTCAGTGGGCCTGAATCAGGGGGAGGCCTGTGCCCCACACAGACTGTGACACCCTAAACATGTGTGTGATGCAGGACTGAGCCAGAGTGGGCATGGAATGGATGATCAAATGCCATGAAATGTAGGTCATCCTGGACACGTACTACAATGATCATCCAGTCAAGGGCACATAGGGGCATGCATGGAATGCACATGGAGCATGAATGGGCACTCATGTCCCTGCACAGTCCAAGTGAGACACCCTGAATGAGGACAGAGTATGTACCCCACTGCATGTGTCTGGCAGGTTGGCTGGTGGAAGTTTGCATGTAAACAGGAGTCTTGATCAGGCCATTGCAGTACACCAACATGATGCACACCAGTGCAATGGTGAAATTGGGGTGCAGGGGGGGTGGAGGGGCAAGGGAGCATGCCTACGTAGAGTACCTGCATGCAGGCAGAGGACACATGCTCGTCAGTCATGCAATGACATAGTCCCAGTGCTGAGAGGAAAGACACCCCAGGCTACATGCAGAAGGGCCAGTGAGCTGGAACATGGTCCGGAGGGGCAACCTGGTGACTAGCATGTGAGTAGGGTGCAAGTGTGGCAATGAGGATAGTCCCAGTCTGCTCTACATGTCCACCATCCTGCACAGCAAGCACGCATCAGTGAAGCATTGCATGACTTGCACATAGAACCATGTACACATGACATGTAGTGGCAGTCAAGCGAAACACATCACACATGCAAAACACACATGGCCTCGACAAACACGCAACAACACTCACTGAACGGGGCATCAAAGTCCAGCATCTCTCCCACTCCTTTGACCATTCATGGTGGTATGAACCCTATAATGACTGTCTCATGCGGAGCAAAGTCTTCCTCCTCAGGTGGTGGCCCACTGCCAGTCACCAGAGTCATGTTGTAATTAGAGGCACGCTTCGCCTTAGTGCTGCGTTTGAGGTCATCCCAATGCTTTTTGCACTCTTGAGCTGTCCGCACCTCATGGCCGAATGCACTCACATGATCCGCAACTTGCTTCCAGTGGGACATACGATGGGCAGCTGTAGTTTGACAATTCGGCCCCACTAGCATATCACGGTTGTGGTCCTGCACGTAGTCCACAAGGAAGTCCAGTTCCGGCATGCAGAAAGGCTTCTTCCTCGACGTGCTAGAGGCCGTAGCTGTGATTGGGGTCCCAGCTTGTACTGCAGGTGCAACCTTCCTCCTCTTGGACGGTGGTCCAGACCCTGGTTGGCAAATGCAGCCCTGATCAGTATGGGCAGTGGCGCCAGTGGATTGAACCAAGGGAGTGGCAGGTG
Organism: Ambystoma mexicanum; assembly: GCF_040938575.1. Classification (NCBI taxonomy): domain Eukaryota; kingdom Metazoa; phylum Chordata; class Amphibia; order Caudata; family Ambystomatidae; genus Ambystoma; species Ambystoma mexicanum. The sequence continues at coordinate 365,727,196 of NC_090927.1, read as the reverse complement.
GAACAAGGACGGAAGCACTGACTTGCGTCAGTGGCTGCTGGGTGCCCTGGAATGGACCCTGCGCAGCAACATCTGCTGTGCCAGGGTCATTGACCGGGACTGTCCTGGATGGTAGACTCACAACCGGGGTGGTGTTTCTGCTGCATCTGCCCGTGCACTTGCCAACACCCGGCTGGTCGGGGCAGCATATGACATTACTGCCCCAGGGACACGTGCCTCGGTCAGGGCAGCCCTGCGTGCACCTAAGGTGTGCCTCCTGACCTCCTGGAAATCTTCCATGGACTATTCAGGTGCCAACGCAGCATGCGCTGGCAGACCATGAGCCTGGGTGGTGGTGTCCACAGCTGCACCTGCAGCTACCACTACACTTGGGCCCGTGGCAGTCGATGAAACGGACTACCGGGTCACATGGGCGCCAGTGCCAGATGCAAGAACTGCATCTCACGGAGCCACAAGGGGTCGTGGCATGACTGCACCAACACGTGGCACAACATTGTGCGAAATGGCGCACCCCTGCCTCTTCCCCCTATGCAGCCACCCTGGACACCCTGTAGTCCCCCTACTCCCTGGTCACCCCGGCCACGTCTCTGACCACGCCTGCCACGTGGAGTACACCCAGCTGAGACGCCCCTCACCTTTCATGGCCTCCCAGCCATGGCACAGATGTAGTAGTGCCGGCACAGATGTGGTAGTGCCAATGGGAGGTGTACACGACAATTGTCCTGGGCAATTGGGGTGAAGGGGGTGGGATATGAGATGTTAACAGCACCCCTGCATCTGCAAGGCTGTATGTGACCCCGGTGATAAGGTGACAGGTCACGCAACGCTCAGGCACCTCAAAACTGCAGTAAAATTGTGCACGCAACCCCCGGTAGCGCACGTGTGTGGAATTAACCTCGCAGTACGCGGTGCACCCAGGGACACGAAAAACACGCACGCATGGGACACGCAGGCTACTATGACCTTGAAAATGGGTACGCGATACACAGGGGCATCTACAGTGGGAAAAATAGCGTGCAGAACTCACTGTCAGACTAGCGTGATAATAAAAAACACGCATAGCCAATACCCCCACCAAAAGAAGAGATACGTCCTTGAACCGCTGTGAAGTTGTGAAACAACACGAAGTAGCAACACACACGTCGGTCTCCATGAAAGGCATAAACAGGGAACTGCTGGCCCTGCTCACCTTTAACCCGTGCTGAGGGAAACACCTGCGCGCCTCACTTCACATACGCGCTAAGGGCCTTTCCTCAAATTACATGCAGTAACACGCGTACGCGATTTTTGTTGCAGGTGCGGATGCACCCGTGCTGAGAGAAACGCCCGTGCATATCACATCACATACCTGCTTACGCGCTAAGGGCCTTTCCTCGACTTACACGCTGACATGCAGTTTTTTCACATGCCAAATCACTCCGTATCAAGCTGGCCACGCGACAACACATGGAAGACCATGCTTCTGCCCTGAAGGCCATTTTCCTGCCCCCATAGCCCTGAGCACGCTCCCACCTGCCATCTGCTGCTGCCTGCCTGCTGGCCACATGCCCTGTTATTTGTTGCCTGCACGTCAGCCATCTGCAGGGGTCCAGTTGCTGTGACCACCCCTGCTGGAACAGAAGACTCCCGACTGGTATTGCATCGCTCCACAGGCCAGCCCCAGGACCCAGCTGCCCACCCACACCTGCCTTGGGAGTTGCCGTGTCCGACAGAACACCATCTGGCACCAGTGGCAAACCCCCAGCAGAGAGGCAGAGGGCTGCCAGCTTCAGTGCCAATGAAGTTGGCATCCTGGTGGAGCAAGTCCTGGGGCATTATGATGCCCTCTTTGGAAGTTCATGCAACGACAATGAAGGACGGAAGAGGATCTGGAAGGACATTATGGCTGCCATCAACGTGGAGGGGATGGCAGCCCACGACATGCAACACGTTCGGAAGCGCTGGGAGGACTTCAGGTCCAGGACCCTCAGCAAGGCCCGGCGCCTCTTGAAGGGAAAGCATGCAGAGGGGTGCCGGGTCCACCTTAGGAACACCCAGATGAGGGTCCTGGAACGCATAAACCCAGCAGTCCACAGCCAGATCCTTCAGAGGTAGACACGTCTGGAGTCGAGCGGTAAGTGATCATGCCTACTGATTGGACACTGTGCATGTCGAGGTGTGGCAGGAGTGTGCAGGTTGGACATATGTCTTGGAAGGCCCATGTATGGATGTGTATGTACAGGGACATGAGCCTACCGCATGTGAGTCCAGTCATGTGTAAGGCACATCAATGGTGTATGTGTTCGAATGCATGGTGCCCAAATGCATGTGTCGGTACACACATGTTTTGAATTATGTGTATGTACTGTGGCATGGTTGTGGTGTGACACATGGATGCTGGTTCCACTTTCATGTATGTGCACAATGTACATGTGCATGTGTGTGTATTTGACATGTGTACACAATGGATGCATTTGACTCCGACATGTAGGAAGCTGATTGGCAGATGTGACATGGATGCCGATGATTTAACTGTGACAGGTGGTGGAGATGCACAGATGCATGTATGTCTGGTGGCGTATGTGCATGTGTTTGGCACTCCTCGTGTTGCATGTGACGTCAGGCTAACCTTTGGATGCTCATGCTGTTGTATGTGTATGGATGGTGCTGCCTGCTGCAACATTCCTGTTAATGTGCACATGTGTGTGGGTTCAAATGATAGGTGTGTTGGGGATTGTGATGCCATGTGTGATGTTTGACACTGCCACTCATGTGCAGCTGTCATGTGTGTATCAGACCATTGTAGAGTGCCCTGATGCCTGTGTTCTATCTCTCCCTGTCTGCAGCGTCAACTGATGAAGAGGGCGGAGACGGTGCTCTGGAGCACAGCGGCAGGGATCCAACCGCCAGCCGGAGACGCAAGGGCCAGCTCCCCTCCCATGTAGTCATCATGTCGGGGAGTGAGGGGCCTGGTGCCGCGTCCGCGGCCACAGCTGCCGAGGGTAGGTCCAAGAGGCAGAGGTTGGAGGTGGACTCCTGGGCAGCAGAATGGGCAGCTGAGACCCCACAGGGGCCTATGGAGGAAGATGGCACCGAGTCATCCAGGTTGTGGAGGGTTTGGTTGAGGAGGAGGCCATGGAAGGGCCACACACGGGGTCTGGAGGGGGGATTCCACTGGTGCTAATGGTGCAGTCCAGGGGAAGGGACAGGAGGCAGCACAGGTGGCCGCGGAGGTGCCTGTGTGTTATCCTGTCCCTGATCCTGTGACTGCATCATCCGCACAAGCAGAGATGCCTTCCTCCAGACCCGTTTTCAGCAAAGGGATCTGCTAATAACAACTGGCCTTCCTCTCCCTGCGGACATGGCAATCCGGGACCGTGTTGAGCCTGTCCTGGCTGGGGTGGCGTTGCATCAACTTGGCATCCGGGATAACGTGCAGGGATCTCGTGAGGACGCTGTGCGTTATTTCAGATGCCGCTGTGTGCTCGACCTTATACCGACCCCCTCCTCAACTGAACCCCCTATGCGCCAGTCGTCCTCCGTGCCATCTTCCTGGCCAACTATCACCTGGCCACCTTGTGGAGCTGCCCCTGACCCAGCGGCCAGGCTGGTGGAGGACACATCCCTGCCACAGTCGGGATTCGGAGGTCCAGCAGGGGTGGCCACCACAACAACTGGACCTCAGCAGGAGGACGACATGCAGCAGGCTCAAGGCGGGAGCGATGATGGCTCGGGGCCATCAAAATCAGAGGGGCAGGCATCGGCCAGAGGGCAGGAGGACCCTGGATTGGGAGTGTCTTCCGTGTGGCAGCGGTTCGGCCTGCAAGTAGATGCGGAGCGGCAGCGGTCGGAAGAGGCACGGCTCACTATGGTCAGGGTGGAGAACTGCATGCGCAGGGCGTTGAGGCGGGCTGACTGCCTCGAGGAAATTCGCAGGGAGTTGGACATGGCTTTATCCCTGCGAGACCTCGGGGCCAGGGAAGTGTTAGGCAGAATCCTGTGCAGTGCCCTTAGGGACCACTACACACAATTAAGACTACACTTTTTATGTATAGTTATTTATTAGGTAGGGTTTTTTGTAGGTTTCCTTTGGATTGTTGGGCTAATGGACCCTTGGATGTTCTTTTGTAAATAGTTTTCGATGTGGATTTCATTTTCTTAGACCCATGGTGGAATACTTTGCTTTATTTTACTGTGATTTTTTTTTTGTTATGGACAGGCCCACAGGAGCTATTTTACTTTGGATTTTATTGGTTGCAGCGTTAATTTATTTGGACAATTTTTGCTTTCCGGACTTGGATTATTTATTTTCATTATTGTGTGATTTGGTTTTATTCATTTTGTTGATTCTTCAAAACACTTTTTTTCTTTACTTTACTTGTGTGGTCTTCTATCATTTGTTTTGTGCATGTCACAATGTTGTATTTCACAGTCATGTGTCGCCATTGTGTGGGTTTGAGGGACATGTATTCATCGGTATGCTGGTTATGTATTTTGTATCATGACTTTGGGAATTCAATGTGGGGTGTTTGGAATGGAGTGGCCTGGGGTGGGATATGGGTGGCCATAAGGCCCATGGGTCTGGAGTGTGATGACGTGTCGGTGGGGGGACATGAGTCGGGGCCTGCTGGCAGGTGCCCGTCACTGCTGGGTGGGTGGGGGTGCAGGGGGTCATGAGTCGGGGCTCACAAGTGCACTCACGAGTGCATGGTGCCATGTGAGTTGCCGGCAGGGCATGGGGAGGGTTGTAGGTTAATCCCCTGTGGTGTGGGCTGCCTGCAGGGCATGGGGAGGGGGAAACCGCATACCTGGGAGAGCCCACGATGGCAAATCACGTGTAAAACCTCCCTCGCAACCCCCAAATACACATTCCCTGCTCGCCCAAGGCCTATCACGTGTAAAACTTCCCGCGCACCCCCCAAATACACATTCCCTGCTCGCCCAAGGCCTATCACGTGTAAAACTTCCCGCGCACCCCCAAATACACGTTCCCCGCTCACCTACGGCCTATCACGTGTGAAACATCCTGCGCACCCCCCAAATACACGTTCCCCGCTCGCCCACGGCCTATCGCATGTGAAACCTCCCACACACCCCCTAAATAAACGTTCCCCGCTCACCCAAGGTCTATCGTGTGTGAAACTTCCCACACCCCGCCAAATACACATTCCCCGCTCGCCCAAGGCCTATCGCGTGTAAAACTTCCCACACACCCCCTAAATACACGTTCCCCGCTCGCCCAAGGCCTATCGTGTGTAAAACTTCCCGTGTCCCCCCTAAATGCACGTTCCCCGCTCGCCTAAGGTCTATCGCGTGTGAAACTTCCCGTGCACCCCCAAATACACGTTCCCCGCTCGCCCAATGCCTATTGCGTGTAAAACTTCCCGCGCACCCCCCAAATACACGTTCCTCGCTCGCCCAAGGCCTATCGCTTGTAAAACTTTCCTGCGCACCCCTCAAATACATGTTCCCCACTTGCCCAAGGCCTATCGCGTGTAAAACTTCCCACTCACCCCCCAAATACACGTTCCCCGCTCGCCCAAGGCCTACCACGTGTGAAACTTCCCACGCACCACCCAAATACACGTTCCCCGCTCGCCCACGGCCTATCGCATGTGAAACCTCCCGCTCACCCTCCTCATGCCCCACAGGCAGCCCACTCACCCTCCCCATGCCCCACAGGAAGGCCATCCACCCTGGGCATGCCCAACAGGCAGCCCACTCACCCTCCCCATGCCCCACAGGCAGGCCATCCACCCAGAGCATGCCCCACAGGCAGCCCACGCCACAGGGGGGTGCTTTTCCTACGCAATTTAGCTGGCACGAGCGGGCTATTTGTATTCCGAGGGGTGCGCAGGGAGTTTTACATGCGATGAGCCTGGCGCAAGAGGGGTACGTGTATTCTGGGGCATGCGCAGGGAGTTTTACACGCATTTTCGCTAGCGCAAGCAGGGTACGTGTATTCCGAGGGGTACGCAGGGAGTTTTACATGCGATGGGCCTGGCGCGAGCAGGGTATGTGTATTCTGGGGCGTACGCAGGGAGTTTTACACACGTTTTCGTGGTTGGGGTGCTGTATGCTGGTCCACTGGCCTTTGGACCTGGTACTGGATTTGTTCAATTTCTTTGGCACACGGGGCGGGGTTGGGGGGCATAACTGGCGCTGCTGCAGGGTCACTGCGCCACTCTGTGCCACGGCTGGTTATGGATGCATAAATCCATGAATACGCTGTGCGCCTAAATGGGTTTTGGCGCAAGCGGCTGGCACAGACTGCCGCACGCGCACTCTGTGCGCCAGCCTCGTGCACCACTTGTGTGCCGAATTCTATGAATTACCCCCTAAATGTTGTTGTCATGTGGATATGTTTGATGCCAACAACTGTACCAATTGCTCCATTGACTAAACCTTGTTCTACATTCCAGGTGTGTTAGAGATACATGTTTCCAAGCTATTTAGTCATGCTGTTGCTTGTTGAGACATAGAAAGTGTCATGCTGTGGACTTCTAGTTTGTCTGTGGAGCTGATATGCAGTATGGGTTGCATTTCTGTTTTCAACATTATCTCGTTGAATTGACTACAGCTTGCAAGGGTTGGCAATAAGGACATGCATTTTAGATTTTGTTGAGTTAATTGTTCCATGAAATCAGGAGCAGATGTTTTTCATCAATATAGCTCATGGATTAGTCTACTATTTAAGATGGATATTTCATCTTTAGTAAGCAGACTAGTTATAATGCTTTGTAAAATGTTAGCATAGGTGAGGTCTGCAGAATGACACCTTTTTTGAGTTAGTTCTTTGTAGTGAAAATGTTGACAGAGATTTACATTTCTAATGCTGCCCAGTGTATAGCAGCATTAATCTGGGTCCTATTGTTTTGAATATAGGTTGCATGTTTACTGGTCTTAACTGTAGGAGGCCTTTGAAAACAATAACAGGTTTACCTCCAAACAGTTCTTTATTGTTGTTTTTTAGGACTTCTTGCATTCTGAGATGAATTAAAGCCAACATGAGGTTGGAAACCATGCTTACTTCATCTATCAGGAGAATTTAATTTGTTTCAGAATTCTGCATACTTCATTAGCAGCTTCTGCTGATAATTTTATAGTATTCTAATTTGTTTTGGTATTCTATGGGGAGAATGTTTTAGGCAGCTAAACCTGTGGGGGCTGTTAGTACAGCTAAAAGTCTGTTTATTATGTTTTTTTGTAGAAGTCTGTTGATTATTTTAATTAAGTATATTTTTCCAGAACCAGCTGCACCACTTATATACAGGAGCAGAGGTTTATCATTTTTACAGCTACAGGTTTTCATTTCATGTTTAAAACCATGTTCAATTTCTTGAGTGACTTCCAGATAAATGGTTAGTTGTTTATCATTTAGCTGTGATTCGAGGACTGACAAGCCTTCCACAGATTGTTTATATTGATACATGATATTTTCTACCTGAGACATGGCTATTTCTGCTTCATTTAGAATAAGTGGTTCTCCAAGTGGTTCTTGGCTTCCCAAACGGAAGGCTGACTGCCCCCAGGAGTGTTTTTATCTAGTTGAGCTTCAATGTCTTCCTCTTGTTCACGTTCATTGTCCAACCTTTCTTTTTATTGTTTGAAATTGTTTGTTATACTGCTTTCATTTGCTTTGAATGCAGCTTCAAATGAGTCATAGTCACCTAATAATTCTTCTTCTTTTCTCCAAGGTTTAAAATGTTGGAGTAGGGCCATGTAATGCAGTTCTCTATGTTGTGGAGATTTAAATTCTAACTTTATATGAATAATAAGACTTGGTTTCATGAGTTTCACTAGGTTTCCTTCACAACTTGAGACTGCATATTTGTCAGTTGTCTCATTTAGTGTGACATTGTTTTTGTAGGTGTAGATGTGGGCAATGTATTACAGACACATGTTTTCCAAAGCAGTACTTCTGTTTTGTTAGTATGTGTCAAATAAAATGCTTTTTTTAAATGTCCTTGCTGTTGGGATCATTTTCGGGATGAAGCTGGACCAAGGTTCTGCCAGACAATGGACCTCATTACGAGTCCGGCGGTAGCCATGCCAAACAACCCAGCAGGCTGCCGCCAGACCCATAATACCATTCTGCCTCCGTGATTGCTGGAATCACTGGGGCATTACAACCCCGGTGACCCAGTAATTCTGGAGGCGGAATTCTGTAAATCCCCATTCCCATGGAGTCCCATATGGACCCATATTCCATGGGAATGGGGTCCCATAGGGCTGGGGATGGGGACCATGGAAACACTGGTTCTGTCTATGACAGAGCCGGTGTTTCCATGTCTGCCTGCAGGCGGGTGGTGTTACTCCCGCCAGGTCAGACCTGGTGGGAGTGACACCTCCTGCCTGCAGGCCTCGGAATCAGGCAGTCCGGAAACAATGGTGGTGGTGGATTTACTGCCACTGTTGTTTCCGGACTGGCTAACTTGTAATGAGGCCCAATGTGTTCAGATTTGCTATATAAGGCTGCACCTGTGAAACGGTCTGCAGCTTCATAGCACCAACATTCTCTACGGGAGGGCATTTTTACAACTGAATCTGTGCAATTTTTGTGATAGTGTTTTGTCAGATGATATGTCATCCCGGTCTTTTAGCTCTGTTTTCTCAGCTTTGATGAGATAGGCTGTGACATATTTTGCAACTGCAGTGGAATTGCCTCCAATGTATTGTATGTCTGTGTTTGCATTCCACAAGAGGGCAATGATTTCATTGTAATCATTGATGAACTTGGATGCTTCGTTCCTTTTAATGTTGCATGTATTTTTATGGGATTTGCCTTTTACGCTGTGTCTAACAGAATACATCAAGCTATTTACTTGTCCTTTGGTGCAAACTGGTCCAGGGAAGCCAAAGCCACATTTGGAATAGTATTTGCCTTTGTTTTTATATCTATGTCAGCAGTATTTCCACAGTTATGTTTTTCGAAGTGTAAGATTTGTGTATATAGGTCACTATCTGTGGTTTCTGAAGGGATGTTGCAGGTAATATATATATATTTATATAAACTGTAAAACAGTGGCATCACTCTCATGGCCAAAATTAGGAACATGTTTTATCAACAAAAGCATTTGGATGGGTGGTGCTCCTCTGGATTTATATTCTTTTCTCCAAAAGAAGTGTTGCACTTCTCAGAGCAGAGGGGTAGTTTTACTGCAGATAAAGTGCAGCATGGCAATGAAGCAATGGTGAAAGTGTCTTGATACATTGACAGGGTCAAGAGAACCAAGTTCTCCTCGTGTTTTTATATCTATTCTGTCTTTATTTTGGTTTGCAGTGTGTAAGAAGTTGTGCAAGTCATCCCATGCATACTCTGCAAAACTTAAAGTAACAAACCATGTGGGTCAGCCAGGTGCCTTAGCATACAACATACATCAGTGTGCCATCGGAAGCAGTATTTGTTTGTACCATGCATGTTTGCCAAGAGATTTGTGATACTTGACTACAAAACATCATCTTTGTCTTTTATTTTTTTAAGTAGTTAGGTAGCGGACATGTATAAAAGGTTAGTGCCTGTTTTAAATGTGTGTGCATCTCAAAGCATAGAGTCTCTATTTCACTTTCAAAGAGGAGGTCATAATTATGTATTCTACATTTTGTCTGAATCTGGGGTCTTCAGAATACATTTTTAAAGAGAGATATTCTGATGCACTAATTTCTGTGGACCTTTCATCCTATCTTCCTCCTTTTCCTGTAGGAACCAGTAGAGGAAAAGAACGTGCTTCTACACTTTTTTCCCATATGCTAGTTAGGAATCCTTTGACTTGATGCATTTGATATGTGCAGTGTAGTGGGAGAATTGTATACTGGTCTAAAATGTTGGCTGCATTAACATGATCTACACGTTCAAATTGGCCTGTTGCTACTGAGTAATGAATTATTTGGGTGGTTTCTCTCATTGTTTTCTTTTAGATATTGTAGGGCGTGTCTAACTTGACAAGTTGTTTCCAAATTGTTTTGTCTTTTGTTGGTACACAATTAACTAGTACAATGAAAAATTGATCTATTGGTCGCTGTACTCCTAGAGTTTGTAAATTTTCTTTGAGATCTAACTTTTCTAACTTGTTAACAATTGTCCACCCCAAAAAAAGATAACTGAAATTGAGTTTACACTCCCACCGAACCCTTTGATTGGCAGCAACATCCGTGGACACGCGTTAGTCCGCAGACGGCACGTGTCTTGATTATGAAGTCTAATTTTACAGTCATTATGTTGGTAATTTTGGATAGTCAAATAAGGAATGCTACCTTATCAGAGCTTTGAGTATTGATGAACATGGAATAAATAGCTAATAGCTAATAACAAATCATTAACGACTTACTACATACTTGTGTTAGTATAAACAATACATATGAAGACTAGCAAAGCATATACATCTGAGGCACATACACAGAAACTTTAGTAAGGAGAAAAGAAACAACGCAACCAAAAGAATTATAGTGACATTAGACTTTATAATCAAGTACACAAATGAATTGTGTGTTTGAGGCTTGGTTATTTCCCTATGTATGTGCTCCATGAACTGAGGCCAAATCCTAATGAAAGTGGAGGTTTTATTTGCAACTTTGCAACCAGCACTTATTTGGTCTGATCACAAAAAAGGTGGCAAACTGAGTTATTGCAGTTGAATATAATCTCCTTCTGCACATTCTACACAAACAATATGTGGTCTATCCCCAAACGAATGGCACACATAGTCAGAGGGCCTCATTATGACCCTGCCGGTCTGGAATGAACATGCCAGTAAATCTGTTTACCAGCACGTTTCCTGACCAGCATAGTACAAGTTTGCTGGTGGGGTGGTGTGATTTACCTCCAGCCAAGAGCTGGCAGTAATTCAGGCACCCAACTGGCAAAAAGCAGCCGTTATTACCGGGACCAGTATTACCAGTGCCAATAATACTGGTAATCCCCCATGGAATCCATGGAATGGGTTTAACCTACCATTGCCTGCAATTCCGGCAGGTCAGGCGCCAATAACTGCATTACCATTTGCTGGTATCCTGGCGTATTTCTGGCATGATACTGGCAAACCCATAATGAGGCCCAGTGACTGTGAATGAACTCTCTTGCCTAAAAGTAAATCTAAGATGTTTTAGTCATAACTTTCCAAGCAAGGAGAATCTATCTGATCTTGCCAGACAAGATGATTCACCGATTTGCTGACACTTAATATTACTGTATACTGCTACCTCTAAAATTATCTTCTGCTCAATCTGACAGGTGGTGGCACATGCATTTGCATCATTCTAGGAAAGTACTAGTACTAATCACAGAACATGCCCTTAATTCTTCCCTCTCAACCAAATCCAATTATATTTTCCTACCAATCCCCAATTATCTACCCCTCAAATAAAACCCAGATCTATTTTCTACCATCTACTCAGCTAAAGCCTATCCTCTTAACTGCTGTTGAACCTCAATCCTCAGCCTTTACAAGAATGATTGTGAAATCGAAGCATACCTTCCATGTTTACACTTAATAGCCTGAACTATCCGAATTGCTCTGCCAGAACCCACCACACTTTTCAGGAAAGCCTTTTCCATGTGAAAAAGCAAAACATCATGTGGTTCTGTTTGTAGCTGAATATGTTTGCTCAGGCTTACTAACTACTCAGAATTGCTGTTGTCGTCATATTTGAACTACGAAGGTGTTCACTGCATTCTTAGTATTCTAATTGACTAATGAGAGGTCAATGTTAATGTTAAAGGTATATTTATATAGCGCACCGTCACCAACGGAGTTGGTCTCCAGGCGCTCAAGCGGATTTGTAACAACGAGAGTGGGGGGTAGGTTCGTAAACAGTCGTAAACAAAAGGTGCTAATATGTCTTTACACTAACCAATTTAGTTTACATTAATCTAATGTTAGCTATGGAACTGTTTTATTTATCAGACATCTTTTCAAACTCTACTCATATATTTTTGATTTTAAAAACGACTTTCCTGTCAACAAAATATTCCCTCTTACCTAGAACATTGGCAATTCTCCTCCATTTGCTAATTTTGCATGTGGCCGCAGCACCTAATTCTGCTGCAGGCATTAATCCATTTTATTTAATGGGGCATGAAAGGAGTTAGCCAAAGGAACATTTAATTGAGCAGCTTCTGTTTTAGAATGAATTACCATGGGATTATCACATCTGGTTATAGAGCTCTGCCAACTTTTTACTGCTTGTTTCCAGTCCCTGTTTCACAAAGTGAACCTCTCTTGCTTTAAACTCAGTCTTTCCATACCAAAAAACAAAAATATATTGCAAGTCTGTAAGTCGCTTAAGTTATTACAATTTTGCTTCAGTCCGTATTCTGCACGTGATATAATTTATTTATGTTGAATTACATTATTCCTTGAAAAGTTGACTAATTGATAGTCTTATGGGTTTTCTATCATTTGCAAGAGGCAAGTTGTTCGACTTGCATGTTATTCGTTATCATCCTATACTATATTGTACAAAGCCACACTGAATAAAATCACTTTTAATCAACAAATGTTGTGGTCTCATTTATGTCATTTCTTTCAATTGCACACTTATGATAACTTGTGGCAATAAATTTGCATTTTATGCATTAGAAAAAATGCAACTACATTTACAGTATATTTGTGCAGGGCTAATATTATTTATGCATGTGCAAATAGAGAATTCTTACTGAAATGCATTGCAGTACCACCCCATAAAGAGGAGAAAGTAGCAAGACTTCCCTTAGTTCCGTAAACTTACTCTCTCAGTGCATTTTTAGTTGTTGCTTTTAGTTGGCACTTTATAAAGTGGCATCTGTAATCTGAAACTACGGCATTGGAGTAGAACTAGGAGGGAGAAGCAGATGAGGAGGGGCACACAGCTTGTGGGTGTTGTTTGGTTATTTATCCATCCATTGGCTGCCCATGGCCATTTTATTACTGGAGTCCTTTCCCACCCACTTCCTCCACACCCAAAATACATGCTCCAAGGATCTCTTTGAGTTAGCTTTATGAAGCAGTGACATCAAACAATGGTATGCCAGTGTTCTTTCTGAGGCAGTATTGTGAGAGTTAATGGTTTAATTGAAGTTGTAAATGTGTAACTCCTGCAATAAAAGTTTCTTAACTTAGTGTGCCTTCAGCTGCTTGATTTATAAGCAGTATGCATGTCCTTGCACTGAAGTCCTGTTAAAATTTGCCAAGCGCTGCCATCATATGCCCAGGTACTTGTACCATTTTCCAGCTGCCACCATCTCATGGCCAAAAGGTGTCAGTAAGCCAGTGCATGGAAAAAGCCTATCCGATGCCTACACAAAAGCCAATGCTGCTCTTACCAGGGCAAATAACTAGGACTAGGACTAGGACTAGAGAAACCATTGCCTTTGTCCAAAGAATATGTTTATTGAACCAGGTTAATTTTTGCATTGTTGCATGTAAAACCACCCTATATTACAGAAATGTTGCATCTGTGCATGTGCGATTAGTACTAGTTTAAGACATGTCCCTGTGCAAAATAACATTCTTTCAATATATGTTTTCACCCCGGGTAAATCTTGCAGTCATTCTAGGGGTTAGGCAAACACTAGCCTTGTCCAAAAATGCATTGAAAGAATATGTTTTATTTTTGCACAATGGAAATGTTTGCACTAGTGCCAGTTGCATTTGCAGCAGCACACATTGTGTGTGCTACTGCCCAAGTTGGTAGTGTTTTAACAAAACTGCAGTGGGAATTCGCAACTTTTCAGTGAGCCTCTGTAACAACTTCTATCAATTTAAGATTGTGTGCACATTAATTGAAAACAGAAAACTCTGTATCACGGAATGGCATAAATGCACACACATGTAGTTGAAAAGAATCGGTGATCTGGAATGGTGAGTCAAAGTGTGGCATCAGTGAACTTGTTGATGTGTTAAGGGGATGCATAAGGAATGTGTGGGTGTGTCCATGTGGGAAGTGAACACCTGCCTGAAAATGACCCCTTTGTGTTTTACTTCAGTGCTTAATGCAAAGGGGGGCATCATCTGGATTCAAAGCTGGAACCAACCATTGAATCTAAGGTACCTCATCAGTGCCGATTGGCCATCATCTGTGGGTAGACTCCTTCTCACAATGCTACGGTCGGTCAGAGTAAAACAAAATAACACCAGTCACCTTCCTGAATCACGGGGACTTGTGTGTCCTGTGTTTCCTGTTATGCCACCTGTGCCCGGGACTAGGCACTGGGAACATACCTTTGAAACGTGTATGTCTATTGCCAGTTGATTGATTGAAATATAAGGTGGTTTGCTAAAAAAGAATGACAACGCTGTTACATGAAGGGTAATGTTTGTGAGCCCATGTACGCTTTGATGACATGAATTATTACTCCCACATAAAGCAGGAGTTGGGTGTTTAAGTAAGTCTAAGTGAACTTTCTCATAAATGATCCGCTAGCCCAGGCAAATCTCCTAGTGAGATTCAGGTTCTTACCACCTCTATCTTCCCAAATCTCCTTTAAGAGTTATTACTCGTCGGGGAAGTATGGGGGAAGTTTGGACAGGTTTGGGATGATTCTTGGGAAAAAGCTACACAAAATAATACACAAGGCTTCAGGAAGGTAAAGAATGGTTGGGAGAAAAGGAGGGGCTGGTGAGGCAGGGTGGGTGCGGGTTAGCAAGAAGAAATGCAGTCCTGTGTATCTATCAATGTTATCCAAGTAGGACAGCACATTAAACTAAATCTACAATAAGATCTCTCTAGATGAATGCACCTATTGCAGAGATCTATGTGTAACCTGGAGGCCTCAAGTATGAATTTGGGTAAGAAATACTCAGCCTGTCATCTTTCTGAAGTTGATCAAATTAGTAAAGTTGAATTTTAAGATTACATGGCAGGCCAGCTGAAACAGTCTTATGTCAGGCATGGCTAGGTCTGCTTTTCATAGCCACACAATATACGTAATTCATAACAGACATAGACCTCTGAAACTCCTACTGGGCTTGGGAAGAGTCACTCACTAGTTAGTGGTGCATGAAGTTGCATCCTGCAAGGTTTGCTTCCATGAGGACTACTGATTGTATAAACCATAGTGAGAGTCTGTGGCAGCAGGTCAATAACCTCAGGAAGGCCAGTAGTGCTGAGGCAGAGTCAGTCACATGTCAAGCATTCATGATGGAGACTTTGAGGTTTCTCAAAGGAATGACATTTAGTCAGGTTGGATTGCAATGCTATGAGATCTGATGCTGGGGAAAAACGCATAACGTACATCTCATCACTTGCACCCAAAAAGCCGTGCCCTGTTGACAAATTCAGATTCCCTTGTTTTATCTCCTTTGCAAATGTCCGCATTTGTGGATATTTTAATGTATATTCCAAATAAAATAAAAAATGATGTACACTAAAATACGGAGAAAGCAAACACGTTTCCCAGTGCATCTACGAACAAACGCAAAGGAAATGCATGGCAGGGTCATTTCTGACCCATTAATGCAATGTTGAAGGCTGGCACATCCGGTGCTGTACCACTTACATTGCTGGCCTTCAAACAGGGAAATAAATGCTTTTGACCATTCTTAACACATTTCACAATTGCATACCCTTAAGGGTCAATCACAAATACCTAAGGCACAACCCTTTGACTAAAAATTATAAAATGTGGAAATCACATCCTAAATCTGAAATTAGCTGCAGTTCTGTAACTGAGACAGGGCAGCCAGCCCATTTTCATGCTGAGGAAACTGGACTCCCTTCATATGCCCATTCTGTAACACCTTCAGTGAATAACCCTTTTTCCCTTTTCGGTACATATAGACTGGAATATTCATTTTAAACAGATTCAAGGTGCAGTTTTTCAAATGAAGAAAATGTATGTAGTAAACTATCTCAAAAGGAGGTTACCCATTAACAATTAAAGAGTGGTTTCTGGGAGGTTTAGAATGATTAATGCCCACTGTTGAAACTCAGGTCAACCCTCAAGACCATGGTTTTCAGCCACCCATTCCAGAAGAAGTGAACAGATATATGGAAGTCATGCGTTTTCACACTCCAATAAGGGTTCTACAGCCCAAAGTGCTACATCACATCCATTCAGCACAAGACTGCAGGCCACCCCAGCATGTGTCAACCGCATTGGGAATCATCAGTGAGGTGCATCTTGTGCCTCTAGGAATAGCATGCATCGGCCCCACATTTTGAAATATTCATCCCACTCCGGTTAAACTGAAGAGCAATGGCTGGAAGCATTTGAATTAATTATAACAACTGGCAATGCTTTGGGCAAAGCTCCAGAACTTTTTTCACCCTGCGTTGACATTACAGCAGTGAGGAGACAATCATCAAATCGGTCTTGGTCCCATCCCAAAAGTGGTAGTCCAGTCCACAATGCTAAATCACATCCCTTCTGCATGAGACCACAAGCAGCTATGTGCATTTTAAAACATTATCAGTAATCTGCAGCTTTGTTCTCAAGAAACAGCAAACTAATGAGTCACATCTGGGCATACATGTCCCACTCGGAATAGGTTTAGCCACATTTAAGGGTAAGATATATTTTATTTTTCAAGCTTTGAAGTTGGCAAAGGTTTCTTCTTTAAATAGAGACCTAGATGAGTCCAAATGGGTTGTTGTATTTAAAGTATATACCTTATTAAATGTGTCCTTTACTACATTGTAGGTATTTGAATTAACTAATGTTTTAAATTTCACTTCTTATTTAATGTTTCCTCTAAAATCTTTGCCCGCATTCTGCTTAGTGAACTTGAGGACTGGGCTGATGAACATAACATCATTCCCTTCAACCGGACTGGTTTCTGCAAAGCATCAAGTACCATCATCAACTGCCTGGCATTAGTCACCACTAAGGAGAAAGCCTGGAAGATTAAAAAGATCCCGTTGTAAGCGGCCATGGAATACTTTAGTGCCATCTTTGGTACTGTAGACCGAGGGTGTCTTTAGAACAAGCTGTGTAACTGCTGAATACCCCTCAGGCTTCTAAAGATGCTAGTGTTGCTTCACAACCAGACCAGCATAAAAGTAAGACTTGACTAGCAGGGGAAGACCACTACCTAGATAAATACCTTTAAACGTCTCAAACAAGGTTGTACCCTAGCTCCAATTTTGTTCAATGTCTACCTCTCAGATGTTGACCTTGCACTCCAGGACCCAGCCACTACACCACCTAAAATTGGCACCACCATGCTTCAATGGCTGGGATACATGGATGACTTGGTCAAGTTGGACCTCACTGAAACAGGCAGTGATCGAAGTGAGCGGAAACGGTCGGGAGTCGTGTTCCACTACTTTTATATTTTCTGTTTACCATTCCTCTACTTTTTGCGACCATATTCACCATTCTATGTAGAGGAATTGTTCATTCCTGTCTCTGTGCAAGTGTAAAGTTGTAATAGGAGCCTTAGCTACTAAACATTTAGGGGCCGATTCATGGAACAAACGTGCGCCGAAAATCTTTGCGCAAGCAGGCGCAAGCGCAAAAAAACAGGCGCACGCGCAAGCGTGCGATTCATGGAAGTCCCTGGGCGTGTTTACCTCGGGATGTGCGCCAAACCCGTGCATGGCGCACAAGTCACTGCAACAACCCGAAAGGCGTGCGCAACGCGCACAGTGAAAGCACACAACCTCGGCGCATACACCAGAAAGTGGGAGGGACACGGGGCGTAACGCGCGGAATGGGGAACAACGCGCAAAAATAAGGGCGTAACTGGGGATGTACTGCAGGGAAGCAGACGGAACGCCCACACGCACTCGAACCACACGTATTCATGGAATTTAATAGGGCAAAGCCACGCACAGCCAAAGACACTCACAAGCTGAAACACGTCCGCCACACGAAGGCAGGCGGTAGAGTCCCAGCGCATCACAAAAGTGGCAACATACAGCAATTGGGCCTGTGCGAGCGGGGCACGTGTATTGCGGGGGTGCGCGGGAAGTAACACACGCGATTGAGCAGGGTACGTGTACATCGGGGGTGCGCGGGAAGTTACACACGCGATTGAGCGGGGTACGTGTATTTCGGGGGCACGCGGGAAGTTGCACACGCGATTGAGCGGGGTACGTGTATTTCGGGGGTGCGCGGGAAGTTACACACGCGATTGAGCGGGGTACGTGTATTTCGGGGGTGCGCAGCAAGTTACACACGGAATTGAGCGGGGTACGTGTATTTTGGGGGTGCGCAGGAAGTTATACACGTGATTGAGCGGGGTACGTGTATTTCGGGGATGCGCGGGAAGTTACACACGCGATTGAGCGGGGTATGGTTATTTCGTTGGTGCGCGGGAAGTTACACACGCGATCTCATCAGGGTACGTGTATTTCGGGGGTGCGCGGGAAGTTACACACGCGATCTCATCAGGGTACGTGTATTTCGGGGGTTTGCGGGAAGTTACACACGCGATCTCATCAGGGTACGTGTATTTCGGGGTGCGGGAGAAGTATCACACGCAACATCAGCAGGGTACGTGTATTCCAGGGGTGCGCGGGAAGTTCCACACGCAATTCCATCATGGTACGTGTATTACAGGGGTGCGCGGGAAGTTCCACACGCGATCTCATCAGGGTACGTGTATTACAGGGGTGCGCGGGGAGCACCACACGTGAATTGCACGTGTGGGTCCTCCCAGGTGTTCCCTCTACACCCTCCACGGCCCCTGCACCCATGTCTCCCACCACCCCCACCCCCAGCCACCAGGGGCAGCCTCCACCAGGCCCCCACCCATGTCTCCCCCCACCCCCATCCCCCAGCCACCAGGGGCAGCCTCCACCAGGCCCCCACCCATGTCTCCCACCAACCCCACCCCCAGCAGTGCAGGGGCACCCTCCACCAGGCCCCCACCCATGTCTCCCACCACTCCCACCCCCCAGCCACCAGGGGCAGCCTCCACCAGGCCCCCACCCATGTCTCCCACCACCCCCACCCCCCAGCACTGTGGGGCACCTGCCAGCAGGCCCCCACCCATGACTCCCACCACCCCCACCCTCCAGCAGTGCAGGGGCACCCACCACCAGGCCCCCACCCATGTCTCCCACCACCCCCACCCCCCAGCCACCAGGGGCAGCCTCCACCAAGCCCCCACCCATGTCTCCCAGCACCCCCACCCCCGAGCCACCAGGGGCAACCTCCACCAGGCCCCCACCCATGTCTCCCACCACCCCCACCCCCCAGCAGTGCAGGGGCAGCCTTCACCAGGCCCCCACCCATGTCTCCCAGCACCCCCACCCCCCAGCCACCAGGGGCACCCTCCACCAGGCCCCCACCCATGTCTCCCACCACCCCCTCCCCCCAGCACTGTGGGGCACCTGCCAGCAGGCCCCCACCCATGTCGAACTCATGTTCCCCACCACCCCCACCCCCCAGCACTGTGGGGCACCTGCCAGCAGGCCCCCACCCATGTCCAACTCATGTTCCCCACCACCCCAACCCCCCAGCACTGTGGGGCACTTGCCAGCAGGCCCACACCCATGTCCAACTCATGTTCCCCACAACCCCCACCCCCCAGCAGTGCAGGGGCACCCACCACCAGGCCCCCACCCATGTCTCCCACCCCCCCTACCCCCAGCAGTGCAGGGGCACCCACCACCAGGCCCCCACCCATGTCTCCCAGCACCCCCACCCCCCAGCCACCAGGGGCAGCCTCCACCAGGCCCCCACCCATGTCCCCCAGCACCCCCACCCCCCAGCCACCAGGGGCAGCCTCCACCAGGCCCCCACCCATGTCTCCCAGCACCCCCACCCCCCAGCCACCAGGGGCAGCCTCCACCAGGCCCCCACCCATGTCTCCCACCACCCACACCCCCCAGCAGTGCAGGGGCACCCACCACCAAGCCCCCACCCATGTCCCCCAGCACCCCCACCCCCAGCCACCAGGGGCAGCCTCCAACAGGCCCCCATCCATGTCTCCCATCACCCCCACCCCCCAGCCACCAGGGGCACCCTCCACCAGGCCCCCACCCATGTCTCCCACCACCCCCTCCCCCCAGCACTGTGGGGCACCTGCCAGCAGGCCCCCACCCATGTCCAACTCATGTTCCCCACCACCCCCACCCCCCAGCACTGTGGGGCACCTGCCAGCAGGCCCCCACCCATGTCCAACTCATGTTCCCCACCACCCCCACCCCCCAGCACTGTGGGGCACTTGCCAGCAGGCCCACACCCATGTCCAACTCATGTTCCCCACCACCCCCACCCCCCAGCACTGTGGGGCACCTGCCAGCAGGCCCCCATCCATGTCTCCCACCACCCCCACCCCCCAGCAGTGCAGGGGCACCCACCACCAGGCCCCCACCCATGTCTCCCACCCCCCCTACCCCCAGCAGTGCAGGGGCACCCACCACCAGGCCCCCACCCATGTCTCCCAGCACCCCCACCCCCCAGCCACCAGGGGCAGCCTCCACCAGGCCCCCACCCATGTCCCCCAGCACCCCCACCCCCCAGCCACCAGGGGCAGCCTCCACCAGGCCCCCACCCATGTCTCCCAGCACCCCCCCCAGCCACCAGGGGCAGCCTCCACCAGGCCCCCACCCATGTCTCCCACCACCCACACCCCCCAGCAGTGCAGGGGCACCCACCACCAGGCCCCCACCCATGTCCCCCAGCACCCCCACCCCCAGCCACCAGGGGCAGCCTCCAACAGGCCCCCATCCATGTCTCCCAGCACCCCCACCCCCCAGCCACCAGGGGCAGCCTCCACCAGGCCCCCACCCATGTCTCCCAGCACCCCCACCCCCCAGCCACCAGGGGCAGCCTCCACCAGGCCCCCACCCATGTCTCCCACCACCCCCACCCCCCAGCAGTGCAGGGGCAGCCTCCACCAGGCCCCCACCCATGTCTCCCAGCACCCCCACCCCCCAGCCACCAGGGGCAGCCTCCACCAGGCCCCCACCCATGTTTCCCACCACCCCCACCCCCCAGCACTGTGGGGCACCTGCCAGCAGGCCCACACCCATGTCCAACTCATGTTCCCCACCACCCCCACCCCCCAGCACTGTGGGGCACTTGCCAGCAGGCCCACACCCATGTCCAACTCATGTTCCCCACCACCCCCACCCCCAGCACTGTGGGGCACCTGCCAGCAGGCCCCCACCCATGTCTCCCACCACCCCCACCCCCCAGCAGTGCAGGGGCACCCACCACCAGGCCCCCGCCCATGTCTACCACCCCCCCCACCCCCAGCAGTGCAGGGGCACCCACCACCAGGCCCCCACCCATGTCTCCCAGCACCCCCACCCCCCAGCAACCAGGGGCAGCCTCCACCAGGCCCCCACCCATGTCTCCCAGCACCCCCACCCCCCAGCCACCAGGGGCAGCCTCCACCAGGCCCCCACCCATGTCTCCCAGCACCCCCACCCCCCAGCCACCAGGGGCAGCCCCCACCAGGCCCCCACCCATGTCTCCCACCACCCCCACCCCCCAGCAGTGCAGGGGCACCCACCACCAGGCCCCCACCCATGTCCCCCAGCACCCCCACCCCCCAGCCACCAGGGGCAGCCTCCAACAGGCCCCCACCCATGTCTCCCAGCACCCCCACCCCCCAGCCACCAGGGGCAGCCTCCACCAGGCCCCCACCCATGTCTCCCAGAACCCCCACCCCCCAGCCACCAGGGGCAGCCTCCACCAGGCCCCCACCCATGTCTCCCACCACCCCCACCCCCCAGCCACCAGGGGCAGCCTCCACCAGGCCCCCACCCATGTCTCCCACCCCCCCCAGCACTGTGGGGCACCTGCCAGCAGGCCCACACCCATGTCCAACTCATGTTCCCCACCACCCCCACCCCCCCCAGCACTGTGGAGCACCTGCCAGCAGGCCCCCACCCATGTTCCCACCACCCCCACCCCCAGCAGTGCAGGGGCACCCACCACCAGGCCCCCACCCATGTCTCCCAGCACCCCCACCTCCCAGCCACCAGGGGCAGCCTCCACCAGGCCCCCACCCATGTCTCCCAGCACCCCCACCCCCAGCCACCAGGGGCAGCCTCCACCAGGGCCCCACCCATGTCTCCCAGCACCCCCACCCCCCAGCCACCAGGGGCAGCCTCCACCAGGCCCCCACCCATGTCTCCCACCACCCCCACCCCCAGCAGTGCAGGGGCACCCACCACCAAGCCCCCACCCATGTCTCCCAGCACCTCCACCCCCCAGCCACCAGGGGCAGCCTCCACCAGGCCCCCACCCATGTCTCCCAGCACCCCCACCCCCCAGCCACCAGGGACAGCCTCCACCAGGCCCCCACCCATGTCTCCCAGCACCCCCACCCCCCAGGGGCAGCCTCCACCAGGCCACCACCCATGTCTCCCACCACCCCCACCACCCAGCAGTTCAGGGGCAGCCTCCCCCAGGCCCCCACCCATGTCTCCCACCACCCCCACCCCCCAGCACTGTGGGGCACCTGCCAGCAGGCCCCCACCCATGTCCAACTCATGTTCCCACCACCCCCACCCCCCAGCACTGTGGGGCACCTGCCAGCAGGCCCACACCCATGTCCAACTCATGTTCCCCACCACCCCCACCCCACAGCACTGTGGGGCACCTGCCAGCAGGACCCCACCCATGTCTCCCACCACCCCCACCCCAAGACAGTGCAGGGGCACCCTCCACCAGGCCCCCACCCATGTCTCCCAGCACCCCCACCCCCCAGCCACCAGGGGCAGCCTCCACCAGGACCCCACCCATGTCTCCCACCACCCCCACCCCCCAGCCACCAGGGGCAGCCTCCACCAGGCCCCCACCCATGTCTCCCACCACCCCCACCCCCCAGCAGTGCAGGGGCAGCCTCCACCAGGACCCCACCCATGTCTCCCAGCACCCCCACCCCCCAGCCACTAGGGGCAGCCTCCACCAGGCCCCCACCCATGTCTCCCACCACCCCCACCCCCCCAGCAGTGCAGGGGCAGCCTCCACAAGGCCCCCACCCATGTCTCCCATCACCCCCACCCCCCAGCAGTGCAGGGGCACCCTCCACCAGGCCCCCACCCATGTCTCCCACCACCCCCACCCCCCAGAACTGTGGGGCACCTGCCAGCAGGCCCCCACCCATGTCTCCCACCACCCCCACCCCCCAGCAGTGCAGGGGCACCCTCCACCAGGCCCCCACCCATGTCTCCCACCACCCCCACCCCCCAGCAGTGTAGGGGCAGCCTCCACCAGGCCCCCACCCATGACTCC
Organism: Ambystoma mexicanum; assembly: GCF_040938575.1. Lineage (NCBI taxonomy): Eukaryota > Metazoa > Chordata > Amphibia > Caudata > Ambystomatidae > Ambystoma > Ambystoma mexicanum. The sequence continues at coordinate 365,704,098 of NC_090927.1, read as the reverse complement.
CACCACCCCCACCCCCAGCACTGTGGGGCACCTGCCAGCAGGCCCCCACCCATGTCCAACTCATGTCTCCCACCACCCCCACCCCCCAGTCACCAGGGACAGCCTCCACCAGGCCCCCACCCATGTCTCCCACCACCCCCACCCCCCAGCAGTGCAGGGGCACCCACCACCAGGCCCCCACCCATGTCTCCCAGCACCCCCACCCGCCAGCCACCAGGGGCAGCCTCCACCAGGCCCCCACCCATGTCTCCCACCACCCCCACCCCCCAGCAGTGCAGGGGCACCCACCACCAAGCCCCCACCCATGTCTCCCAACACCCCTACCCCCCAGCCACCAGGGGCAGCCTCCACCAGGCCCCCACCCATGTCTCCCAGCACCCCCACCCCCCAGCCACCAGGGGCAGCCTCCACCAGGCCCCCACCCATGTCTCCCACCACCCCCACCCCCCAGCAGTGCAGGGGCAGCCTCCACCAGGCCCCCACCCATGTCTCCCACCACCCCCACCCCCCAGCAGTGCAGGGGCACCCTCCACCAGGCCCCCACCCATGTCTCCCACCACCCCCACCCCCCAGCACTGTGGGGCACCTGCCAGCAGGCCCCCACCCATGTCTCCCACCACCCCACCCCCCAGCAGTGCAGGGGCACACTCCACCAGGCCCCCACCCATGTCTCCCAGCACACCCACCCCCCAGCAGTGCAGGGGCAGCCTCCACCAGGCCCCCACCCATGTCTCCCAGCACCCCCAGCCACCAGGGGCAGCCCCACCAGGCCCCCACCCATGTCTCCCACCACCCCCACCCCCCAGCAGTGGAGGGGCAGCCTCCACCAAGCCCCCACCCATGTCTCCCAGCACCCCCAACCCCCAGCCACCAGGGGCAGCCTCCACCAGGCCCCCACACATGCCTCCCACCACCCCCACCCCCCAGCACTGTGGGGCACCTGCCAGCAGGCCCCCACCCATGTCCAACTCATGTTCCCCACCACCCCCACCCCCCAGCACTGTGGGGCACCTGCCAGCAGGCCCCCACCCATGTCCAACTCATGTTCCCCACCACCCCACGCCCCCAGCACTGTGGGGAACCTGCCAGCAGGCTCCCACCCATGTGCAACTCATGTTCCTCAGCCAACATGTCATCACAATCTAGATCCCTGGTCCCTATGGTCAGCCTCCAAATGCAAAACACCCACCCGAGTATTGCATCCACCCACTCATAATTTGCAATTACATCACAGAACACCAATTGCAAGTTCCGAAACAAACACATTTCCCTCACATACAACCAATGGGTGTCAGTGAATCTCAAAGCCCATATCATGAAATGCATGAAACCAATGAGATACCACACATTGAAGTTCACCAAAAAAAATATGTATTAAAGGAAACATAAATAGAATCAAAAATAAAGAAACAGAAATGTGAATGTACAAAAATTAAAAGAAGCATGTCCGTGAAAAAAAGCAAAACCAAAAATAAAATTCCAAAGTAATGGTGTCCAAAGTCACTGTCCACAAAACAAAATCCAATGGGAAATAAAAAAGAAAGCCATTGCTCCATGATTAAAATGTGAAAAAAAAATACAATCCAACAGTGAACTATGTACATGGGAACAAGCCAGGGTCCATTATCCCAACAAAAGAAAGGAAACCTATCTAACTACACTAACTAATAAAATAAACTATATACAAAAATGTGGCCAATGTCCGAAAGGTCCAAATAAAATCTAGCCCACCACCCCCACCCCCCAGGCAGCCCAACAATACCTACATAACTATGTACAAGGGCAGCGGGCTAGTTTGACGGCTCACTTGTGGATGTCCCGGGCCAGGGCATCATCGAACTCCTGCTCAATGTCCCGGAGGCGGTCCTCCTCCATGGCCCCGAGGGTCCGCAGGGCCGTCGACGTGTCCACCTCCAAACCCCTGCGGATTGCCTCGAGGCACTCGGCCCACCTCAGGGCCCTCCGCATGGAGTTCTCCGCCCTGACCATTGTGAGCCGTGCCTCTTCCGCCGCAGCCGCTCCGCATCTATGGCGTGGCCCAACCGCTGCCACACGGAAGACACTCTCTGTCCTGGGTCCTCCTGCCCTCCGGCTGATGCCTGCCCCTCCGATGTTGAAGGCCCCCGAGCCTTCATGGCTCCCACCACGTTGCTGCTGCTGCTGAGCCTCTGCCCGTGCACTGCCTCCTGCTGCCTGCACATCCTCCGCCGGCTGGGGTGCAGTCGTTGATGTGGCCACCCCTGCTGGACGTCCGACTCCCGACTGTGGCAGGGATGCCTCCTCCACCAGCCTGGCCGCACCGTCAGAGGCAGCTCCACAGGGCACCCAGGTGACTGATGGATTGGAAGATGGCATGGAGGACGACTGGCGCGTAGGGGGTCCAGTTGAGGAGAGGGCCGTAGCAAGCCCCATCATACGGAGGAATCCAGCCTGGGTGACCTGTCCCAGCAGGCTGACGTGGTCAACGAGCCATTCGAGATGACATGCAGTCTCCTCATGAAAAGACTGCAGGTCACCTCGCATGGCCCGTTGACGCAACGCCACACCAGACAGGACAGGATCAACCCGGACCCGGATAGCCACGTCCGCAGGCAGAGGAAGGCCGGTTGAGGTGAGCTCATCCCCTGCCTGAAAACGGGTCTGGACGTAGGCATCCCTGCTGGTGCAAGATGATGCAGGGACAGGATCAGGGACAGGATTGCACACAGGCACCTCCGCGGCGGCCTGTGCTGCCTCCTGTCCCTGGTCCTGCACTGCACCACTAGCACCAGTGGGATCCCACCTCCAGACCCCGTCTCTGGTGCTTGCACGGCCTCCTCCTCCACCAAACTCCCCACCAACCTGGATGACTCCGTGCCATCTTCTCCTGTTGGGCCCTGTGGGGTCCCAGCTGCCCCTTCTGCTGCCGAGGAATCCAACTCCAACCTCCGCCTCTTGGACCTCCCCCCGGCAGCTGCGGCCTGGGACGCGGCACCGGACTCCTCACTCCCCGACGAGATGACAACATGGGAGGGGAGCCGGGCCTTGCGTCTCCGGCTGGCGGTGGGATCCCCGTCGCTGTGCTCCACAGCACCTTCTCCGCCCTCTTCATCAGTTGACGCTGCAGACAGGGAGAAACAAAACACAGGCATCAGGGCACTGTACAATGGACACATACACACATGACAGTTGTACATGAGTGGCATTGGCAAACCTCAGACATGTCATCACAATCCCCAACACACATGTCATTTCAACTCGCACACATGAGCCATACCACAGCCATATCGCAACTGCCAGCACCATCCATACACATACAACAGCATGAGCAGGCAAAGGTGAGCCAGACATCACATGCAACACAGGAAGTGCACCACACATGTACACACACCACCACACTTGCATGCATGTGTACACCCCTGCCAAGTGTCGCAGTGTTCAGACGGGCATCCATGTCACATCTGCCAATCAGGCTTCCACATACCGCTACACATGCATCCATGTTGCATCATTGTTGCACCCTTGTCAAATACACACACATGCACATGTACACAGTGCTGATACATGCAGCCGAAAACAACATACATGCGTGACATCACGGACATGTCTACTTACATACACATTCATCCAAACATGTGTGCCCACACAACTGCATTTGGCATGCAAGCCTACACACACAAGCACCATCCATGTCTCACACATTCCAGCCCTCGCATGTGTTAGCCCCACGGCCCTGTACACCCCCACCCATACTCGACCCCATACAAACAGATGTGCAACCTGCACACTAATGAAAAATCACCACACGCACTGCTCACAATCAGGATGCATGTACACTTACCGCTCGACTCCAGACGGGTCTGCCTCTCAAGGACCTGGACGTGGAGCGCTGGGGATATGCGTTCCAGGACCCTCATCTGTTCTTCCGACAAGTGGCCCCGGCGCCCCTTGGCATCCGCTGCCTTCAAGAGGCACCGGGCCTTGTTCAGGGTCCTGGACCTGAAGTCCTCCCAGCGCTTCTTGACATGTTGTAAGTCGCGGACTGCCACCCCCTCCACGTTGATGGCAGTCACGATGTCAGTCCAGATCCGAGTCCGTCCTTCCTTGTCCGCGCGGGAACTTCCGAAGAGGGCATCATACTGCCCCAGGACTTGCTCCACCAGGACACCAACTTCGGTGGCACTGAAGCTGGTGCCCCTCTGCCTCTCTGGCGGGGGGTTGTCAGTGGTCTCAGATGGTGTTTTCCCCGACATGACAACCCCAGAGGCAGGAGTGGGTGGGCAACTGGGTCCTGGGGCTGGGCTGTGGAGCGATGGAATCCCAGTCGGGAGTCTTCGGTTCCAGCAGGGGTGGTCACAGCAACAGCACCCCTGGCTGATGTGCAGGCAGCAAATGGCAGGGCACGTGGGCAGCAGGCAGTCAGGCAGCAGCAGATGGCAGGTGGGAGCGTGCTCGGGGCTCTGGGGGGCAGTAGTTCGGCCTTCTGGGCAGGAGCGTGGTCTTCTGTGTGCTTACGCGTGGCCAGCTTGATACGGAGTGATTTGGCACGTGAAAAATCTGCATGTCAGCGTGTAATTCGAGGAAAGGCCCTTAGCGCGTATGCACGGCCTCACGCATATGCGATTTCATTGGACCAAAGGCCCTTAGCGCGTGAGAGCGTCTGAGACGTGACACGCGCGGGTGTTTCCCTCATTGCACGTGATGACAGAACACACGTGGATTTCCACCAATCGCGTGTGAAAGTTCCCGCGCACCCCAGAACACACGTACCCAGTCTAATCGCGTGTGGAACTTCCCGCGCACCCCGAAACAAACGTACCCAGGCCAATCGCGTGTATGCTCACTCCCCTCCGATCACACGCGATGACACTCGGACGTACAGTCTTACCACGTATCCGAATACGGGAAACCTGCGCACGGCAAAAGACGTGCACAGGCGTCAACGCGTCCGCCCACACGAAGGCAGGCGGAGGCGTCCCCGCGCACAGCATAAAAGTGCGTGCAAACAACAAACGCGTATATACAGCTACGATGAATGCCCCATTTGTCGCTGCACTGATCGTGGGACACCGCAGGAGGAGGAGAATAGCCAGGGCACGCATTTTCGCACCACGGACAAGCCTTTTTGGGATGCCTGATGACCAGGTCTACGGCAGGTATAGGTTTCCACCCCATATCATCCTAGACCTGGTCAGGGAGTGGGAAGATGACCTCACATCCCCCACCCTTTGCTCCCAAGCATTGAGCCCCTTGGAGAAGCTGCTCAATGTCCTGCATTTTTTGGCCACTGGGTCAGTTCAGTGGACCACTGCCATAGTGGGGGGGGTCTCACAGGCCACCCAGTCACGCTGCCTACACCAGGTACTGGCAATCATGACAGCGCACCCCTCAGTCCGCAGGCACATATACATGCCCAGAACATCCGCAGAAAGGCAGGCCGTTGTCCTGGATTTTTTCAGGGTGGCACACTTCCCCAAAGTGCTCGGTGCCATAGATTGCACCCATGTGGCCCTACGTCCACCTAGGGCCACTGAGCACATCTACCGAAACTGCAAGCACTGGCATTACATCAATGTACAGGTGGTATGTGATGCAAAGGGAATCATCACCTCTGTCTATGCAAACTACCCTGGCTCCACCCATGACAGTTTCATATACAGAATGTCCGCCCTGAGCCGGGCCCTGGAAGCTGGGCACCATGGTGACACATGGCTCCTAGGTCAGTACAAATGCCCTTGCACATGCATGCAAGTCACACACAGACAAATATCCAAACCCTAATAATCTCAACTATTATCACCTCCCCAGGGGACAGTGCCTACCCTCTGAGCAACCACATGATGACGCCAATCCGGAACCCCACCACACCACCCCAGGTAAGATACAACGCCGCCCATATTGCAACCAGGGGCATAGTGGAGCGCACATTCGGAGTGCTCAAGTCACGTTTCCGCTCCCTTGACCGCTCTGGTGGGCAACTACTCTATGCACCACCAGTAGTGTGCAGGATCATTGTGGCAGCATGTGTCCTGCACAATGTTGCAACACGGCAGGGCGTCCCGGTGGACATGGTGGTGCCCCCACATCCCCAACCACAGGCACAGGCGCTGCCCATGGGAGGGGACAGGGCACGTGGCGAGGAAGCCCGGAACCAGCTTGTGGCCACATTTTTCACCTAAACTCCCACCCCTGCGGAGTGCACACAGGCCTGGCACATACCAGGTGATAATCGATGATGACAAAGAGACAGTCAACTGTCACAACCCTACCACCCTGAGATAGTTGCCATGGAAGTGCCACATCGTCTGCATCCCTAGCTACATAAACACAAGCTATCCTGTGTGACCAAAAGGAACACATATGACATATGACATGATATGGCCCATACACAAGTATTTCAAGGCGCAATGAGGCAGGGAGGGGGGAACAAGGGAAGACAGACAACGGTACTACTAGGCCAGCTGTCATTGAGATCGTGCAAGTGCAGGGGTAGGGGGAAGGGAAAAGTGCAAGCGGAAGGGTGGGGGGGAGTCCAGTACAGGGGAAGTAGCCCAAAAAAAGAATACATAGGTCGTCTGGTGGCAACTGCAAAGGTAAGTGCAGACAAGTGCTGGGAAGGGAGGGCTGTAGGGATAGAGAGACAGTACTGCAGTGCAGCGGTTGCCAGGGAGGCAGTGCAAGTGGAGAGTGGCTGGGCCAGGGACCGAGGTCAGTGAGAGTGGCCCAGTTGCAGCTCCTGTGCAGTTCCAGTGAAGAATTCTGCAAGGGAGAGGCAGAGAGTAAGCAGAAGCAAGGAGGAAGGTCTTGAGGTGCTTCCAGAACTGGAGATGGTTCCCCTCAAGTTCAAGTCAGGCAGGAAGTCTGTTCCAGGGGGAGGGCCCTGCCGCGGAGAGAAATCTACCCCCAGCTAGTTGCTCTGAGAAGCGGATGACCCTGACATGCAAGGTGTGCATTACACACACCTGCAAAACAGGCCATGGCCATCACTGTCATGTCACTCAATCCCTCCCAAACATCAACATGACATGGCAAGCAATATCCATACACCAACACAGTAACGATAAGGTACACATTGCCATGTCCTAAATGTACAGTGGCATCAGACAATGATGCCTGACCCGGAATCAGATGAAATGACAGACCAACAAAATCTCCCACCCAAAATAAGTCATTTCCAAATGCATTACAACAGTCGTAGACGTAACATAACAATGAATGCCTGTCTACATGCACATTATGCATTGCAAAATCAACACTGCAGCTCATGTGTGCAGTGTCCTACTCCTGCAACACACTGCTCAGCGCACAGCACAGTGAACAGCCATTGTGTGTGATGCACACCCTGAGCATCACATCTAAGTGACAGACCACATCAAACATCAAATTAGGCATGTACTGGATCCATAATCGGTCACAGAACATGTGCTGCAGGGACACAGTGGGCACCAGAAGGCAAACAGTGTACACGTGGATATGCAAGGGTGGGAGTACATGTAGTGCATCAGAGTGCAAGTGTGTGGTTCTGCAAGGACATGCACTCCACATATGCATGTGCACTCAAGTGACCATCAGTGTTCCCTACACATCACATGTGAACATTCACCATGTGTACACCCCAGCATGTCAAACCACAACTATCCCCTCGCACCTGAAAGGAAAACACAACACATGAACAGGCATTGATCAGCAGAACACAACATGTACATAGGATACCACCATTACAATGTCAGAGTTCCCATCACACTGCAGGGCAAGGCAACTATCAACAACAACCCCCCCTCCCTCACAAATGACCATGACCCACTGAACAACTGCACCTGGGTCATGGAGCCTCCAACCCTCAATTCCACCTGGCCACAGGATCACCTTTACCCTTCGTCACCATCTCCCACCTTGTGTGTAAAAAGATGCCTGAACCCTCAGAATCCACACTCATTTCCAAAATCACAAAATCCAAGGCATAAAAACGAACCCGAACACCCTCCAGTAGATGACGTGACGTAGCAGTACCTCACAAAGGCCAAGTACTACCACAATGATGCAACAACCAAGGTAGCACAGTAAAACAATGTCACAACAGGATGTGAACCATGTGTGGTACATAACATAGGATGATGCATCATGAACGGATGTGTATTGTCACAGGTCCCGTGTACAGGCGCGGGAGTGTCACGAAACAACCACCCCCACCGTGTCCCGGGTGCCTGCAAGGTCAAACTCACACAGGCCCCTGAGACCCTGGTGGGGAAGGAGGTTAAGGGATATGCAGTCGGGACAGGTGTTGGCACACTGGATAACTGGAATAAGTGGCAGGAGAGGGGAGGAGCAATGACACATGAAAGTAGGGAATGAACGAAAATGTACTACCTGCATGAACAAATACACAATCCAAACAAACTTGGACATCATTGTTATGGCCTTCTGTAGTCCAGGCTTAGGAGTGGTACGAACCAACCACCCCCTCTAGGGTTTTGGCGCCTGCAAGTTCGGGGCTTACACAGGCATCCGCAACCCCAGCGGGGAAAGAGGGTTAGGGAACGTTGCTTGGATATGTACGGGAAGCAGGAACACCGGGTAGAGGGTACAGGGTTCAAAATTGCATAGGATTCCGGGTGATTAGGGGGAAAAAAACATACCAAATTGAATCACACATACATCCATGCATTAGTGCACCCCCCCAGCAAGCCTATGCAGAGCAGTTTGAAAGAAAAACAACAAGACACTTATCTCTGGTTTTGAGTGCTGGCCTCCTGCCTGCGCACTCTCAGGTCCGGTTACAGGAGCACTGCAATGCTGCAAAGAGAGCCACAGTCAACAACCAGTACGTGCCAATTACACAAAAACACACCACCAAACATGCCCCATAGCAACAAAGTACTCTACAAACAGACAATCTGGTGTAGATGCTTCATACCCATATATATCAGTACCCGTGTGACGGGTCATACACAGTCAATGCAGTAAGTCAGCCGCCGGTGGGTGCGTGGCAAATGGAACACCAATGTGTCACAATTCACACAACATGCAATGTTCCCTGGGTAAGCAGACAGACCCATATAGCAAGCCATGACTTCAGTGCAAGTTTTGTACCACCATGACCAAAACAAAGTTGGCAGTGCATTTATCATAAAGTACATGGAAATGAAATGCACTGCACCCGAGTATGTCCCTTGCTGTATGTCCCTGTGAGCTGCCCCTTTCCATGTCTCGGAAGGCTACATGGTTGATACAAGTGCCCCAATGGACCTTTGTGTACCGGAGGGTTTGTGCCACTGCCCCTGCATGTGTCCCAGACAACCCTACTATCAACAGCCATCAGTCCACAAACACATCTGAGCTGCATTGTGTGCTTCAACACCAATATTCGTCTAAGCTCACCCTCAGTGCTGTGACTAAGCCTGCATGTGCAACTCACCTGTTGCAAGCTTTGCTGTGTCGTGGCCCCCCTGTGATGCTCACCTTGCCTGGAGTTCCTTGGAACATGTCAGCAGTTCTAGGATGTGGGTCTGCAATCACTGTGCCTCTGCTTGTGCACACATGTGCATGTGGGCACCAACAAACGGGTCCAGATTTCCGTCGTCCAATGGGCCATGTCTGCTGGCAAAGGTGCTCTGAAGGCTCATCCCCCTGCAGAAAGGGCATGAAACACATGATTAATGATTCAAAGTCATCTGTGTGTGTCTCATCAGGCATCTCATTACTTGACCATGTCAGAGAGTCACATCACAAATCACACCATCAGTCCGTCTTTCACATCCAAAGTGTGGTACAATATCTACAGCATGAATTGCAACAAGCACGTGTACAGGAAAGATATGAAACATACTACACAATGCATAGCAATCAATGTACACATTATTCATGACACACCCCATCTAGCAAAAGCCGAACAATGGACAATGACACCAGAATCATCCCCACTATGGGTGTCAACACAAGTCACACAGCACCAGACATGCCACAGATATGACAGTCCAAAGCCCTTGTATAATATTCTGTAACACCGAACCATCCTTGCGAGCCCATGGATAAGGGAGGCAGGAGTGGCATATGTGAGTCAAGGACCCCAAGCAGCAAACACATACACAAGACAACCATGAAGGGCCCAGCTGGAACAGACAGTGGATGCCTTCAAAAGCCACAAAGCACCGCACCGTCACATGAAAGCACAATAGACTAGCAATTTTACACTAAATCAACTATTAACTAATTGCACTAACAATGGAAAACCTACATTACCTATTTAAACTAACTATCAAACAGAAACGTAACTAACTAAACTAAAAGAAAAATCAAAAATGGCCACATACGACCCGGTGGGGAGGGGAGGCACCCAGGAGGGGGGAGGTACAGGGTGCTGCTCAACATCCACATGCAATGATGCTGAGCCAAAAAAAAAACCTCCATGGGCTCAACGCCTGCACAGCCCGACCTATGTGGGAGATAGATGGTCGTCCGAGTCTGGCTCATCCTGTAAAGGAGGAAGTGGCACAGTAGCCTGGCCATGCCTAGCTGCAGCTTGCCCCTCGTCGGCAGCAAGTCTGCCGGACGGGTGAGCCTGGTTCTGTGTGGCGATGTGACATAGGTCTGCATGCAGAACCTCACGTGATACACGTGCTTCCACTTGCAAGGTAGCACGTGTAACACAGAGTTCCTCCTGCAAGGCCTGGCTGGACAACCGCTGCACCTCCCGGCAAGCCTGTAGCTCAGCCGAGATGGTACGCTCAAGCTGTGCAAACCTCTCCTCTGCCTGCTGCCTCTGGGACATCATAAGGACACCCAGAGTGGATCTGAGGGAAGCATACTCCTCCCTCAGGGCATCCATGTGCGCCTCTGCGTGAGCAGCAATTGCTTGACGCAGAGACGACATTTCAGCCTGGCGTGCCCTGTCTGAGGCCGCCATGCCCAGCCTGAGCGAGCGGGCCGTGGACTGTGCCGCCTGCTGCTGGAGAAGCACCTGCCTAGCAGGGGGGAGCACATATCGGGCCACACGCTCCATGCTCTCAGCGATGTTCTCCATTGCTGCCCCCTGCCATTCGGAATTGGCAGTCATGTCTTGCTCCCACTCAGTATACAGCGGTTGCGCGCGGCGACCGCGTTGCCGGGCTTGACCCCTGCTGGACCCAAGGACCGGGGGTCCTCGCTGTGTTGGCACCGCCTGCGGCTGCACGACTACATGCCCCCGTCGACGTGATTTCCCAGGCACATCAGTGCCTGGTGTGGAGGGTGACCCTGCATCCCGATCCACCACGGGCGGAGGAACCAAGACTGTCTGATCCCTCAGTGCAGGTGTCGCAGACAGAGGAGTTTCCACATTAGAATCACTCACCGCTGACACATGGACTTGATGCTCATCCAACTCAACACGGACGTCAGAGTCCTCATCAAGGCTGGACTCATAGGCAGCCAGAGACAAGATGGACTGCAGCACTTGGGGGTTTTTGTGGCCTACCACCCCACGACCCCCACTAGTGCCGGGTTGATGTGGTGTTACCAACCCTGTGTCTGTCATGACAACACCATCCTCCGCCTCCATTGCATCATCACCTGAAAAATAGAGAGAAAAAAGGTCACTACACATGTCAGAAGCACACGACACACACACACACCGACAGCAAAGGCATCCGGCAGACATGTGACACACAACATATGACCTGGCATGCATGCTGGGTCTACTTTGAATAGCTTCTGTGATCAGACCTGTTGAAAGGTGGCAGTTTCCATGGAAGTGGGTCTATGCAGTGCAGAAATGTGTACGCCACTCACTACCTACATGTACAAGCACTCCATGGTGTGTGCCAGGAAATGTGAAGGCAGTGCAATGTCAAATTCACACATCACGTGCATTGTGCATTCAATGTGTACCATGTCTAGAAGCCAAGCACCCCTCCACCCCAGTACCAAAGCAGGGATGCCTAGCATGGTATCAAAAGGCTGACCATACACCTGTGTATTGACAGGCAGTGTTGACTGGCATCAACAGCTTAATGTGATTCAAATTACAACACTGCAAATGATGCTGGGACAGTGGGCAGGACACATGATGAAAACTCCGGAGGCCGCCCACGTGTGAAGAAGACACAACAAGAGTTGGACAGAGTCATTGGCCATTGAACAGACTGAGGCCTGTGAGCCACACAGATTGTCAGAGCCTAAACATGTGTGCAACGCAGGACTGAGCCACAGTTGACATGGGGAGGCTGATTAGATGGCAGGCAATGTATGTAACCAAGGACTCATATTACAGTGATCATCCAGTCAAGGACACATAGGGGCATGCGTGCAATGCACATGGAGCATGAATGGGCACTCATGTCCTTGCGGGACATCTGACCCATGCACAGTACAAGTGAGATACCCTGCATCGAGTACTAAGGCTGTACCACACGGCATATGTCTGGCAGTTTCTACGCTGGAAGTTAGCATCTACACAGGACACATGAACAAGAAACTACACATTGGCAAGATTGAAGCAGACCAGTGCAAAGGTGCAACTGGGGTGCAGAGTGGCGGAGGAGGGGCAAGGGAGCATGCCCACATGGAGTCCCGCATGCAGGCAGAGGAGACATGCATGACGGAAGCATTGCATTACTTACACATCAGAACCATGTACACGTCACATGTAGCATCAATCATGCACAACACATCCCACAAGTGAAACACACACGTCCTCAACAAACACGCATCAACACTCACTGGACTGGGCATCAAAGTCCAGCATCTCTCCCACTCCTTCGACCAATTCAGGTGGTATGAACTCCGCAACGAGAGCCTCATGCGGAGTGAGTTCTTCCTCCTCTGGTGCAGGCCCACCGCCAGTCACCAGAGTCAAGTTGTAATTTGAGGCACGCTTAGCCTTAGTGCTGCGCTTGATGTCATTCCAATGCTTTTTGCACTCCTGCGCCGTGCACACCTCATGGCCGAATGAACTGACATGTTCCGCAACATGCTTCCAGTGGGTGTCACGTTGGGCAGCCGTAGTCTGACTATTGGCACCCACTAGCATGTCACGGCTGTGGCCCCGCACGTAGTCCACGAGGAAGTCCAGTTCCTGCTTACAGAAAAGCTTCTTCCTTGACGTGCAGGAGGTCGTGGCTGTGTGTGGGGTCCCAGCCTGTGCTGCAGGTGCAACCTTCCTCCTCTTGGACTGTGGCGCAGACCCTTGCTGGCTAATGCCGCCCTGACCAGTATGGCCAGTGGGTTCGGTGGATTGAGCCAAGGGAGTGGCAGGTGGAGGGATGACCAAAGGCCTGACTTGTGTCAGTGGCAGCTGGGTGCCCACTAATGGACCCTGCGCAGCAACATCAGCTGTGGCAGGGTCATTGACCGCAACGGTCCTGGTTGGCAGACTCACAACCGGGGTGCTGTTGGGTGCATCTGCCCCTGCACTTGCCAACACCCGGCTGTTCGGGGCAGCAGATGACATGACTGCCCCAGGGACACGTGTCTTGGTCTGAGCAGCCTGGCGTGCCCCTATGGTTTCCCCCCTGGCCTGTTGGAGATCTACCAAGGGCTCTTCAAGTGCCAACGCAGCCTGCGCTGGCAGACCCTGAGCCTGGGTGGCGGTGTCCACAGCTGCAACTGCAGCTACCACTACCCTTGGGCCCGTGGCAGTCGATGGAACGGACTTCCGGGTCGTACGGGTGCCAGTGCCAGATGCAGGAGCTGCATCCCCCGGAACCACAGGGGGTGGTGGCATGGCTGCACCGACACATGGCACAACATTGTGCTCAAGTGGCGCACCCCTGCCTCTTCCCCCTCTGTGGCTGCCCTGGACACCCTGGAGTCCCCCTACTCCCTGGTCACCACGGCCACGTCCCCGACCATGCCCGCCACGAGGAGGACGCCCAGCTGAGGCGCCCCTCACCTTTGGTGCCCTCCCAACCATGGCACAGATGTAGTAGTGCTGGCACAGATAGAGTGGTGCCAATGGGAGGTGTACACCACAACTGACCTGGGCAATTGGGGTGAAGGGGGTGGGAAGCAAGATGTTAACAGCCCCCCTAAACCTGCAAGGCTGTATGTGACCCCGGTGATGTGGTGACGGGTCTCGCAACGCTCAGGCACCCCAAAACTGCAGTAAAACCGTGCACACAACCCTGCAGCCTACGTGCGTGGATTCAACCTCCCGCAGTACGCGGTGGCACCCAGTAACACGAATAACGCGTACGCGTGGGACACGCAGGCTACTATGACATCGAAAATGGTTGCGATACACAGGGGCACCCGCAGTGGGAAAAAGAGCGTGTGCGACTCACCGACTGACTAGCGCGATGTAGAAAAAGACGCGTAGCCAATACCCCGCCAAAAGAAGAGATACGTCCTTGATAGCTGTGAAGTTGTGATGGCGCGCGAAACAACAGGAAGCAGCAACACACGTCAGTCTCCACGAAAGGCACGTACAGCGAACTGCTGGGCCCGCTCACCTTTAACCCGTGTTGAGGGAAACGCAGGCGCGCGTCACGTCACTTAAGCGCATGGGCCCTTTCCTCGTATTACACGCGGACGTGCAGTTTTCCACGCGCGCTTACGCGCATGGGCCCTTTCCTCGTATTGCACGCGGACGTGCAGTTTTTCACGCGCGATTATGCGCATGGGCCCTTTCCTCATATTACACGCGGACGTGCAGTTTTTCACGCGCGCTGAAATGCCCATGCACATCTGTACGCGTCACGTCACAGGTGCGCTTGCGCTTGAGGTGCCTTCTGTCCAATGAAAATGCGTATGCATGCAGACGCGCTTACGCGCCAAGGGCCTTTCCTCGAATTACACACTGACATGCAGATTTTTCACGTGCCAAATCACTCCGTATCAAGCTGGCCACGCGTAAGCACACGGAAGACCACGCTCCTGCCCAGAAGGCCGAACTACTGCCCCCCAGAGCCCCGAGCACGCTCCCACCTGCCATCTGCTGCTGCCTGACTGCCTGCTGCCCACGTGCCCTGCCATTTGCTGCCTGCACATCAGCCAGGGGTGCTGTTGCTGTGACCACCCCTGCTGGAACCGAAGACTCCCGACTGGGAATCCATCGCTCCACAGCCCAGCCCCAGGACCCAGATGCCCACCCACTCCTGCCTTTGGGGTCGTCATGTCGGGGCAAACACCATCTGAGACCACTGACAACCCCCGGCCAGAGAGGCAGGTGGGCACCAGCTTCAGTGCCACCGAAGTTGGTGTCCTGGTGGAGCAAGTCCTGGGGCAGTATGATGCCCTCTTCAGAAGTTCCCGCGCCGACAAGGAAGGACGGACTCGGATCTGGACTGACATCGTGACTGCCATCAACGCGGAGGGGGTGGCAGTCCGCGACTTACAACATGTCAAGAAGCGCTGGGAGGACTTCAGGTCCAGGACCCTGAACAAGGCTCAGTGCCTCTTGAAGGCAGCGGATGCCAAGGGGTGCCGGGGCCACTTGTCGGAAGAAAAGATGAGGGTCCTGGAACGCATATCCCCAGCGCTCCACGTCCAGGTCCTTGAGAGGCAGACCCGTCTGGAGTCGAGCGTTAAGTGTACATGCATCCTGATTGTGAGCCGTGCGTGTGGTGATTTTTCATTAGTGTGCAGGTTGCACATCTGTTTGTATGGGGTCGAGTATGGGTGGGGGTGTACAGGGCCGTGGGGCTAACACATGCGAGGGCTGGAATGTGTGAGACATGGATGGTGCTTGTGTGTGTAGGCTTGCATGCCAAATGCAGTTGTGTGGGCACACATGTTTGGATGAATGTGTATGTAAGTAGACATGTCCGTGATGTCACGCATGTATGTTGTTTTCGGCTGCATGTATCAGCACTGTGTACATGTGCATGTGTGTGTATTTGACAAGGGTGCAACAGTGATGCAACATGGATGCATGTGACAGCGGTATGTGGAAGCCTGATTGGCAGATGTGACATCGATGCCCATCTGAACACTGCGACACTTGGCAGAGGTGTACACATGCATGCAAGTGTGGTGGTGTGTGTATATGTGTGGTGCACTTCCTGTGTTGCATGTGATGTCTGGCTCACCTTTGCCTGCTCATGCTGTTGTATGTGTATGGATGGTGCTGGCAGTTGCGATATGGCTGTGGTATGGCTCATGTGTGCGAGTTGAAATGACATGTGTGTTGGGGATTGTGATGACATGTCTGAGGTTTGCCAATGCCACTCATGTACAACTGTCATGTGTGTATGTGTCCATTGTACAGTGCCCTGATGCCTGTGTTTTGTTTCTCCCTGTCTGCAGCGTCAACTGATGAAGAGGGCGGAGAAGGTGCTGTGGAGCACAGCGGCGGGGATCCCACCGCCAGCCGGAGACGCAAGGCCCGGCTCCCCTCCCAGGTTGTCATCTGGTCGGGGAGTGAGGAGTCCGGTGCCGCGTCCCAGGCCGCAGCTGCCGGGGGGAGGTCCAAGAGGCGGAGGTTGGAGTTGGACTCCTCGGCAGCAGAAGGTGCAGGTGGGACCCCACAGGGCCCAACAGGGGAAGATGGCACAGAGTCATCCAGGTTGGTGGGGGGTTTGGTGGAGGAGGAGGCCGTGCAAGCACCAGAGACGGGGTCTGGAGGTGGGGATCCCACTGGTGCTAGTGGTGCAGTGCAGGACCAGGGACAGGAGGCAGCACAGGCCGTTGCGGAGGTGCCTGTGTGCAATCCTGTCCCTGATCCTGTCCCTGCATCATCTTGCACCAGCTGGGATGCCTACGTCCAGACCCGTTTTCAGGCAGGGGATAAGCTCACGTCAACTGGCCTTCCTCTGACTGCGGACGTGGCTATCTGGGTCCGGGTTGAGCCTGTCCTGACTGGTGTGGCGTTGTGTCAACGGGCCATGCGAGGTGACCTGCAGTCTTTTCATGAGGAGACTGCACGTCATCTCGAATGGCTCGTTGACCACGTCAGCCTGCTGGGACAGGTCACCCAGGCCGGATTCCTCCGTCTGATGGGGCTTGCTACGACCCCCTCCTCAACTGGACCCCCTACGCGCCAGTCGTCCTCCGTGCCATCTTCCAACCCATCAGTCACCTGGGTGCCCTGTGGAGCTGCCTCTGACGGTGCGGCCAGGCTGGTGGAGGAGGCATCACTGCCACAGTCGGGAGTCGGACGTCCAGCAGGGGTGGCCACATCTACGACTGCACTCCAGCCGGTGGAGGATGTGCAGGCAGCAGGAGGCAGTGCACGGGCAGAGGCACAGTAGCAGCAGCAACGTGGTGGGAGCCATGAAGGCTCGGGGCCTTCAACATCGGAGGGGCAGGCATCGGCCGGAGGGCAGGAGGACCCAGGACAGAGAGTGTCTTCCGTGTGGCAGCGGTTGGGCCACGCCATAGATGCGGAGCGGCAGCGGGCGGAAGAGGCACGGCTCACAATGGTCAGGGCGGAGAACTCCATGCGGAGGGCCCTGAGGCGGGCCGAGTGCCTCGAGGCAATCCGCAGGGGTTTGGAGGTGAACACGTCGACGGCCCTGCGGACCCTCGGGGCCATGGAGGAGGACCGCCTCCGGGACATTGAGCAGGAGTTCGATGATGCCCTGGCCCGGGACATCCACAAGTGAGCCGTCAAACTAGCCCGCTGCCCTTGTACATAGTTATGTAGGTAGTGTTAGGTTTCATTTTTGTTTTGATTTTATTTGGACCTTTCGGACTTTGGTCACATTTTTGTATATAGTTTATTTTATTAGTTAGTGTAGTTAGATAGGTTTCCTTTCTTTTGTTTGGATAATGGACCCTGGCTTGTTCCCATGTACATAGTTCACTGTTGGATTGTATTTGTGATTGTTTTTCACATTTTAACCATGGAGCAATGGCTTTCTTTTTTATTTCCCATTGGATTTTGTTTTGTGGACATTGACTTTGGACACCATTACTTTGGAATTTTATTTTTGGTTTTGCTTTTTTTCACGGACATGCTTCTTTTAATTTGTGTACATTCACATTTCTGTTTCTTTATTTTTGATTCTATTTATGTTTCCTTTAATACATATTTTTTTTGGTGAACTTCAATGTGTGGTATCTCATTGGTTTCA
Source organism: Ambystoma mexicanum (assembly GCF_040938575.1). NCBI lineage: Eukaryota > Metazoa > Chordata > Amphibia > Caudata > Ambystomatidae > Ambystoma > Ambystoma mexicanum. The sequence continues at coordinate 365,686,129 of NC_090927.1, read as the reverse complement.
TGTATTTCATGATATGGGTTTTGAGATTCACTGACACCCATTGGGTGTATGTGAGGGAAATGTGTTTGTTTCGGAACTTGCAATTGGTGTTCTTTGATGTAATTGCAATTTATGAGTGGGTGGATGCAATACTCGGGTGGGTGTTTTGCATTTGGAGGCTGACCATAGGGAGCAGGGATCTAGATTTTGATGACATGGTGGCTGGGGAACATGAGTTGGACATGAGTGGGGGCCTGCTGGCAGGTGCCCCACAGTGATGGGGGGTGGGGGTGCAGGGGAACATGAGTTGGACATGAGTGGGGGCCTGCTGGCAGGTGCCCCACAGTGCTGGGGGTTGGGGGTGGTGGGAGACATGGGTGGGGGCCTGGTGGAGGGTGCCCCTGCACTGCTGGGGGGTGGGGGTGGTGGGAGACATTGGTGGGGGCCTGGTGCAGGGTGCCCCTGCACTGCTGTGGGGTGGGGGTGGTGGGAGACATGGGTGGGGGCCTGGTGGAGGCTGCCCCTGGTGGCTGGGGGGTGGGGGTGCTGGGAGACATGGGTGGGGGCCTGGTGGTGGGTGCCCCTGCACTGCTGGGGGGTGGGGGTGGTGGGAGTCATGGGTGGGGGTTCTGCTGGCAGGTGCCCCACAGTGCTGGGGGGTGGGGGTGGTGGGAGACATGAGTTGGACATGGGTGGGGGCCTGCTGGCAGGTGCCCCACAGTGCTGGGGGGTGGGGGTGGTGGGAGACATGGATGGGGGCCTGCTGGCAGGTGCCCCACAGTGCTGAGGGGTGGGGGTGGTGGGAGACATGGGTGGGGGCCTGGTGGAGGGTGCCCCACAGTGCTGGGGGGTGGGGGTGGTGGGAGACATGGGTTGGGGCCTGGTGGAGGGTGCCCCTGGTGGCTGGGGGGTGGGGGTGGTGGGAGACATGGGTGGGGGCCTGGTGGAGGGTGCCCCTGGTGGCTGGGGGGTGGGGGTGGTGGGAGACATGGGTGGGGGCCTGGTGGAGGGTGCCCCTGGTGGCTGGGGGGTGGGGGTTGTGGGAGACATGGGTGGGGGCCTGGTGGAGGCTGCCCCTGGTGGCTGGGGGGTGGGGGTGCTGGGAGACATGGGTGGGTGCCTAGTGGTGGGTGCCCCTGCACTGCTGGGGGGTGGGGTGGTGGGAGTCATGGGTGGGGGCCTGCTGGCAGGTGCCCCACAGTGCTGGGGGTGGGGTTGGTGGGAGACATGAGTTGGACATGGGTGGGGGCCTGCTGGCAGGTGCCCCACAGTGCTGGGGGGTGGGGGGGTGGGAGACATGGGTGGGGGCCTGGTGGAGGGTGCCCCTGCACTGCTGGGGGGTGGGGGTGGTGGGAGACATGGGTGGGGGCCTGCTGGCAGGTGCCCCACAGTGCTGGGGGGTGGGGGTGGTGGGAGACATGGGTGGGGGCCTGGTGGAGGGTGCCCCACAGTGCTGGGGGGAGGGGGTGGTGGGAGACATGGGGGGGGGCCTGGTGGAGGGTGCCCCTGGTGGCTGGGGGTGGGGTGGTGGGAGACATTGGTGGGGGCCTGGTGGAGGGTGCCCCTGGTGGCTGGGGGGTGGGGGTGTTGGGAGACATGGGTGGGGGCCTGGTGGAGGCTGCCCCTGGTGGCTGGGGGGTGGGGGTGCTGGGAGACATGGGTAGGGGCCTGCTGGCAGGTGCCCCACAGTGCTGGGGGGTGGCTGGGTTTTGTAACGCTCACCTGATTCCCGTAGAGGCGCCGGTCTTGACTGGGCGTATCTTCAAAGGTGATGTGTAACACACGGCTGGCTCTTTGGGCTGGACCTCTGTGCACTGTATGTCTGACTCGAAGGGTAAGATGTCTGCAGATAGAAAATATGGGATTACGGAACTGGGTTATTGAATGTCTCTCTCTTCTTCCCTTTCTCTTCTCCTGTAGAACCCCAAAGGTTAACGCTCTCACCTTAGGTAAGTGAACGCTGTGCTCTCCATCTGCCTCGGGGCAGGGTGCTGTAACCAGTTTCTTCACTGGATAAGGGGAGCAGGCCTCTTGACTTCAGAGGACTGCTGTCCGTCGTTTACTGCACGAACGGTAAGTTTCGAGTAATTCTAATGTCTTTAAAGTCTTTAGTAATGATGTCTCTTGTTTTGAAGGGTTCCGGCGATGGCGGATGACGGGCTGAAGTGAGTTGAAGATGGAGCCCGTGTGATGAATAGAAGCGCCTGGAAGCACGTAAGTAAGCGCTTGTTGCCTGCTTCACGATGCGCTCTAACTGTCTTTTTATTTTGCAGGTACAAGTTCGGAGCGGCTGCAGGGTGCCGGAATACCCACTGGGTTAGATGTGGAAAGGAGTAATGGCACGTGAGTATTAAAGTTCCCCAATGTCTTTAAACGCACCTTGTTTTGTCTTTCAGATGCGGGATGCAGCGCCGAAGGCCTCCGGAGCGTGCGAAGAGTTGGTAAGCTTTTGTCTTTCAGATGCCGGAATGCAGTGTGAAGACCTCCGGAGCGCACGAAGAGTAGGTAAGCCTTTGTCTTTCAGATGCCGGAATGCAGCGCGAGGCGTTGGTGACAGCCGATGGACCAGGTAAGTGAAGAGCTGTCACTGAAGACCGTAATGCTAACCTGTTCTTTCTTGTCTTTATAGGTGTTGCTGAAGACTGGATTCAGGATGGTAAGCCTTTTTCCTTAGGCCCAGGATCAGATGCAGAAGACACGATGAGCGTTCTGCTGCAGAGGATGCAGAATAACGCAAAGCAAGATTCATCCATCGGGTGTGGTTTAAATAGCCTCCTGTAGTGCTTAGGTGTCTCCTTCCACAGCCACGCCTAGGTAATAAAAGAGTTCCTGCTTTCCAGAAGAGTTCCAGTGTTCTGGATCTAGGGAGTGGCTCCTGCCCCACCCAACAGGAAAAGTAGTTCCAAACAGAAGAGGATCAGAGGCTCAACTGGCAGGCAAGTAAGCAGCATGGTCTGGTGCAGGTAAGTCCACCCAAGCATTATGAGCCCGGCGCTTCCAGAGCTGGGACTGGCCATATTTATGAGCCTGGTGCCACTGGCACCAGGACTGGGTCCAAAAGGTCCCAATTGGGACTGGTTGGCACTCGGAACCTGGGTTATGGATCTGCTTCCAAGGGAGTTGGGAAAACCCTGACCTTTTGGAAGCAGAGATCATGACAGGTTTAGACATGGGTGGGGGCCTGGTGGAGGGTGCCCCTGCACTGCTGGGGGTTGGGGGTGGTGGGAGACATGGGTGGGGGCCTGCTGGCAGGTGCCCCACAGTGCTGGGGGGTGGGGGTGGTGGGAGACATGTGTGGGGGCCTGGTGGAGGGTGCCCCACAGTGCTGGGGGGTGGGGGTGGTGGGAGACATGAGTTGCACATGGGTGGGGGCCTGCTGGCAGGTGCCCCACAGTGCTGCGGGGTGGGGGTGGTGGGAGACATGGGTGGGGGCCTGGTGGAGGGTGCCCCACAGTGGTGGGGGGTGGGGGTGGTGGGAGGCATGGGTGGGGGCCTGGTGGAGGGTGCCCCTGCACTGCTGGGGGTGGGGGTGGTGGGAGACATGGGTGGGGGCCTGGTGGAGGGTGCCCCTGGTGGCTGGGGGTGCAGGGGGACATGTGTTGGTGGGCAGTAGTGCAAGTTGACATGTGGGTTGGCTGGGGGTCATGGCCATGGTGGATGGTGTGCCTGCATGACATGTGCAGGGTAGGCCCCTGTGGTGTGAGCCACCTGCAGGGGCCGTGGAGGGTGTAGAGGGAACACCTGGGAGGACCCACACGTGCAATTCACGTGTGGTGCTCTCCGCGCACCCCTGTAATACACGTACCCTGATGGAATCACGTGTGGAACTTCCCGCGCACCCCTGAAATGCGCGTACCCTGCTATCACGGGCCCAATCGCGTGTGGAACTTCCCGCACACCCCTTAAATACACGTACCCTGATGGAATCGCATGTGGAACTTCCCGCGCACCCCTGGAATACACGTACCCTGCTGATGTCGCGTGTGAAACTTCCCCCGCACCACGAAATACACGTACCCTGATGAAATCACGTGTGGAACTTCCCGCGCACCCCTGAAATACACGTACCCTGCTGCAATCGCGTGTGGCACTTCCCGCGCACCCCTGAGATACGCGTGCCATGCTCGCACGGGCCCAATCGCATGTGGAATTTCCCGCGCACCCCTGAAATACACGTACCCTGCTGAAATCGCGCGTGGCACTTCCCACGCACCCCTGAGATACGTGTACCCTGCTCGCACGGGCCCAATCGCGTGTGGAAATTCCCGCCCACCCCTGAAATACACGTACCCTGCTGAAATTGCGTGTGAAACTTGCCCCGCACCCCGAAATACACGTACCCTGCTGAAATCGCGTGTGGCACTTCCCGCGCACCCCTGAGATACGCGTACCCTGCGGAAATCGCGCGTGGAACTTCCCGCGCACCCCTGAAATACACGTACCCTGCTCGCACGGGGCCAATCGCGCGAGGTACTTCCCGCGCACCCCAGTGATACACGTAGCCCGCTTGCCATGCTGGTACAGGGTTAGCGCAGCCCTTTGCGCTGGATTGGGTATATTGATGGCTTTTCCATGCGCGAGAGGCGTTCTTGGGGGCGTAACTGGCGCTGCTGCAGGGTCGCTGCGCCACTGTGCGCCACGGCTGGTTTTGGTGGCTGGAATCCATGAATACGCTGTGCGCGGAAATGGATTTTAGCGCACGCGGCTGGCACAGGGATTCGCACGCGCACACTGTGCGCCAGCCGCGTGCGCCACTTGTGTGCTGAATTCTATGAATTACCCCCTTAAGATCTTGGTATGCTAGGTCTGATGACGTTCATTGTACTCCCTGTTTTAGTTAATTGATATTAAAACAGTTATCTTTTTGCCTACTTTCTGAATCGTTTTGAGTCGTTTTGATTATTGATGTTTTGAGTAATATCTGCATCCCCATTCATCTCAGAGTATTGCTACCTCGTTTTAAAAGGCTGGACTTTCTCCATTCAGTTTCATTTTGGTTTCAATGTGCTACTAAGTCAATTAGGTGCCATATGCCCATGAGGCCTAATACCAGGTATAGTCATATTGAAAGTACTGTGGAGAGATCTATGCACTAGAATGAACCATATAGTGGTGCAATACATGCATCATAAGCACTATGCAATTAGTTAGGTGCATTCATCAGGGCATGCATAGGTTGAATTTGCAAATGAAAAATTAAGTGATGATGATGGTAAAGTAGGTCTTAGTAGAGAAATTAATGTGTTATTTGTAGCCACACATCTTACTCTGTTCTACACAAATTTATATTCCACTACAAGATGGCAGATTCTGCTCCATATATCTAAGTGGGATGCTTAGAGAAATTTGAGAGTGTGAACTTATTGATTAATCCAGTGCTGAGGTGAACAGGGTTCACTCTCCTATTTGAAAGCTAACACTTGAAGAAGGAAGGGCTTCTTCACAAAAGAACCCCATCACTATCAGCAGCAGGGCAATCTCTTTAAAGTACTAGATGAAGTGCAGTGATCTGCTGATTCTACCACCCTGCTGCAGTGATCTGCTGATTCTACCACCCTGCAATTACTTTATAATCAGGTACTCTGATTTGATTATTGGGCCATGCAGCATGGCTGAACCCTAGGTTTAAATGGGAAGAAATATTTTGCTTGCAGCTACAGCCTAAACTGCTGCACTGAATGACAACAAACCTGCATGCGGAGTATCAGCAGGGAAGTGAAAGCATGGTTTTGCAATGTTTTTTATGTTTTATTTTTCCAAAGTGTCCAAATGTAAGCACAAAAAATGGTGATATAAGTTTGGTGCATGGACAATGGGCCTGGCCTCGGCAAGAGCGAATGCCTACTCTGTGGTACTTATTGGGGCATGCAGCATGGCTGAAGCTGTAGGTTGAAATGGGAAAAATAATTCTGCTTGTGGCTGCAGGCTGCGGTGCTGGACGGGATTGCAGCAAAGTTGTGCGAAGAGCGTCAGCAAGGACTTGAAAGGATACTTTTGGAAATCTGTCCTGTGTTTTACCTTATTGAAATTGTCGAAACATAAGTACAAACCATAGTGATATAACTTTTCTGCTGTGGACAGAGGGCCTGGCCTTCGGCAAGGACAAATGTCTACTCTGATTTGCCTATTGGGGTATGCTCTGCTTATAATGACTCACATAAGTATGCATTGCAAAACATATATTTGTTAACGGAGGTTTATAGTTCTTTCATATATGTTAAAAGAGGAATTATTAATAATTTATATACAGTGATGTAACATTTTTTATTTCTTTATTATTATGTTTTTAATGGTTGCATTAATTCCAACCTTTAAACATGAGTTCACAGATGAAAGCAGAACTGAGCTGACTTTCCGTTCCTTAATTACAGACGAACATTGTCAACTTTCAATAATTTGTCAAGTAATTTCAGAGCGTCAATTGTTTCCCCTGTTTTCGTGGCCGACAAAATTCTCTCCAAGGTGAAATCTTCTCCATATCGATCAAGATCCAACTGAAGGAACTGTAGTGCCATATGTCTCTCATCAATTCATTTCGGACAAAGCAGCAACAGATGTTTAGGTGTTTCAATCGACTCTGGGTCAGCACAAAAGCGACACACTCTTTCTTGGGTCGTTATCTGCTTCCTGGCCAGAAATAGTTCCTTTGATGGTAAGATATTTAGCCTGCACCTCAACAACAAATCTCTAAAGTATGGCGAGGGAAATTATGTCAGGTAACCAGGCAGTTTGTTGACCTTATGATGTTCCCAGATAATATTCTGACACATCTTACTCTGTCGTTTAAGTTCAATAGTTTCTATCCAGTCTCTAGTCAAGATAGCCTTTTTTACCTTATTTGGATTATTCTTTAGAGTATCACAGTCAGTTCCCAAGTTTACAAAGTGCTCTTTGTAACCATCTTTCCATCTTGTGAGGTTTTTATTTTTGTTTGCTACCATCCCTTTTAATATCTCAAAAGGGCCAGGGGGATTATCAATGATACATTTCCGGAACATTGACAAGGTCTTCCAAAGTGCGACTGACATTAAGGATTGCAGTCTCAACTCATATCGTATTTCTGCTGCAGAAACAGCATTCAGTAGTCTTAGTATTTTCCTCCAGAAGAAGGCCTCAAAGATATCCCAGGTTTTACAAAACAGAGTTAGGGGTGCTTCCACTCCATAGGTTATCACAGGTGTTACCTTTTGCTTGAAAACAATGGCAATTGGTTTCAGGGAATAGGTGCCAAATCGATGGTAGAGTGCTTTTCCTTGATTTGTCTGTTTTGTGAGTTTTCCCTAATTAATGAATAATGACCCAATTCATTCATGTTTTTATTGAAACAGATTCCTAGATATAGGGTGGACTCTACAGATTCCAGCAGACGATTATCTATTTTTCATGTAAAGGATGCTCCTCTTTTTCTGTTGGTTCCTTGGGCTGATTGCATGATCATTATCTTTGACTTGTTGACATTGATTTTCATGTCATTCGTATTCAAGTATATTTTGAATGCATTCAGTCTTTGTTGCAGTCCGATTGGTGTTGGATCGACGAAGATTATATCGTTTGCGTATAAAATCCATGGGATTATGTCGTCTTCTATTGTTGGGGGGAAAAGCTCTAATTTGATTCTGTGAGCTCATCATGTCTGCCAGGTAAAGCACGAACAAGAAAGGCGCAAGGGCACACCCTTGCTTGATTCCCCAAAAAGATCCTATTTTCTTATTAAGAGTGCCATCTCTAGTAAGTTGGATTTGAAAGGAAGTCTCTGAGTACAAAGCTTGGATTGCTTAGAGAATGTCTACCGGGCACCCCCATTTCTCCAATTTTTCCCATAATCATTCTCGATTTATACAATCAAAACCTGATCGAGGTCAATAAACCCCAGATATACCTTGCTCTTTGTTTCGAGAGCCTTTGCTTTCAACAAGTTCAAAATTAATACATTTAAGGAGGTGCCCACTCCACTCACGAAGGCAGATTGTCTCTTGTCCAAGATATTTTCTTGTAGTGCCAATTTCTTCAAGTCATGTAATAATATCAAGGCAAAAAGCTTCCCTATAGAGTCCAGAAGGGCTATGGGCCTATAGTTCCTGGCTTGACTACGATCTCCCTTTTTAAAAATGGGTACCACAACGGCTTCTTTCCATGTCGATGGAACAGTTTCGGTTTTTACTAATTGCTTAAATAGTAAATTGATGAAGTCTACCCATTTGTCTTTATTTTCTTTTAGAACTTGATTGGAGATGCCGTCGGATCTGGCTGCCCTAGATGAATTTAGCTTTCCAATCATTTCATGTATTACTGTGTTGTCAAATTTTATCGATCAAGATTGATAAGCTGTTTTTTTTGTTAGGTAAGCCGGGCTCTCAGTTTTTGCAAAAAGGGAAGTATAGTGCTTTACCCAACTGTCTTCTGAAACTTGATTTGTCCCAACTGATGATTGAAAATCTTTTCGGTTATTGATAACATCCCAAAGGTATCTCGGATTACAGGAATCGATGGCAGCAAGCATTGTCTCTCCATCCAGTTGTAGTCTACTCGCTATTGTCATCTTCAGCCAATTTTTATAGGCATTTTTTTATTGCTTCCTGGTTTCCTGGGAAGGGTTCTTTCTGAAGAAGCCGTAACAGTGCTCAATGTTCTTTTTTGTTTTTAACTAATGTTTTGTTGTAAGTGTGATTACTTTTTATTTCATCAGTCTTCTTTAAGTTCTGCTTCCTTTGATAATCCATCAAAAGCCATCCAAAGTCAAATTTTTCTGGATGATCTGATGCTTGCCTCTTATAGCCCTTGATTAGGTCAACTACATTCCTTTCCTTTATTCAGATTCGATTTCACCCCCAGCATACTTCGTTGGGAGTTGTTTTAAATTTCTCTTGGGCCCTCCCCGCGAAGATTAATTCTATACTGAGGCACATGGTCGCAATAAATTTGCTTCTTTACTTCAAAGGTTTTGATGGAGTCCCATAGGTTATTTGAAACAAAACAATAGTCCAGACATGCACTAATTTTTGCACAGAACCAGGTGTCAGCACCTCTCAGATCACCTTTAATAGCTCCATTAAGCATCCTCATAGATCGGCCTTCCATGGTCTGCTTCCAACTCTGTTCTTTTTCACCCAAAGGGGTTATGATCTCACTAATGCCTTTCCTTTTCAGAAGTTTGATGTTCAAGTCGCCACATAAAGCGATAGATTGTTCTGGGTCCTCAATTATGGATTTACTGATTATATATTCGATTCTCGCTCTGAATTTATTGTTCAGCCATTTATTTTCACTCCAATAGACATTAATTAGGAGGATAGAGGCTTCCCTTGCTTCTAGGGATAATTTCATTTTCAGCACTTGTATAAAAGGGCTCAGAGTCAGGTGCTCAATTACCTGAATTCCTTTTGTCAGTTTTATCAGTGTTAAAATGCCTGCATACGGGCGACCAGTAATTCCCTTTTTTGCTGTATTGATATAGACCTCGTAGCCCTCACATAGTGGTTTCTCTCATAACCAGGTCTATTGTAGGCGAATTATTTCATAAGCGCCTAGAAAATTATCTGCGCCTGAAAACAGATGACTAAAGCCACGGGTGTTCCATGAGGCAAAGTGCATGCTTGTTTCCTGGCTCTTTTCAGTAGTTTATTGCTTTTTCTTGGCTACTAAAGCTTTGGCCATCCACACCCAATCGTCTCCATTAAATGAGGATTTTTTCCCAACTCAACTTTAGTTTACTCGTCATGCTGGAATTGTCGACCGTAAACCTATATTTCTTTCCTTCAGATCTTGAGGATAGGGGGATCTGGTCCTCTTTTTTTCCGCTGTTAGCCCAGAGATCCTCATGTGTAATTGCCTCTTTTCCTGTAGTTTGCCCCCCCCCCTGGGCTCCTTGCTTTTGGCTTGCGGTCTTCGCTGATGTTTGTTATTCTGGCCATCATCCTGGACCTGACTTATTCTTGGAGCTTTAGACATTCTTTTCTGCTCGCCTTTTCTTTTTATGGTCTTATTTCCTTCTTTAGGTCACCCAGAACAGAGTGAGCTGTTGTCCTTTTTCCACTCCGACAACTCATATCCCAAATTCTGTAACTTTGTTTTCATTTCTAGTAGAGCTTCTTTTATCGTTTATGTCCTCACATGAAGGATTACTAAGTCCATTCTCTTTTCCTTTGGAAATTCCACAACAGCAATATCGTTTCAGGAGAGAAATCTGAGCATTGGGATCTGCCAGAATGTGGTCATCACAGTTTCTTGATTTAAGATAAATCCTTTGACACTCCTCGAAGTTTTTTCCAATTGTAGTTTTAGAACTTTTTCACTTCTGTTGTCAGCTTTCTGCTTCGAGGGACTAATCTTTCTGTTTTCTGTTTCATCAGTCTTTTTCTTGTCTTTGGGCTTAAATGGGACGCCCTTAGTAATTGGGATTTCACTTTTTCCTTTTTTCGTGCAGTGTTAAAAATGGCTCCACGGCATCAAGGACTGCATCTTTTGGTTGATTTGGGGCAGACTGGATGCCATTTTTTTTTTTTTTTTGATAACATGTTTTATTGTCTTTTCGTATTACAATACAATAACATATAAACTTACAAACATAAAACTGTGCATACATGTGGTAGAGCTACATGAGGGACCGCTGCCTATATGCGGGCCAATGTAGAAACACAAGTGAGGTTAGGAATACAGTAGATATTGACCATATCAAGTGTCCATTGACATTTCACGTCCAGTTCTTACAGATGACTAGAGGATTTAATGACCTATCTATTATGCCCAGAGGCGGCAAGGATGTTAAACTACAAGCTGGATTATTTCAAATTGTACCGGTTTCACAACATCTCTTCCCACTTCCCCCATACTTTGTCTGCTTTGCCCGGGCACCCTCTTGCTTGGTAAACCCGTCGTTCCATTGGGATAATTGCGTCTAGGTCTGATTTCCATTGTTCATACTGTGGAGTGATCTCAGAACCCCATAGTTGAGCTATGTTTCATTTAGCTATGCCGGTGGATGTTGAGACTAATAGCTTTTCAAAGCGCGATAGGTCCTGTTCCGTATCAATACCCAGTAGAAGGAGTTTGGGGTCAGTAGGGATAGGTCTATCACAGCAGCTACGCCAGAAGTGTTGTACTTGTGTACATTACCACAGAATGTGATAGAATGTCCCCTCTTCTTGCTTGCAACGTAAGCATTTTGGATCAGATGTCTTGCCCCACTTGTATAGCGCCACTCGAGGGTAGCATATTCTGTGGAGTATTTTCAGCTGAATGAGTCTGATTCTTGCTGAGATCACCGTTTCCCTGGGGTACATCAGGGTCTCAATCCAGTCTTTAGGTAGAATCAGGCCCACATCCCCTTCCCATTTGAGTTTCAGGCTCGAGAGCTCTCTTCTGGCAAAAGAGGAGATGGCGTTATACATGGTGGATGTGATCCTGGCTTTCACACTGTCGATAACTATATTTCTCTCTATGGGCGTACACTCTGGCATTTCCAGTAAGCGGGCCATCTGTTCCATTAGTGCATGGTGTAGTTGATTATAGTGGAAACTTTCAGTGGCAGGGAGACTTTGTGTGGATGAGATTTTGACAAACGGATTATTTGATTATTTGCATATACCTGCTCGATGGTATGAATACCAGCTGTTACCCAAGCCGACCATTTAGGGAGATTGTCGAGACCTGCAAGATGGACGTTGTTCCAGATGGGCTGGACCAGGGTGAGTATGTTGTCCCAACCTATGTACTTATAAGTATCTCTCCAAATTTGGGCTGTGTGGGCTGTGATCGTGCCCTTAGGATGATGATTCACACTACTGTATAGGCTTTCAATCGGGGTGATATCATGACGGGCAGCAATCTCAGCCTGTATGTGGGGGAGCTTTGGATCTCCGTGCAGAATGTCGTTTGATGTCGCCATCTGTGATGCCCAGTAGTAGACCTGGATTTTCGGTAGCCCTATTCCTCCCTCCCAGACCGAGCTTTGGACGGTTTTAAGCGCTATTCTCTGATGTTTCCCTGCCCATAGGAGCCTACGTGTTATTCTGTGTATTGTGTGGAATTCTACAACGGGAATACTGAGAGGGGCGTTCTGGAGGATATAGAGGAAACGGGGCAGGGCCAGCATTTTGAAGAGTGCTGCTCGGCCTAACAGCGTCAATGGCAGTGCTGCCCAGTGAGCTACATCTTGCGAGTATCTTTTGATCAGGGAGTGTAGGTTTTGGGTTACATAATTGTCAAGTCTGTTTTCTATTTGGACACCAAGGTATCGGAACTGTGTGGTTTCAATACAGTATGGGGAGCCGGAAGGCGGAATGCAGTCTATCCCCTTTACCGGAAAGAACACCGATTTCACCCAATTCACTCTTAGTCCGCTAAAGACCCCATAATCCACCAGTAATTGAGTTACTATAGGGCAGGAGACCGCCAGGTCCCCCAGATACACTAGAAGGTCATCGGCATACAGGGACACCCTGTCCTCCCACTCTGAGTTCCAGGAGAAGCTGCCCCACGTGGGTGAGCTCTGTAGGATGACTGCTAGCGGTTCTATTATTAATGAGAATTGCATCGCCGAAAGCGGGCAGCCTTGCCTGGTACCCTTACCCAATGGGAATATACGCGAATGCCAGCCGTTTACCCTTACCTCTGCTAGTGGGCAATTATAAAGGAGTTGGGCCCATTTTATAAAGGAATCACCAAATTGCATCTTCCTCATGATCGCCCATAGAGCAACCCAATAGACAGTGTCGAAGGCCTTTTCGAAGTCTATGGCCAGTAATGCTAGTGATTATTGTAGCACGGGTGCTCGTTCTAATGCCAGAAGGAGTCTGCGAATATTAATTCTCGTCGACCTTTGGGGCATGAAGCCACACTGGTCCGGGTGTATCAGTGTTGTGATGACCGCTTGGAGTCTATATGCTAACACTTTGGCCAAGATTTTGGGTTCACTATTGATTAGGGATATGGGTCTATCTGAGCTGCACTCATCAGGGGGTTTGCCTTCCTTGGGGATCATTATTATGGTGGCCTTACGGAGGTACGGTGGGAGCCTACCTTTGGTTAAGGAGTGCTCGAACATGTTGAGCATATGCGTGGATATGTCCAGGTGGTTCAGCTTCTTCCAGATATCGATCGGGAACCCGTTAGGTCCTGGCGTCTTGCCCGTTTGTAGCTGGGAGATGGCCGCAGATATTGCATACACTGTTATTTTGCTGTCTAACATGGTGACCTGTTCCATGGTAGGTATTGGGAGATCAATGTTGTCAAGCGTGTCATTGGCTGTTGTGGTGGCCGGGGGCTTGTAGAGATTTTCGTAGAAATCCGCAAATCCCTCTGCTATCTCCACATCAGTGGAGACTGGTTCTGCGTCTGCTGCCTTAATACATTTCACCTTTCGGTGCCCCTCTTCTTGTCTCTCCAGCCAAGTGAGCATTTTCCCAGCTTTTTCTCCCGTTTCCTAAAGGCGTGCTCTCATCGCATGGTGTGCCTTTTGGGCACAGTCAAGCGATAGGTTATGGAGTTTCTTTTGCGCTAGTGTTAACGCTCGATTCGTCTCCTGGGTATCGTTGGTGATGTGCTCTACCTCCCTGGTCACCACCTCTTCTTCGGCAGACTTAATCTGTTCACAGTTTGCTTTTTTCTTTGCTGACATCCACGAAATTATGTCGCCCCTCAGGACTGATTTGTAGGCTTCCGATAGCTTGCTAGGGTCCCCGACCAATCCTGTATTTAGCTCATAGTAATTGGAAGTGGCTGTCTCTATCTTCTCCTGTAGCTCTGGGAACCCCAAATAGTAGGTGTTCAGTCGCAATGTAGATGGGGGGCATGGTCTCTCTGTTTCTAGTTCCAGGATCAGCGGGGAGTGGTCCGAGATACCCCGTAGGAGTAGGGATGCGTTGCATATTTTGTGCACATTTTGATTTGGCAGGAAGAAGTATTCTATTCTGGACATAGAGGCGTGCACTCCAGAGTGGAAGGAATATTTTCGGACATCTTTGTGTATGTCGCGCCATGCATCTCGTAGTCCCAGTGCGGAGCCAAATGCCGCCAATTTGGTGGTGGCAGCGGGATTCCTTGCCCTCAGGTGTGAGCGATCTGAGACATTGTTCATGACCTCGTTAAAGTCTCCTCCAAGCACCCATGTATCTGCAAGGATCGGGGTAATGTCTGCTAGGAGAGCTCTGAGTAGAGATGGGGGGGAGTATATTGCCAGGATCGCCAGGGTTTGATTCCATATTGTTGCCTGGACGTGTACATAGTGGCCACCTTTGTCTTGTGTGGTATGCGTGATTTCCAGAGGGAGCCTTTTATGTATGAGTATCAGCACTCCTCTCGCGCCCATGGAGAAGCCCGCGTGTACTGCTGTGCGGTAATTAGATCTTTGGAAAAATTAGCATGAGGTTCCTGCCAGATGGGTTTCGGTCAGAAGGACTATTTCAGGGGAGTGGTGATTCAAGTGCCGTAAAACCAGCCTTCTCTTGATACTGGAGCCTAGCCCATGGACGTTCCATGTCATGAGTGTTAGGCGCCTTTTAGTTGGGAGTCGCTTCAGGTGGCATCTGGTGCATGAAGTAAAGTCTCACAGGTGTGTTTCTTTTGGTGCTTTTGCAGCGAAATGGCAGCATGGGCCAGGTTTACATTGCTCTTGGTACCTTTGTATGCTAAAATTTGTAGACAAACGTTGTCTCCAACTCCCCCCTCCCTACGCTCCACCCTCAACTGAAGCATCTGTCGACCCAACATAAACACGTGAACAGTTGAACTTTACAGCACCTCGTGTGGTGCTGGAACTTAAGTCTTGGTTTTGGGGGGGGGGTGTTTGATTGGTTAGCCACCGGCCTGGATGTGTTCTGTGATTAGACTGTTGTAGGGAGCGGAGGTTCCATAGCGTTACATTACTTGGTGACGCTATCGTATTGCTCACAGCTGCTCTTACTTCATACATCTCCCTGCTGCGGGTTTTCTGATTGTGGTTGATGCTGCAGTTCTTGTTCCGGCGGCCGCTCTGGTTGAGGGCTATTGCGTTCCCTTCTCCTTCTTCCCTCAGCGCTCCAGTCCCCTTCTATATGACGCTCAGCCCAGCTCCACGCTTCTCTAGGGTCAGTGAAGTGTACGGTTGTGCCCTTGTGGAATATCTTGAGTAGGGCCGGGAAGATTAGCCCATACTTAACACCCATCAAGTGCAATCGTTTCTTGAGCGGGTCAAATGATTGGTGCGCTTTCTGCACCTCCCTGGTGAAGTCAGGGAAGAAGGCTATCCTTGATCCGTTAAAGGTGACTGTGCCCTTTGATCTCGCCAGTTGGAGAACAGTGTCCCTGTCCCTATAATTCAGAAATCTGGCGATGACTGTGCGTGGTGGAGATCCCGGTGTATACTTGCCAGTTGGGATACGGTGGGCACGGTCGATAGAGAAGAACCTGGAGAATGACTCTGCGTCATAGGTGTTTGCCAGCCATTCTTCGAGGAACAGTTCCATGCATTCCCCTTCTGCTTTTTCAGGAAGGAAGACTATGCGTATATTGTTGCGTCTGGATCTGCCTTCACTGTCAACAGCTCTTGCTGCCAGGGTTTTAATGCACGCTAACATGCTCGAAAACTTGTCGATTCACTCCACGTAAGCCATCCTCGGTTTCCGAGATTCATGTCTATGCTTCTCCCGTACGGGAGGTCAGCTTTTGCAGGTCGTGGCGCAACAAGGACACGTCTGCGCCAATATTGTTCATCTTTTTTTCCATTGAGGTCCTGGAGCTGGCGATGGCACTCATTATGTCTCTGAGGGAGATATTTTCTAGATTGGCAGCTGGGAGCCTCTCTGGTGAGCGAGGCACTGAAGTAGATGCATATTGATAAATTCTACTCTGCATAGATGTTTTCCTGGGCTTATCTTTACCCATCTTTCTGCTTAGTAGGATGTTGGTGCAGGAGGCTGGTGTCGGGTCTTGATGTGGGGAGTGCTGGTCGATAGGATAGGCCGCTGTTGCCGGGTGGTTGCAGCGGCGCTAGGCATGGCGTGCAAGGCGATTACTTATATCCGCACTAACTTTGTGTGCACCTTTATTTCAATGTCCGCCAACCAGGGGGGGTGATGGCAGTTCTCTCTATCCCACCATCTCCCACTTCTTACCGCCTGGAGCACACTCGGGAGTCGGGTTGTTGGGGCCGTGCCTCGGGGGTTCTGTGCGGGCGCTCTACGCTGAGCGGAACGCCCGCTGTCACTCCGTGGATCGTCCACTGAGCCCGCCTGGGCTTCCCTCACTCTCTCGCGGTGGGGAATAGTCCGTAGATGATGGGCACCTTTCCACAGTCCGAGCGCCGCCACTCTGCACTTCTTCCTATGGGCACGCCCCGGGCTCGGAGCTACAGGATGTCCGGACAGGCAGAGGCGCCCGCACAGCGGTTAACAGCGGGCCGATACCTGCCGCGGATGAACGGGCAAAGCCCGCCCTCGGCTGCCGCACAGCACCTCTGTCGGGATCAGGAAATCGGACGCAGAGCCGGCTCCTCACGTGCACCCGTAGATGCTGTGCCCGGTGTCTGATTTGGTTTCAGTGGCTCGCTGTCCTCTGCCTCGGTCACCGGCTACTGCAAACGCATGGCGGCCATCTTGGAAGTGGCCTTTGTTTCGGGTCCCTGGACTTTGCGCTCGCTCGGGAAACTGATCCACGCTCCGGTTTCGCACCGTTGCAGTGCGATTCAGTGCAGCAGAGGTTCACGCTTCGGTGAGCTACTTTGTGGCTCGTCACAGAAGAGTTTTAATGCAGGATTGTTGCAGGATAAAGCCGGTGGCACGGAAGCAGCAAAACTCATGTCCTCATTGTACGGCTGCTGGCCATGCCCCTGGATGCCATTATTAATAGGCTTCCCTTGTTTATCCTTTGATATTTGTTTGGAGACAGGGAAAACCGGGGCTGGTCTTCGGGTCTTGAGGTTTGCCTTCGGATCGCTGGATCATCCATTTGCTCGCAATCCGCTGAATTAAAACTGTCCCAAGTATTTTCTTCTTCTTTGTCATGCATAACCTCAATTAGGTCACTTAAACAGACGTCTGATGTAAAAGAATCATCCAGGACCATTACTATCTGAAGGCTCATTTTCGTCTTGTTGGCTTTGTATTAGTGGCAATTCCTTTCTTGATCTTTTGGAACATTAAGTTGTCTCCAGATTTGGTGGGGTCCTTATATTTCTTAAAAAGGTCCTTGAGCCATGCTGCTTTCGAAGTCCAGTTACATTTTTGGATTTCTTTCCCCTTTCTTGCTCGGCTCGAGTATCCTGTGGTTGGGCTTGACCCGCTCATCCATTAGAAATCGATGAGGGCCCACCAGTTTGTTCTTTCACAGTCTGATTTCCAAACTCTTGGAGGGCTAGGCCCTTCTGATTCTTGGCCAGCTGGAGAGGCCCCTTTTTTTGCCAAAGCCAGTTAGCTGGCTGTACATTACTTTGCCATTTCCTGTCTCTCCCCCTCAAGGTGTGGTCCTCCAGGCGGGGTATTACAAGTGACACAGGCATCCGTTTTTTTTTCAAGTTCTTATTGGCATCCAGATTTAAGTGATGAAAGTTCCTCATCCACTTGCAATTCTCAAGGATCGCTTCATTGAATAGAGACTGTCCATTAGTTTAACTTCGTGCTAGGTCCCCAAGTCGGTTTTGCCATAACCGAGATTGGCCAGCTTCGTAATTGAGACTGCTCTCAATTGATGTTGAAAAATGCTCCAAAGTGGCAATTTGTTCCTGAGATTTCAAATTAGCCCTTAATAGGTCTTGCATACAGTCATTGATTGATTTGTATAAGTTAAGGAATGGGGCCACTGAAATAATGATGGCTGCTATTACTGTATTTTGCAATCATGAAGATGTTTTCATCCGGTCCTTTTAATAAATTGCCTCCCATTTAGCAAATTGATGGTCTTCGGGGCTTGCCGCAATTGTTTCAGGGGAGTCATTTGTTTTCTCTGGGGGTTGAAGGCTCTTTTTCGGAATATCTGGGAAATTACCCACTTTTATGAGAGCCTTATCAAGAGCTGCAATTTTGTCCTTTATGAATGATCCTCCTTTTTTCCCAAGCAATTTTCCCGGCCAGGGTGGAAATGTCTTTGATCAACTAGTCCACCAATTTGGAATTGCTCAAGTCGCCCGATGGTGGAGTCATGGAAACGTCTTCAAACCAATGATCTTCCTTAAGAATCTTTTGGGGACTCTTAAAGCCATTTTTGACAGGGCTCTCTGATTTGGCTTCTCTTGGTGGTAAAGTAAATGATGTTGGATCCACTGATCACCTGGGCAGGGAGCTATAACAGACTCCCACCGAGGGATTCGTTTGGCATAGTTTCGAAGACGTCCCCATTTCCCAAGTACTCCCAGTCTAACTGGTTGAGGTCTTGGATATTTTCCTCGCCGTCCCCTCTTAAGGCTTGCTGATCGGGGCTTAGGTGATGTTCGTGATGTCATCTTTGATGTCCTGGGTGTTAGTCTTAACAATGCGTGTAGTTGGTGCAAGTTATGGTTGCTTAGCTTACCATAATGGGGGAATGTGCAGTGTTTTTTGGTTT
Organism: Ambystoma mexicanum; assembly: GCF_040938575.1. Taxonomy (NCBI): domain Eukaryota; kingdom Metazoa; phylum Chordata; class Amphibia; order Caudata; family Ambystomatidae; genus Ambystoma; species Ambystoma mexicanum. The sequence goes on along the minus strand of NC_090927.1, from coordinate 365,667,640 downwards.
CACTGTGAAGTATAACATTCCTTTAACAAAGTTTTTTTACTGAATGTACATATATATATACATGTGGCAGGGAACAAAAACAAAGGGACTGATCATGTGATGTCATCAGTGATGTCATCAGTGACATTTGAGATGACATCTTTCATGGTCTGGGTGTTAGTGTTAGCAGTGCACAGGGGCGGTGGCAGGTTTGGGGACTGTCGAATTTCAGGGTTTTTTTGGTTTTAATTTCAACCATAAAGGGGAGGGTGAAATTATCTTTTTTGTGAACTGCACAGGTTTTTGGTAGGGCAATTTAACCATAACGTCCCCTTAACAAAGTTTTTTTTTGTAGTGAATTGTACAGGTTTTTGGACGGGGAACTTAATCATGACAGTGTGTCAATGAAGGTGTTGTGTGGAATATACACTGTGATGATGTGAGATATGTAGTATAATCTACGTACTTGATATACATTTAACATAGAACATACAGAACCCCCTCCCTATTGATAATAGAAAGGGACGGACTGAGCGCCTGTTTGCGGAGGGGGCGGAGAGGATCAAGATTACCCAAAGAGGCGGGGGGTATCTGAAAATGTACTGTTGTATTACACAAAAAGGGTACAACGTAGAAGAAAGACATACCAATATTATAAGTAGTAATAAGTAATTATGGAAACCTGAAGATGTGAAAAGAAAATGACACATTTAATGAGCATGTAGAATGAAATGGATGGTACCATTAAAATGAAATGGATGCCTCCATCGTAATCACTTCACAGAAACTCGGCAGCCTGGAACGACAGTGGACGGACGCAGTAGGAAGAAGGGAGGTTACACCAAAAGAGTGAGTGGAGGTCATTTTTTTGTATATGTGTGTTTTTTTAGTATGTGGTGCAGAAATAATAATTTCTTTCTGTTGTTTTGACTCAGAAATGGCTAGTACTTTGGAGTGGCTGGAGGAGTATTTTCGACATGGGGAAATTTCTGAAGACAGCGACAATAATGGTACACATTGCTCTGCATATGCAAAATAATGACCAGTATTTTATAGGCATTTAACATATGTATATGTTTTGTGAACAGACCAGGAAAGAAAACGAAGAACAACAAACGAGACAGAAGAAGATAGGATAAAAAGGATTGAGCAGAGAATAGACATATTGAACGAGAATTTTAAAAGTTTACGGGAGTTTGTGGAGGACTGTGTGAGAGGAAAAGTTTGTTACCATTGCCCCACCTGTACCTGCCCCGCTTCTCCATTCCGTAGTGAACCTTCCCCAAACCTTGAAGAGGATGGCCCTCATTACGACCCCGGCGGTAAGTAATGGACATTACCGGCATGGCGCAACTAACGTGTCTGTGCTGGTCTTGAACCGCTAAAAGCGGTAAATTACGACCTCTCGGGCACGAGCATTGCGCCATGCCGTTAATGTAATCAGCGCCATGCCGGTAACCTCCCAAATACGTCAGCTACCGCCATTGTATGCCGTGTAAACTGCAGCACCGCCTCCCTACCCACCGATGTTTGTGTGCACCGCAAATAGCGGTCACCGCTATTAGCAGTGATCGCTATTAGCGGTGACCGTAAAAAGCCGGATCCGGAAATTACGCCATCGCACCAGAACGGGAAAGAGCACAGTGGCCATCTTTAAAAACACAATCCATTGCAATCCCCCACAACCACGGCACATCTGACCCCGAGACCTTGCAGAAAACTACACCCACATCCACGCATCCCCACAATGCCAAAAGTTGTTAAAAAAGCCTGCGATCGGCAGCGGCAGGACCGCTTCAGCAGGGAAGAGCTAACAATGTTGGCGGAAACGCTCCAGGAAAAGGCGGACATCGTATTCTCCACCGAAATGACTAGACCGGCCATAGCACACAAAAAGGCCATATGGGAACTAGTTGCACAACGGGTCAGTGCCGTAGGAACTACACCCCGCACCACCAAACAGTGCCGTAAAAGGTGGGATAACCTCCGACTCCGGGTAAGGAGCATACTGTCGGCCAACCGCAACATGGGCATGGCAACTGGCGGAGGAGTAGACTCCCCAATTAAAATGCAGCCGTGGGAGGAGATATGTGCCTCGACGATCGGCATTGAGAGCATCAAGGGGGTCGGTGGAATGGAGAGAGGAGCCCCGACATCAGGTGACACAGGTAGGTGCCTCCAATTAAGCCATGCGAAACTCCCTGAAGTCCACTCACATGGGAATCACAATGTTGCCCTATAGGGTTAACGCAACACATCAGCAGAAGACTGCCAACAGGCACCATTGACCTACACCCTGCACACATGCAGTATGCACACTCCACAGTAGGCACCCACATTCCTGCATGTTCAACCCACCCAAAAGGGAGACAACCTGTATGTCACAGCCTACAAAGTGCACCATCTATCCATCAAATTCATGGCAGTCATCACAATGCCTGCTCAATGTCTGCTGACCCATCAATAACACTTTCCCTCCTCTGCTCCACCACAGGCTCCCAATCGGACACCGGCAGCGACGAGAGTGGCACCACACCTGCCAAGAAGGCCAGGCCAGAGGCAACAGCACACCAACCCTCCACCTCTGCTGGACCGAAAAACAAATCACAACAGCCAAAATTGCCTGCCACAACACAGCCCAGGGCAGCAATGATCCCCAAGGCAAGCAGCATGCTACCACCCACAGAAGACACGCAACAACTGGTGCCCACTGAGGGGAATGTGTCTGCAGGAAGCAGTACAATTGGGGAGACTGCTGCCATTGCAGCCTGCTCCAACAGTGATGTGGGGAATGATGAGGATGACACAGAATGTCCCCCCACTGCCCACCTTCATTCCCCCCACCTGTCCCTAAGTAGCCTGCACGATGACAACACACAGGGGCTATCCCCGGAGAACTCCTTGCCAGCCACTCCCTGCCCAGTGGGAGGTGTGGAGGAGGGGAGTAGCCCAATGAGCCCAGCAATTGCATCATCCAATGCCCCAAATTACCAACAGTCGCTGGACCAAATATTGACGAGGCAACACCAACTGTCCTCACTCCTCACGTAGCATATGTGGCCAATTGTGGAGGTGGCAGTGCAGACATGCAAACAAGTGCCGAGACTGTCAAGGCAGCCATCGAATCCTCCAGCAAAGACATCTGTGCTGAACTAGCCGCGGTGCGGAACGTGCTCAGTGAGCTCGTACAGACCATGAGGGACATGCAGCGTAGCGAGCAGCCCAGTACCTCCTCCGCCGCCAGTTCTGCCCCAAGCAGCCCCATCCGCAGGTCGGCCAGGAACCTGCGGAGTACAGGCAGGGGTGCCCCGGGGGCCGGCAGAGGGGGCTGCCAGTAGAGGCCACCCCGTGGATCAATTCCACATTAGGCACTGCGACACAGGGATCCACGCACTTTTGTGGGGAGTTGAGGGGGGAGGCGGGAGTGGGTGTGTTGGGGAGTTGAGGGGGGAGGCGGGAGGGGGTGTGTTGGGGAGTTGAGGGGAGAGGCGGGAGTGGGTGTGTTGGGGAGTTGAGGGGGGAGGCGGGAGTGGGTGTGTTGGGGAGTTGAGGGGGGAGGCGGGAGTGGGTGTGTTGGGGAGTTGAGGGGGGAGGTGGGAGAGGGTGTGTTGGGGAGTTGAGGGAGGAGTGGGTGTGTTGGGGAGTGGAGGGGGGAGGGGGGAGTGGGTGTGTTGGGGAGTGGAGGGGGGAGAGGGTGTGTTAATTGAATTCACATTTACAATATATTTTTTCTTGACCACAAATCACATGTGTGGACATTGCTCATTGCGTATGTGTGCTTTATTGGTGAACAGTCTGCAGTGTCCATATCCAAGACACACACAGTGCTCCAATTGCCATCTCCATGTGACAACCCCCATTCGTGTGTGCTAGAAACATTGGTTGATCAGAGTCTGACACATTTCACGCCCCTCCTGTGCATCGCTGCCTCGCTGAGGTGCTGCCCCATCCCCACCCTCCTCATCCTCATCGTCAGGTGGTTGCAGTTCAGCGTCAGGGGGCAGGGCCACATTTCATCTGATGCACATATTGTGTAGCATGACACATGCCATGACGATCTTTGCAACCTTCTCATGGCGGTACAGGAGTGCCCCACCAGACCTGCTGAGGCAGCGAAACCGTGCCTTCAGTAGGCCAAATGCCTGCTCAATCACCACACGGGTACGTGTATGTGCACGGTTGAAGTCCTCCTAGTGCTGGTTCTGTGGGTTCCAGACTGGTGTAAGGAGCCACCTCTTCAGGGGATAGCCTGCATCACCTGTATGTGGGCAACAATGTATGTGTCAGTCATGACATCAAATACCAAACATGATGTGCCACCATGGCATGCATTTGACTGTTACTTTGTACCAATTTGACATGCACAAATGGATTCACACTATGTGACCGGTATATGTGTATTCCTCTCATGGACTGTTTTGCATGCCATAAACCAATGTATGCAGGGGAGTCAAGTGCCTTGTGAGTGCCCATCCACTGTGTTCGTTCATGGCGTTTGTTTTGGTGACCTGGCACGTGTCCTGTGATATCAACGCTCACATCATGGCAACATTGCTGTCAGCCTCATGATGACCCCACTGAGCACTACTGATGTTGATAGGGACATTTTTTGGGGCCTCGCTGTCTGTGTAATGGTGTATTGATGTTTCTGTCTGTCATGTGCCTCCTTTGTGCGCAGTTATGGGGGACAGGCCTTTCAGTTGATGGTGCTTGGTGCCGTGCATGTAGGTGCATTCCCCACCCCTCCCTTTCAGCTAGGTGAAGTATGCATCATCCCCCACCCCTTTCAGCCAGGTAAAGTATGCATCATTCCCCCCCCCTTTCAGCCAGGTAAAGTATGCATTGGTACGTCAATCACCTACCCACTTCATATTTCCATGGCCATGACATGGAACTCACCGAGTAGCCAGGATCTTGGCCCTGCATGTCGCTCCATGTAGCGTGGTATTGTCGTGTTCCTCAGGACCATTGAATCATGGGTTGATCCGGGGAATCGGGCACAACAATGTGTGAAGATCCTGTTGGAGTCACAGACCATTTGCACGTTGATTGAGTGAAATAGTTTACGGTTGCGGTACGGTACCTCCATGGCATGTGGGACCACCAATTCAACATGGGTGCAATCGATGGCACCAATGCAACCAGGTATGCAGGCTAGTGCATGGAAACCCACTTTGGTGTTTGCAATCTCCTGGGCAGACCGTGGTAATGAGATGTGGTCGTCTGTGTGCTTGAGGAGGGCATCAAGCACTTGGATCAGTGTACGTGAGAATAATGGTTGTGAAATGCCATGCAAGTGCCCCACTGTGTGCTGGTAGATGCCTGTGGCCAGGAAGTGGAGCACGGACACTACCTTCAGTAGGTGGGGGGTGGCGGTGGGTGTTTCTATCATGCTGACGATGTTGTTGTGTATCATGTCCACGATGGTGGTGATGGAGTCCCGGTCCAAACGGTACAGGGTGTGGATCTGCTCAGCTGTGAGGTTGAATGGAATGGCTCTGTTGCGTGGGATTGAGGGCTGTCTGCGTGGTGGCACTGGCTGTGCTGGTGGGGCTTGCTGGCCCTGCCTTGCCATCCTTCACCTCCTGCGTCTCCTCTGTGCTGCCTGTTGTTGTTGTTGTTGTTGTAGTTGTAGTTGTAGCACTTGCATTGCAATCAGGTCCTCCAGCCCCAACATTGCTAGTCGTATGGGAATCATTGTGGAGTGTGACTGGGTGTGGGAAGGGGTGGGGTGTGCTCTTTTTGTACTTGGTGAGTCTGTATTGCCTCCACCTGTGCTGATTCTGTGCAGCTGTGGCAGCTGGGTACACTGCACATGACCATTTACGGTTGGTTCGCGATGGCGGAATTAGCACCATGGCGGTAAGGTACTTAACAGCCTTTGTGATGGCGTTAAGAGCATGTCTGCTTGGTTCATGATTCGCGTACCTTTGTGTGATGCCGCGTGCGCGCGACCTTGGTGCAGTTATCGGCACCGCTAACTACGATGCCGCTAAGAGCACTTTCACGGGTCATGATCGTACCTAGCGGAGAACGATGCCGGTAATCATTTACCGGCATCGTTTTTTGCTTACTGCCGGTGTCGTAATGAGGACCATAGACGTTTTGACGAAATATCCATCCCTTCTTCCCCTCACAAATCTTCTCCTCATAACCAGCCCATTGTTGATTCCTAATTCCCCCATATTTGTGTCTGTGTCCGCTTCCCCCGCTATGTCTTTGGCTTGAAGTATGTGTGTTTGGAATGTTTTTGTACAGTAGTTGTAGTGAAAGAGTGTGAGTAAAAACATTTTGTTTTAAAAAGACGTACAATGTTCGCGAACAGCGCGCCTTTTCGACCTATCAGTAAGGAATGGAATGTGGCTGCTGTAAAGGCAGTGCACCTACCCTTACTAATGTCAAGTAAGATGGACTTGATGTTTGACTGCACCATCTGTTGAAGTTGTGCGTACATAAACAGAAAGGGGCGTCTGAAGGACATTATACCTCACCGTACCGCTTGTAAACGAGATGAAACATGTTCGGAGAACACAACAGATGTCCGGGATGGCTGTAAATGAGCAAAATACGCACATTTGGTACTCTGCATTTTCTGTCCAACGGACTCCCATTTCTGGCGCGGATGTTTTCAGGACGTCATCATGTGACCACACCCACGCTGAGCGTGTGGACTAATTTACGCAGTTTATGTGCTTCCACAGTCCAAAAGAACTTGTAGACACAAGGCAAAGTATTGTAGAGTGTAAAAATATAATTTCACATATCCCAGACAATAGCTGACCTGAGGACTTGGTGTGTAAAATTATTGGACCGTTTTTCAGTGATGAAGATGGTCACGAGGCACATCCCTCCATCCCTACAAATGGCCACACCCCGAGCACATCTTCATTGTCCTTCTAGCTATAGCAGATTGAGGTGTACTGCCTTTACTGCTGTAGTGACCAAAAGGAGTCTAATCGGTAAGGCTTCCATGGCTGTTGTTGGTTCATTAGCCTCTGCACCACCCCCAAACCCGCCACCAACACCACCTCCCCAAGGGCCTGCAGAGAGATATATGGGTGAGGATGTAGAGAGCGAGAAAGAAGAGGAGGTAGAGAATGAAGTGGAGGAACTCGGCACAACGAGCACTCGCCGGGAGTCGTGGGTGTGGCGGTTGTGTTCCGTTTATGGGAACGTACCAAAAGCACGTGAGAACCTGGTGAAGTGTAACCAGTGCAAGGTGGTGCTGAGTCACGGGAGACTTGGTTCGTACAGCTTTGGTACGACAACCATGAAGCGACACCTCACTTCGTTCCACACTGCGGACATTCGCAAGGTGGTGCCATGTGAAGAGCGTAGTCGATTGAGTTCTTCCACAGCATCCTCCGTGTCCGATCCTCCCACCACAAGAGACACTCCTGTGGGGGAGTGCCTCCCTCCAGCTGCCTTACAAGCCATTCGCAATGCTGTTGACCCTTACCTTTCAGAGGTGACAATAGTGTGTAATTATTGTGACGCAGTATTCTGCAGGGGGGAGAGTTTTTAAAGTGCTTTTGAGGCTACGGTCACCGAGCACCAGAAGATCTGCTCCTTACCTAAATAAAGTTCACCCTATATCTTTCTCTGTTCACTTGGCCTTTCTTATCCCCGTGGCTGGTGTCCCTTCCTTACCCTCCTTTGGCCTCTTCTCCTAGTGTGTCGTGTGCTGTGAAGCAATAAACGTGCCGCCTTCCTCAGTTTAAAGATGGAACTATGAAGTAACGGTCGTAGACCCCCGCGGAGTAGTGGAAAAGTTTGCGGACAGTCGTAGGGGAAAGTGGTGGCTCTGAAAAGAGCCTTTCGGTGGTGTGTTGTGTTGGTCAAAAACTGTGGATTCGAGAAAACGGATTGTCAGATCGGTTAGTGTGAATTCAAAAGAGGTTTCAATGCATTTTGTACATTGCGAAGAAAAATCTGATTGCCAGCATATATGAGGTGGACTCCATCTCTGCGGAAAATGAAAGAGCTGCGAAACAAAATGTTTTCATTGTGGAAGGAGGACATGCCAACATCTCTTAAAAAGGCACAAAAAGCCTTATTCACATTGTGTCTTGCTTTCTCCATTTATGGAGCAAAAGCAGAAGAGAGCAGCCATATTTGTCTTTGTGCAATACAGGAAAAAAGTATTTGATAATTTGTCCTTCCTTCATTGCAAATTGCAAAGAAATTCCAGAGACATGTCCTAAACTGTTTCCTCCACAATGAATGGTAAGTATATCTGGAGGACACTCTGTCAGTAAAGTAACACAGAGAGGTACCAGGTCCAGCCACCTCATGCCACGCACGCCATGCCAGTGCACTTCCACATGAGGAAATCCGAGATCTGCAGATAAACTGCAGCTTTCTGCATGCACCTTCAACCAATGTATCCATGAGTCTCCCGAAATCCAGATAATCTGTTTTCGAGCATGGAAAGCCATGACTGCGTGGTCTCCTGTCAGGGAGTAGACGATCTTACTAAAGTGCGCCATTCAGAACACACCTACTGAACTTTATGGACCAATCCCTAGCTCCGCTCATTCTCATTTGCATGCTTCTCCACCCCTGAATCCCCGTTGGTGATATGTGCTGGCTGCAATATACTGCCGTGTTCGCGGACATGTATAGGATCAGAGCGTGACGACGGTACATTAAAGTGTTATTCCCCTTTTTCCCCTTTAAGGTGGGCTCTGAAAAGAGCCATTTTTTCTTTATTTTTGGCCAGATACTGTACAGACATCTGGTATTTTATTCATTTTTTTGTATCTTTTGTCCTTGCTTTACTCCTACAACCATTACAGAACCTTCTCTAAAGCAAGCCTTATGTTCCAAAAGAACATCGCATTTCCCAAAGAAGATAGCGCAACACCATCTGCTTCAAAATAATCTGCATTGCTTGAAGCAATGTTATCGTGGCTGCAGAAAAACATACCAGCTCGTAACATGAATGCACGCATGCCACGATTGATGATACACCTCCCAATACTTTGATCTGGACAGAAAACAGAATTGTTGTCCCATTTTACTCTAGGAAGTAAAGCAGAAAAAATCACTTTCGTTGTTGGGAAGATGGCCATGAGTGCTTCAACCATACACGAAGAGTTAGAGCCGGTGGCTCTAGTTTCTCTACCTTGGTTGCAACTCACTGGAACACCCTCCCTGCCCAACTCAGGATGATCAAATCATACACAACCTTCCGTAAAGCCTTGAAGACTGAGCTTTTTGCCTGACTTGCCTCCCCCATCACCAAGTTTATGACTGTCTCTGCTTACTACACCCGGATTGTAACCTTCTGTAATCGATATAACTGTTTTACTCATTGTACTGGGCTGCTTTCTTGTAACCCTTAAGCAAGCCTGCATACATATCCTTCTCAGCGCCTCTATGCCCATGGGTTGCAGCGCGCTATACAAATACTAAAATAAATAAATAAATAAAACTGTGCCAAATCTGCCAACAAAGTACGGGAAGCACCGTAGTACAATGTCCACATGAGGAGTGGTCATTGTACGCATGTCTCTGCAAACTTGCAGAACTGCCGCAGCATTGGCATCAGTGTCAGCGCTCCACACCACCTCCACTCCTCTCACATCGAAATGGTGTGCCACATGCCTACTCTCGGCATAGTGTTGTAAGCCATGCCCAAAAATGTCTCCAAGCACCAAAACCCTGACCCTCTCCACCTCTGCCATCTTCAGTGTACGCACCATCTTTCGACACAAAAGAGTAATAAGAACATCTGATTGGCTGATGCCTACATTCCCTTTTCCATGCAGGATTTGCTGTAGAAACCCATATGTGACATGCCCTACCTGCGGACAAGCGTTGCCTACGTGCAGCATGTAACTCTTACCCAGTCCTTCCACCCTTTCCACAGCGGTAGCAAGTCGAGTCCCTCATTAGACACAACTAAGCAGTCACACAACCATCCACCAATCACTTTGAACATCGCTATTTCTAACTCCGCCATCAACATTGCGCACTTCAAAATTACTGTTGATGAATCTGAATGGAAGTGCATATCATTGCAAAGCACATACTTCACAAGCTACTGTGCAAGTATTGCGAATTTCTACATACAGCTACATGCATGCGCACATGCATGAATATAGAATACAGGTATGTATATTGTAATCAGAAAACATGTGCAACCCTTATGATTTAATTTAGACAAATTAATACCGCTAAATGTGCATAGGCAATACATACCAACGCTCCCCCTTTTAAGTGCAAGATGTCCGATTTATCAATGACAAACCGCACAACTGTTTACTGTTTTCCGCATAACCTATACGTACGTTGCAAGCATGCCTATATAGGGCGGAACTCAATTTTGTATGTCACAATTTCAGAGTTGTGTACTGTGTATGGGCTACACTAATGGTACTTGCAATGTAATCCGTATGAGAAAAGTAAGCGCTCCCGATTGCTGTGGTGACATCTCCCTCTGAGGGTCTCCACATTTCTCGGCATTGTGCTTTTAATTTGAAAGTAGAACATTTTCCCCATCTACTACTGTGCCCTATCACTTACAAACCTCTCTCCTATACATAGTACACCGTGTAAAAAACAAGACATTTCCATAAACCTAAAATTGTTAGCAATTTTGAATGACTTTCAAGTACCATATTGCAAATATTGCAAAGATTGCACAGAGTGAAGTGAAATGCACACATGCACTGGGTTGAATTATGAAAGTAGACTACTGTGACGAAAGAAGCACAATTAATGTGTGCAGTATCATCACTGCCGTAAACACACAAAGTAATTGATTTTGTTTTTTTGCACCGCAGTGAAGACTACTCTTCTGAGAATCAACAGCATCTACACTGCAGACGACATATCCGAAGAAACCTGGTTATTTTCCAAAAAAAAAGTAAGTACAGTACTACCTTTATATTGTAACTCCTCCTCAAAGAGGCTATATGGGTTATTTGTTTATTTTGGGCGCCAAAGCAAACATTGATTTCTAAACCATTCTACCTACAAATATCCATGCATTGAACAAAGAATAACAGGCAGAATGGCTCATAAATCCCTGTGTGTTTGGAACTCAAATAACATACGTAATCCTTAGAAGGTTAGATTTAGAAAAGAAGTTGCTGTTGCAAGTGTATGGCATTTCGTTTATTAATAATGGTTCTCGTCACAAGTAGGCCACTTTGTACTCTCATCTGAAGCACATTGTAGTAGTATACAAACAATAAAGTAGCCTTACCAAATCATTGCAAGAGTCCAATGCACATCAACACACCATGACAAAGAGCTTCCCCATCAGACTCATGCACACATGCACACAGCACGCAAACATTGGACAACAGACCAAAGTACACCTTTTATTTTCAACAGACACCAAAGAATGCCTACCAAAAAGCAACTCCGTAGAAATGAACGCAAAAGTAGAGCAAATAAAAATAAAAGTGCCCAATGTAAGAATCCACCTGTTGTAGAGTTTATAGAGAATGTTGGAACAAACCAGCTAATGCAGTTGTTTAGCAAAACAAAGGAAGTCTTAACTACCGAAACTTTACCTCCTCCATCAAAATGTGTGATAAAACACAAAGATTTTGTAAAAAAAAACTACTACCAGTGCAGCTAACAATGCTCCTAATAATCCTGATAGTGTAACAAGAATGCATAGTAAAAAAAGTATTTGATCAAAAATGTTTTGTCAGAGTCCTTCAGAATCTACTAAGAAGAGGACCGAAATTATCCCCACCCCTTAAAACCTACCATAGAAAGTTAATCCTACAAGCTCTCATGGACAGTGCAATCCTTCTCAAAAGGAAGTTGTTTATATTAGTGTTAAATAGGATAAAAGCACTAACAAACCTAAGTACTAAACTACAAAAGAAACTCAGCAATAAACGGAATGTGAAAAAAAAAAGAATCTTACATGTTTGTGGTGGTGAATGGAGTCGCACAATAACCACAGAACCATAATTTAATGAAGAAGCATACAAACAAAATCAAACAAACACAGTTGCCATCCATAGCAGTGGACAAGGGTATGAGAAAATCAATACTACCATCATGGAAAAAGAAACATTGCTTACAAATGTATTTCCTGAAAACTCAGAATTACCTCTCGATTCAGCAGAACCACACCGTCCAGTATACAAATGGCCATGCACATCAATGTGTACCATTCCAAACAAAGCGTTCAAATCTTTACGTCAGTTCCTCAATCAATATGTAAAAGGTAAAGAGAAAAGTAAAATGAAAGTGCTTCAAAATATGGATAGTTGTCCAGTGCAGAAATACACAGGACTAAAAGGACATGCATTAGCCTGCATTTCTGGGCCTATTTGCAAAAGCACCTTCCATGATATCAAAAGGATATCAATAAATTGTTCCAATGTAAGAAATCTAGTGTATAAAATATACTATGCAAAAAGTCCAGCTTCAGAATTAGGCAACTTTAATACCACTCTTCTGCATGGTACACCCAAATACTTACAAGAAGAAATTGACCGTATTCAGAGAAAGTATTTTGTAAGTGAGAGCCACTTACAAAATGCAACAGTTTTAGAACATAGTAGAAACAATTCTGCACATAGCAACCTTCTATTACACACATACAGAAAATAAATAGTAACATTTAAAAGGTCATCGGCTGAAGTACAAAACCATGTATGTGTGTGTTGCCGCAGAACGTTTTACAAAAGGAACACAAAAAATGGGAACATAGCATACAAAATAGAAGACAATTAAGATTCTAAATGGTTTGAATTAGCTCTCTACCTTTTAGCAGAAAACAAATATGAACTAACTGAACGCCTAATATGTTGCAGTTACTGTACTACAAAATTAGACAACAACCACACTCCTTCACCTGCTATTACAAATAATTTGGAATTGTTTCCATTACCAAAAATCGTGCAACAGCTCAATTTGTATGAGAGCATAATAATTCAAACAGTTCACCCATTTCAAGCAACTATACGCCTTCATCCAAAAACAGCAAAATTACCTTCCTCTGAATTGGTGAAAGGCATTCGTGGCAAAGTAGTTTATTTGCCATTAGATCTAAGGGAACATGTACACACTGAGGAGTGGAACGTTCAATAGAGCATGTTTTAATAGTCTTGGTAAATGGAGTACCAACAAAGGACAAAATAAATTGGGAACAATTTGTGGACTTACACAAAGTTAGACAAGCATTGCAATATCTAAAAGACAATAATGAGTACTACAAGGAAATAAATATTGATGAAAGCTTAAGGGAAACAACTGAAATAATTCAAGATCCATCAGAAACTGGACAATTTGAACTTCTGGATCCTGCTACAGTATCCACTCTTTTGGACCATTACACTATTCATCCATTGCATTCCAATGAAAGCATAGATGATGCACTAGAAACTTACCAAATGCGACAAACCAAAGGGTCACCAATGAGTATATGGGAAAAAAGTATATGAGCACATGCTTTTCCACTGCTATTTCCTACTGGCAAAGGTGGAAGATACGATGATAGACCCACTCAGATTGGGGCATCAGAATATCGTTCAATACGAATGTATTCACAAGATCCCAGATTTAGACAAAATGTCGAATACATATTCCACCTACTCTATGAAAGTGAATTAGCAACACTATGTTACGGAGTTGCACACATTCTTAAATCTGGTACCCTCTTTCAAAATATGTCAGCTAAGCAGTTAATACAAAAAGTACAGGAAAAAAGATGAGGTTTTACAATCAAGTATAACAAATTTGTTTGCAAACATGCGTGGTACCAAGGAATACTGGTTCCGACGGCACGGAGACGTGCGTTGTATGATCAGAAACTTTGGACAACCGACTTGGTTTGTTACGCTAAGTTGTGACGAATATGCATGGGAATATTTACATGAATTCCTACGCATAGCAAACAGCAAAAAAAACAACATAGATATATTAACACCTGGAGACCTTTGCTCTCTAGATCCAGTTAATGGGCCTCATTCCGAGTACGGCGCTAACCAATGGCGCTATTAACGCCTTGGTTGACGCCGTACCCGGACCGGCAGCGCCTTGGTGGATGGCGGAATTACCGCCCCATTCCAAGGTTGGCGGGGCGGTAATTCCCCATTCACCAAGGCTCTTCCCCATTCCCAAATGAACCCCCATAGGGCTCAATGGGAATGGGGAAGATGCAAATAACGGTGACCGTTCATTACGGTCACCGTTATTGGCTTGGAGGCCCCTTTGCGCCCTCGACTTTAACACCTGCTCAAAGCAGGCGTTAAGGGCCAGGGCGCAAAGGGAACTCGGAGTATGGAGGTAAGGGATCACCGCCACCGGTCTCGTTACCGGTGGCCGCTATCCCTTACCAACATACTCGGAATGAGGCCCAATGTGTCAAGATATTTCCATCATCGTTTCATTGCCATGCTACACTTTATTTGCAATAAAACTGTTCCTCCCCTTGGAGAAGTGCAACACTTCTTTTGAAGAAAAGAATATCAAGCGAGAGGAGTACCACATATTCAAATGCTGTTATGAATCAAAGGTGCACCGAAATTTGGTCACAACAGTGACAGCACTGTTTTGCAGTTTATCCAAAAATATGTCACTTGTGAAATCCCTTCTCAACAGACACATTGGCCCTCATTACGACCTTGGCGGAGGACCATGGTGCTATTAGCACCATGGTCCATGCCGCTAAGGTTGCAATTCCGCCATGGTGGTAGGCAGACTTACCGCCCCATTCCGAGGTCGGCGGGGCGGTAAGTCCCCATTTCCCATTTTACCCTTCCCCATTCCCATTTTTGCCCCATAGGGCATAATGGGAGTGGGGAAGGCGTTAATTACGCCACCGTAAATTACGGTGGCGTAATTAACTCCATGGTCCCTTAGCGCCATGGATTTTAACACCTGCTAAAAGCAGGTGTTAAAAGCTCCATGGCGCTAAGGGACCTCGTACTCAGGCGGTAAGGGTCGGCGCTGTTTACGCTGCCGTAAACCCCTTACCGCCTGGGTCGTAATGAGGGCCATTGTGAGCTGCATGGGCAGATTTTACAATTTCAGAGACACAAATGTGGCAAATATTGTCGCCGCAAACACAAAAACAAAGGTAAATACTACACCAAATGCTGCTTTGGTTTCCCTAGACCAGTTACAGAAACAGGTGAAGTAAACAACTTTATGTCTTCAGTTCGACATAGTGTTAAAGGTAAATCACCTAAGAACACGTATTACATAAAAAGAAGGAAAGAATCAAAATATATAAATGATTACAATGCAATCATTGCCCTCTTATCGAATGCAAAAATAGATGTGCAGTATATTGCAGACAATTAAACTACTGTTGCACGATATGTTACAGCCTACTTAACAAAAGCAGAAAAAACAGAGCTTCAAGACCTCAGGGATGACCAAGCATCAGACACAACATTATCACAGAAATTGTACAGCCTAGGCATAAAAATGCTCTCTCATAGAGAATGTGGCACCTATGAAACAGCAGATCATTTAACCAGTAATGCTTTGTATGGAAAATCAGACAACACAGTATGGCTCAGTCTTGGTCCTGCAATATCTAGAAAAAGAGTGATAAAATAATTTGAGGACATAGAAACAATTGCCAGAAATGATCCCAACAGCCAAGACATTCTAAAAAACAATTTACTGGACACATACTATCCGAACAGGAGTAGCACTCTGGAAAGCATGTGTCTATACCACAAAGCGCAAAACTTTGCATAAAAAAATAATGTAAAACCCGATGAAATAAACGTAGATATAGAGTGACCGATTGTGAAGAGAGCTTAGTTAAACTTACCAAACGAAGCTTAATTAATCATGTATAATTGTCATTAAAAACTCCTCAACAGACAGAACTATATTAAATGTCTCTGTTACAACTTTTCAAACGATGGAGAAAAGAGGAAGACATACTAGATAACTATGACTGCTATGAAGATGCTTTCAAAGCAAATGAAAGCGCTATCACTGATGTGAACTTTACCCAGTACAAAACAATGTTACACAATAAGCAGCAACAGGAAGAAGAACTTCAGGCCCAACTAGATAAGTACTCATCTAACAGTAGTCAACCTTCTGTAACAGAAAGTCAAGAACCACTAGGACAACCACTAATAGCAAATGAGGCTGAAGTAGCTATGGCAGAAGTAGAAAACACCATGTATCAGTATCAAGAAGATACAGAAGAGTTGTATGTATGTATGTATATATTTTTATATAGCGCCGATAGCCCGCAGGCATCAGGGCGCTCGAACATTACAACATAGAAGAGAAGAGAACAGGCGTAAAGAGACGCAAAACAGTTGGCTTGGAAGACCTGACAGTCACTAGCGCTAGAAAACTTATCTGAAGAGGAATGCCTTCATCTGTTTCCTAAATACAAGGTAGTTTGCTTCTGACCTCAGTGAATCGGGAAGGCTGTTCCACAATTTCGGTGCCAGTACCAAAAAAGATCTACCCAACCCTGATTTCAACTTGAAATTGGGTACGACCAGTAGGCACTTTCCTTCCGATCTTAGTCTTCTCCTGGGTGTGTAGAGGACTAGGCTGTTTTTCAAATACTCTGGTGCTTTGCCATATAGGCACTTGTGGACCAAAGATAGAGCCTTGAACTTTATACGTTCCTCTACTCTTAGCCAATGAAGGGAGATCCTATCAGGGGTGACATGATCTTTCTTCTTCAGATTTTTTACTAGCCTAACCGCACTGTTCTGGATCACCTGACATCTAGCTAAGTCCTTGGACGTGGCCCCTAACAACAGAGCGTTGCCATAGTCGAGCCGTGATAGAATAATAGCTCTGGCAATGGTGGTCAGGTTACATTCATTAAGGAAAGGCTTGATATATCTCATTAGCCTGAGATAATAAGCCGTGTTTATTTGGAGATAGCTGGTCTGGGCATGAGAATCAACCGCAGAGTTAACCATCATGCCCAAGGTTTTCACTTTGGGGGCCACCAAAATGATGGCTTTCTTAATTTGGAAGGATTTATACTCTGCTCCTAGATTAGCTAGCTGACGACTGGAACCAAACAATATCAATTTGGTTTTTGAATCATTTAGACACATCCAGTTAGCCTGCATCCAATCGTCTATTATCTTGTAAACCCTTGCAATCATTTCGCTATCAATGGCATGCTGGCTTCCCCCCAGTTCCAAAATAAGTTGCGTGTCGTCTGCGTAATTCGTAAACGACACGCCTGCTTTCACCAGAATGCTGCACAAAGTGCGCATGTATATGTTGAACAGCATTGGTGACAAACTGGCCCCTTAGGGCACTCCGAAGAGGATATCGCAGGGATCCGAAAAGTTGCTGCCCCAATGGACTCTGGCATGGCGGTTTGATAGAAATGACAATAACCAGTCAATGTTAACTGTACAACAAGCAAAACTTAACAACGATCAGCGCACCATTTTTGAAGATGTAACAAAACAAATTGTACATGGTGTACAACACGAAAATAAAGAATGTACCTGCCAAAATTACAAACCTATACTGCTGTACGTCAGTGGTGAAGCTGGATCCGGGAAAACATTCTTAATCAAAATCATCAGCAAGTTCCTTCAACAATTGACAAACAACAAACTGTCAGCTGTTGTAATGGCCCCCACAGGTTTAGCTGCCTACAACATAGACGGTGTAACTTTATACCGATTACTACTGCTTCCAGTAGAGCATCAAAATAAATTAGACTACTACAAACTTTCTGCAGAATCTGCAATGGAATTATGCAGAGTATTGAAACAAATGAAAATGCTACTAATAGATGAAGTGAGCATGGTCTCCAACCTAATGTTGGCTTTGATTCATCTCAGATTGAAAAAAGTACTTAAAAGTAATAATGAAGAACTCTTTGCAGGGAAACACATTATCGTTTTTGGAGATCTTCTACAATTGACACCAGTGAAAGGTGAACCGATTTTTACAACCTTAGGCCACAAACTGTTGGTAGCATAGGTAATGTTAACCTTTGGCAACATTTCCAATATAGAGAATTAACTGAGAACATGCAGCAATCTGCAGATCTCAGTTATGCCAACATCTTAAAAAGTATTAGAGTTGGTGTATTATCGCAAGAAGCACAAGTTGTATTGAAAAACCAGCACATACATGCACTTTATGGCGACAATGCATGTGCAACTGATGTTGTGGAACAAATAGCGCATAAAAATGTCAATTGTATGGCCTTAATGCCAACTCTTGCAAAGCTGTTTCAAATTCAATGAAACAATGTTAAATAAAGAAATGCAACCAATACTGGAAATTAGCGCCACAGACAAACTAGGCGTACATGGTATGACAGTACCCATGTGTGAGCAAGCCACAACAAAACGAAATAGTTGAGGAAATTCAATATCCAACACAGCTGGGTTGTAAAAAATATTGAAATTATCCTTAAATTGTAGAGTAATGCTTAAACGTAACCTTGACATAGAGCAAGGATTACTTAATGGAGCACTGGGCACAGTTGTTGGCTTTCAATCATACCCACGTGACAACAACATTCAGTTTGTCAATATTCGCTTTGATAAAGTTTCAGAAGTGAAAAGCATAGGGCGCTCAATTGCTTGATTCCTTCTCTTCAAATACATGTATGTACGTAGAGAGCAATTTTCTCTAACACTTGCATATGCAGTTACCATTCATAAATCCCGAGGTCTTATCCTAGACAAAGCATTGATAGATATAGGAAACACAGTATTTAAGGAAGGCATGAGCTATGTAGCATTATCACGCTTACGTACACTTGACGGTCTATTGCTAATGAACTTTGATGCAAGTAAAGTCAAAGCTGATATTCTTTGCATTGTAGAATACAATAGATTGCGTTCACTGCACACCCCTCATCTGAAACAATACCCTGTTCCAGATAAAGTAAAACATGGTAAAAGAAAACTAAATGAAACAGAAATGCAACAGAATCCAAAAGCAAATGCCGGAAAGAAAAGAAAAGAAGGTAAAGTTTCATCAATTACCGCAAACATAGAAGAACCTATTAGGGAATGTAAACCAGGGACGTCGGCAAAGAAGCAACAGAAATTCTGAAAAATGCACCCAGATACAGAACTTGCTGGACCATTTAAATTTGCAAACGAAAGTGGGATAAGTTGCTATGCAATGCAGCAATGAATATTCTATTTCAATTGCCACCAATTGTTAACAATATTTACCTGCACAGTACAGACCAATTGTGTTTGCAAATGTTAGTGCTGCATAGAAATGCAACAAGCAATCCTGACAACACATACAGTGTTAATGGAGTAAGGCAACAGTTGGACGACTGTGCTGGAATGGTGAGGTTCACTATGAACTTACAAGAAGATCCACAAGAATTTCATTAAGAATTTAATGACAATTATACATGATTAATTAAGCTTCGTTTGGTAAGTTTAACTAAGCTCTCTTCACAATCGGTCACTCTATATCTACGTTTATTTCATCGGGTTTTACATTATTTTTTTATGCAAAGTTTTGCGCTTTGTGGTATAGACACATGCTTTCCAGAGTGCTACTCCTGTTCGGATAGTATGTGTCCAGTAAATTGTTTTTTAGAATTTATATATTTTGATTCTATTTATATACTATTAGTATTGGAAAACAAAAGCATACCTGTAAATGAAATCTTCCAGATTTCGTCCATGTGGAAACATACATGCATTTTCCGTAGCAAAGTGATACAGGAGGAAATCCCAAATGAGCAATTTGTGTATGATTCCATACCAAATTGTGAGAGCATTCCATTTCAGCAACTTGTACAAAATGCAAACCATGGCAGATTATGTACTATTTGCAATTCAGACAATCGCTCCACCTTAGTGATACAATCACATAGTGCCTACATAATACTTATGCTTCTATGTTATAATACAGATGGCACCAAAAACAACTGCACACTGACTGGATTCACACACGGTCAAGTGTCACTTGGAAAGAGAAACTTTACAACAATAGGTATAATCTACCATACAGGAGCTACAACCAATGCAGGTCACTACACTGCATACATTAAAAAGAATTGTGGATGGTTCGAATGTAATGAAAGTACCGTTACTCTGAAGCAGAGATTGCCAGCTAATCTTACAGATGCATATTTTAATGTTCTTGAAGCCAAAATGTACGAAATAATGAGTACTTCAAGATTTTTTAAAAACATTATGTGAAAGACTACAAACAGAATACACCAACAGGTATCTAACTACCAAAGAGGATGTAGGAATGACACAAATAAATGAATATCACAGATCCTTGGGAACAAATGCACAGGTAGAATAGGCCTACAGGCATCTAACTGTTGTTAAAAATTGGCAGGAAGGCACCAAACATAACATTAATGGGAAAGATGAAAGAAACAGGATATAACAACGACACAAATGAAGGAATATCACAAAGCTGTAGGAACAAATGCACAGTTTGAATACGCCTACAGGTATCTAAATGTTGGCAAAAATCAGCAGAAAGGCAACAAACATAACATTAACCAGAAAGATGAAGGAAACACTCAAAGGAAACAAGGAAGTAGGTAGTACCATAGTAAATGAAGGTTTTTTTTTAATCCAACAACATGTTTTTTTTTCCAGACCCAATGATTAGAAAAGCAAACACAGAAACTGAGCGCAATGCACAGTACACTGGTTTGTAAACTAAATATGAGGGTAACAAAAAAAAAGGTAAACTGTCTATTAAGCAATGTAGTACATTTTCAAAAAATGCAAAGACTAACATACCTGTTTCTTTTATCACAGAAATGGAAAAAGGGATACTTCCGCCAAGTACGATAACCATTTACAGGTTGTATGTGGATTCTGAACAAGGTAAGGAGTAAGTATACTGGCAGTCATTTTCTACACATGCAAATCTACACGTCTAATCTATGGTACTAATATGCTGCAGTGCCTGTAGGCTGGCCCTTGCAACTTCGATGTGTAACCTACCATCTACACCTTATGACCAAGGTCCAAGGAGTATAGGTCCTAGCCACAACCATCGCTGCATATCAAAACCATGGTCCTTGTAAATTAGCTACTTATAAATTTACTTTTCGGACCATCGTCTGCAGCCATGCAGGCAAGACACTAGGGCGTCCACACAACTAGCGCATTACACCACGCCCATATTCACTTGTAACTCCACTGCTTATGACTTCAGTCTTGGGTGCATGGCCTTTGGGCATGCAGTCAAGAGTCTGGGTCCTGGCTAGAAACACCACAGCATATCGGAACCATTGTGCCTTGTCATTTTACTATGTACAAACTTGGTTTTGGGGAATGGCCTTTGGCCATGCTCCCAAAATGGTACGCCCTCCCCACAACCATCTTAATGATGTTGCATAGTACAAGTGTACCAATAGCTGTCATATGGTGCAGTAGTTTGTAGCCACAGGCTACATAGGTGAGTTTGAGGCCATATGTATGGGTATAAAGTATTTAAAATGCATAGTTACTTACAACTGCAGTGCTTATTACTGAAATACTCTGCATCCTGGCCACTAGTACCACACCATATGACATCCTTTGTGGCATATATGTACACTACGAACAAATGTACTTTTGGGGGCATGGCCTTCGGCCATACACCCATGATTGCAGCCCCTCCCCACAGCCGCCAGAGTGATGCACTACCACACCATATCAGACCCATTGTGCCTTATAAGTACACTACATATAACTGTGCTGTTGGGTGCATGGCCTACGGCCATGCACTCATGACTGCAGGCTCTCCCCACAACCACCGCAGTGATGTGTGGTAGTGGGGGGTTTTCTCTAGGTGTGGTATCCTTCAGTGCTTCTGGCCAGAGGCTTCTCTCTAGCTGTATGTCCATAGATTTTACATAGGATGGGTGTGCAGTGGCTTAGACGTCTAGTACTTATAACTTTGTTCTTGGGTGCATGGCCTTAGGCCATGCACCCAAGACTACACGCACTCCCCACAAATTGCCAATCGAAACGCAATACTACGGGTGTATCCATGGGTGTGACATGCTACAGTGGTGTGGGCCAGGGCCTACAGTCTTGGAAGTAAGGCCTTCGGCCTTCGGCCAAAGGCCATGCATCCAAGACTGTAGGCCCAGGCCACAACCACTGTAGTAGGTGACACCCAACGCGGCGTACTAATGAATGTAATAATAGCAATCGGGAAAAGTAATGCAATCACGGCATGTTGTCAATTTCAATGTTTGCTACCACTATGCGTGTGCTTTTAACAGTTAGAAGTGTCCTGTCCACTGCATGGACTGAAATACTGCCCTTATTGGACCCCTCATTTTCTGTGCGTACAAGGTGGGCATAGGAAATACATCATGAAGAGATTATAACTGTGCTATTGGGTGCATGGCCTTTGGCCATGCACCCAAGAGTGCAGGGTCTCTCCACAACCACCTCAGTGATGTGTGCAGGGTCTCTCCACAACCACCTCAGTGATGTGTGGTAGTGGGGGGTTTTCTATAGGTGTGGTATCCTTCAGTGCTTCTAGCCAGGGCTTCACTCCTACCTGTATGTCCATACATTTTACATGGGATGGGTGTGCAGTGGCTTCCACGTCTAGTACTTATAACTTTGTTCTTGGGTGCATGGCCTTTGGCCATGCACCCAAGACTGCATGCAGTCGAAAGACTCTAGACCCTAGCCACAACCACTGTAGCATGTGACACCCATAGTGGCGTACTAGTGAATATAGTAATAGCCATCGGGAAAAGTAATGCAATCACAGCATGTTGTCAATTTCAATGTTGGCTACTACTACGTGTGTGCTTTCAACAGTTAAAAGTTTCCTGTCCACTGCATGGACTGAAGGGCTATCATTATTACACTCCTCATTTTCTGTGCGTACGAGCTGTCCATGGAAATTACACCATGAAGACTGACCCCCAGAACAAATGCATTGATCACACATGTCTTACTGTCTGAACCTTTCCCAACGGTCTGTGACACAGCAAAAGAGTTTTATAAATAGAGCATATGTACGCTGGTTGTTCCTCCGCATTCGGCGGATCCAAGATGTCGGGCGCATTCAAACAATCTGACGCAGAACACGTCTCTCAGCAGCCAATGGGCAGAGACGTCGCGTATCTGCGGTCATAACGCCAGCCCCTTAGCCATTCGGTATCTTGTCCATGGACCGAACAGGGAAGTGTGACCGCGAAGCGGACATAGATATCACTAATTTTTTCAGACATACTTTTTGATAATTTTAAAGAAAAGTACTGCACGGAAGGTCACCAAATTTACAAAAGCACGATTTGTGGACCAAGCCGCTGTACCTGCCGCAGATTTCGTGAAAATCCATCCAGCAGTTTGAACTCTAGCCGTGCGCAACGTTTTTCGCCCATTCAGTCTATGGGAAAAAAAGACGTTTTGGGACCCCCCCTGGACCAAACATCTCCAAACTTTGCAAAAAAAATCAGAGTGGTCCATATACTTTTTTTGCAAAGTTATAATCCGCCCAAAAAGTGCTCTTCCTATGGAAACAGCAACTTAACCATAACTGTGTAATATATATATATATATATATATTCAGTAAAAAAACTTTGTTAAAGGGACGTTATGGTTAAGTTGCGCTACTAAAAATCTATGAAATTCAGTGAAAAAACGTTGTTAAAGGGACGTTATGGTTCAAAGTAAAACCGAAAAACCCCTGAAATTCGCCAGTTATGGTAAACTAAGCAACCATAACTCACGCCACCACCATGCACTGCTAAGACTAACACCCAGAACATCAAAGATGACATCACAAATTGAATTTCATAGGTTTTTAGTAGCACAACTTAACCATAACGTCCCTTTAACAAAGTTTTTTCACTGAATTTCGTAGGCTTTTAGTAGCAAAGCTTAACAATAGTAACTTTGACTTTATGTACATGTAATATGGAACATACTGAACCACTTCTACTGAATGTAATGTCCGCAAACATTTTTGATGTCCGCGGACATATTCGGACAACAGTACCACTACCTAAAAAGTCTGGGGGCGGCGGGTATGTTTAATTGTTATATTAAAACATGATAACATTTAAAAAATTCACAAAGTAGTACACATACATATTATATGTAGTAATACATAAGAAATGTACCCCATATATGTACCGCACTAACCATTCATTTAAATACAATATATTCTAAAATGAAATATACCAAGAGAAGATAAATAGGCTTCTAACGTAATTACCTCACAGACACTCCACAACTAAGACCAAGACCAGACATACAGAGTACTCAGAACATATCTTACCTGAAATAGTAAGTGTACATCATTTTACTCATATCTTTATAAACTTTCTGTATTAGATTAAAAAAAAATATTATATATTTGTTTTTTCTCACAGAAATGTCTAGTACTCTGGAATGGCTAGAGGAGCACTTCCCACATGACGAAATGTCAGAAAATAGTGAAGCTAATGGTACACACTTTACAATATAAACCATTTAATTGTTATTATTTTATATATAGTTAACATATATATTTCTTTTTGTACACAGCATACCAAAATAGAAAATATGTCTGAAGAAACTGTTATGGAAAACACGCTTGACAGCTTAAAAGAAAAAATGGATTTATTATTGAGCAATTTTAATAATTTGAAAACTTTTGTTGAGGATCATTTTAAAACCAAAACCTCATACCATTGTCCTACATGTACTTGTCCCCCCTCACCATATTCCAGTCAATTATCCCCAAACCCTCTCCATATTCCAAAATGTTTTGATGAGACTTCCATCCCTTCTTCACCTGATACCAATCATGTTGAAACCCCTAATTCTCCTGTTTTTGTTTCTGTTCCTGCCTCACCTTCTCTATCATAAATTATTAATATATGTGAAATAAAGTTATATTGTATTGTAATTACTTCCCATTTTTTATTTTTTTTAAACAATGTAGATGTCCACGGACAGCGCGGGTGTTCTGAAATGTTCGTAATTAAACGAAAATGGAGGTGTCCTAAAGTACACTATCCCTGTCCGTACTGTTCGCTAGCAAGTTCAAACTGTTCTAAGAATACAAGCGGTGTCCTGAAATGTTCGTAATTAAACGAAAATGGAGGTGTCCTAAAGTACACTATACCTGTCCGTACTGTTCGATAGCAAGTTCAAACTGTTCTAAGAACCCAATTGGTGTCCTGAAATGTTCGTAATTAAACGAAAATGGAGGTGTCCTAAAGTACACTATACCTGTCCGTACTGTTCGCTAGCAAGTTGAAACTGTTCTAAGAATACAAGCGGTGTCCTGAAATGTTCGTAATTAAACGAAAATGGAGGTGTCCTAAAGTACACTATACCTGTCCGTACTGTTCGCTAGCAAGTTCAAACTGTTCTAAGAACCCAATTGGTGTCCTGAAATGTTCGTAATTAAACGAAAATGGAGGTGTCCTAAAGAACACTATACCTGTCCGTAATGTTCGCTAGCTAGTTAAACTGTTCTAAGAACACAATTGAGGTCCTGAAAAGTTTGTAATCAAACGAAAATGGAAGTGTCCTAAAGAACACTATATCTGTCCGTAGAGTTCGCTAGCAAGTTTAAACTGTTCTAGAACACACGCGATGTCCAGAAATGTTCGTTTGATGTGTGACACACTTTTAATTAATTCAGGACCAGAACACTGTCCGTAGAACATCAACGCGAATGCGCAAACCAATGTCCGTTCATTTGGTGTCCTGCGGACAGGAGCTTCCTTCGCGGACCTGTTCGCAAAGGGATCATGTGACCGCACCCATGCTGATCGCGTGTTCTGAATGTGGACACTGTTCGTGTCCCCGAACAATTTAAAAGTACATTTTCGAGTAATCCACAATATTTTCCATAAAAACTCATCATGGCACATGTCCCACATAGTAATCCTGAGTTTCTACATATCTTTTGAAACTTTTTGAACCCTTCTTTGTCTTCGATCTGTCCGCGGACAGCGCGCATGTCCGCAAACCGCATACAAGCACCCCTATAAAAGACCACGCCCTAGAGCTTATTCTCATTGTGTTGCTGGCTATTCTTCAGAGCACAGCTATTTCTCCAGCAACTTGCTGATTACACCATCGAGATGGCATCCCTGGCTGCAAAACTGCAACCTGGTGCTGCACCTGCTTCAGCACCACCCCCACCCCCTCCACCACCACCACCTTCCCAAGGGCCTGAAGAGGGGAACAGGAGTGAGGATGCAGAGGAGGAAGACGAGGATGACGAGAATGAGGTAGAGGAAATCCCTACTACCCGCACTAGACGTGAGTCTTGGGTGTGGCGGTTATTTTCCATTTATGGGAATGGTCCTGAGGCTCGTGCGAACCGTGTTATCTGCAATGAGTGCAAAATGATGCTCAGTCGCGGGAAGCACGGTTCGTACAGTTTTGGGACCTTGAAGCGACACCTGAGGTCATTTCACTCTGGGGCTATTCGCAAGGTTGAATTTTGTACATTTCTCAGAAAAACCTGATTGGCAGCATAAGTAAGATGGACTCCATCTCTGCGCAAAATGTAGGAATACGAAACATAATATTTTCATTGTGAAAAGAGGACATGCCAAAATCTCTTACAAATGCACAAACAGCCTTATTAACATTGCGCCTTGCTTTTTCCATTTGTGGACCAAATGAAGAAGAACGAAGCCACATTTGTCTCTGCGCAATCCGTGAAAATATTATTTGAGAATTAGTAAACATGTCCATGACTTTCCCAAGTCCTTCTTTCATAGCAAATTGCAAAGAAATTCCAGACACTAAACTGTTCCCTCCACAATTAATTACAATTATGTCTGGATGTTGCTTTGTTTCCAAAGTAGCACAGAGAGGTAGCAAGTCCAACCACTTCATTCCACGTACTCCATGCCAGTGTACTTCCACATGTGGAAATCCAAGATCTACAGCTACTCCACAGCTTTCTGCATGCACCCTCAACCAATGTATCCACGAATCTCCCAAAATCCAAACAATCTTTTTTCTGAAACACACAGCCATAGCTATCTGTTGTTCTATCAGCAAAAAGAGTATCTGAGAAACTCTCTCCTGGCACAACACACCCACTAAATTTTCCTGACCAATCCCTTTCACTGCTCATTCTCATTTGCATGACTTCTGAACCCAAAAATCCCCGGTTGTGACTCCCGATGTCCGCGAACTACCGCCATGTCCGCGGACATATCGTAACATGAACAGCCCTTCTACCATTTCCACTTCACTCTCTCTGCCATTCCCTCATTGGATGTAGCTAAGAAATCACATGACCATGCACCAATCACATTCAAGACCTCTACATCTAACTGCATCATCATAGAACAGCACTGCAAATGTACTGTGAATCTCTCTGAGTACAAGTGTCATATCATTGGCAAGCACCATCTACAAGAAATACTGTGCAAGTCTCCAAGATTTCTTCTTGCAGCTCCATGCAAATCCATATGCATGAACACAAACTACAGGTATGCATATTTTCTGTACAGTACATGAACACATTTTCAAACTGACTTTTAGCTTGTGTAATCTGTAAAATGAATCTACTGTCTTTTTTCCAATTTCCTAAAATCAACTATCACTTATAAACCTTTATACTATTTACTTTCTTTATACACACACTATCAAATCATGTTAAATCATGTTAAACTAACATTTTTTAAATGAAATTTATAGACTACATATATTCAAACAAGATTGCATGCAGACTCTATGTTAAAATCTCAAAAAATAATATATATACAATTACATTTTTTATTTATTTATTTATTTATTTGATTACTTTAATTTAAGCATGACATTAAGACACTATTACCTAGAACAGCTTAGTTACAGAAATAGTGGTATTCAGAGGTGCATTATGAATTTCACAAGACATACTAAAGATATTTTGTTTGTTACAGTTACTCATTGCAATACAATTTGTTCATTAAGAACATATCATATGTATTGAACTGGTGCGACATATCTTATGTGAATAAGATAGTTTTAATGGTTTTAAGGAAGGCGCTGAGGATTTCAATAAAAACAAATCAATATACAAACAAAATTACTAATTTGTTTCTTTTACAATTGCAGTGAAGATCATTCTCAAAGAAGAAATAAGAATTAAACTGTTCATTTTACAAAAAAAGTAAGTAGAATATCACCATAATATTTGTATTATTACTCAAACATACTGTAAAGTTATGTCATGCTATTTCTGTGCCAAAAAATTGAGATTGTGCACCATTCTGTCCAAAACTCCCCATGTCTTAAACAGCTGAGTTTAGTAACATATTAATTGAAGAATACACATCCCTACTAGTTGTAGTTCCCAATGCACAATCAGACACCATTACATACATCATCTTACTGAAACACTCATGCACACAGCACACATACATTGCAGAACATCCCAACCCATACCTTTTTTATTTTTTTCAACAGACCCTAAAGAATGCCTACCAAAAGTCAAGTCCGTAGAAAGCAACGCAGAAGTAGAGCAAATGAAATAAAAGTGTCCAACATAAGCATCCATCTCTAGCAGAATTTGTAAAAGAAAGTTTAAACAAAACAGCTAATACAGTCATTTAGTGAAACACAAGAAGTTTCAAGCACAAAAACTTTGCCTCCTCTATCAAAATGTAAAACAAACCAAAAAACAATTAACAGAAAATCAGCTATCACTACAAATAAAACTGCATCTTTAAATTTTAATATAGTGCAAAGAAAGCATACCAAGAAAAGTATTTTAGCCAAAATGTTCTGTCACAAAGTTCTTCAAAATCTTATAAAAACAGGAGAGAAATTAGGTTCAATGCTTAAAACCTATCGTAGGAAATTAATTTTAGAAGCGTTGATAGTGCAATTCTTCTCAAAAGAAAGTTATTTATTTTATTGTTAAACAAAATGAAACCACTAACAAAACTAATAAGTAAATTACAAAAAAGACTTCTCAATAAACGAAATGTCAACATAAAGAACTTCTTAAATATCTGCGGATGTGAATGGAGTCACACTACGAGCACATAACCATACTTTAATGAAGAAGCGTACAAACAAAAACAAACAAATACAATTGCCATACATAGCAGTGGTCGAGGTTATGAAAAAGTGAATAATACCATAATGGAAGAAGAAGTACTCCTTACAAAAATATGCCCTTAAAACTTACAATTACCCCTCCATTCAACTGAATCTGAACATCTAGTGTACAAATGGCCATGCACGTCAATATGTAACACTCCCAAACAATTTTTCAAGTCTTTATGCCAATTCCTCAATTAATATGTAAAAAGCAAAGACAACATCAAAATTAAACTACTGCAAAATATGGATACCTGTCCAGTGCGCAAATACACAGGACTACAAGGACATTCATTGGCCTGCATTACAGGACCTACTTGTAAAACCACCTTCCATGATATCAAAAGAATATCAACACATCATTCAACTATAAGAAATCTAGTCTATAAACTGTACTATGCTAAAAGTCCTGCTTTAGCACTAGCAAATTTAAATAACATTCTTCTACATGGTACAGCGAAAGACCTACTTCAAGAAATTGACTATATCCAGAAAAAATATTTTGGAAGTGAAAGCCATTTACAGAATGAAATAGCTTTAAACCAAATTAGCAACAATTCTACACATGGCAACCTTTTGCTAAACACATACAAAAAAGAAATACTAACATTTAAAAGTACATCAGCTGAAGTACCAAACCATGTATGTGTATGTTGCCGCAGAACTTTTTATAAAAGTAACACAAAAACTGTAGACCTATCATATAAAATAGAAGACAATGAAGATTCTAAATGGTTTGAATTGGCTCTCTACCTTGTAGCAGAAAAAAAATACGAAATAAGTGACCCCTTAATACTTTGCAGTTACTGCACTACAAAATTTGACAACAACCAAACTCCTTCACGTGCTATCACAAATAATTTGGAATTATACCAACTACCAAAACCCCCACAGCAACTTAATTTATATGAGAACATCATAATTCAAACAGTACACCCATTTCAAGTAATAATACGCCTTCAACCAAAAACAGCAAAATTACCTCCCTCTGAATTGGTAAAAGGCATTTGTGGAAAAGTAGTTTATTTACCATTAGATCTAAAAGAAAATGTGCATACTCTAGGAGTGCAACGTCCAATGCAGCAATCTTTAATTATCTTAGTAAATGGAGTACCTACAAAAGACAAAGAAATATGGCAACAGCTGGTAGATTTACATAAGTAAGACAAGCCTTACAATATCTTAAAGAGAATAATGAATATTACAAATAAATTAATTTTGAAGAAAACCTGAAAGATACAACTGAAATAATTCAAGAAACACAAGAAGCACAAGGGGCTGTTAAAAAAAAAAAAAAAAGAAAGAAACACAAGAAGCTGGTCAATTTGAGCTGCTAGATCCTGCTACAATATCAAATACTTTAGACCATTATACAATTCATCCTTTGCACTCTAATGACACCATAGAAGATGCAATGGAAACATACCAAATGCGTCAAACAAAAGGATCACCAATCAGCATATGGGAAAAAAGTATAGTAGCACGTGCTTTTCCCCTACTCTTTCCTACTGGTAAAGGAGGAAGGTATGATGATAGACCTATTCAAATATCAGCTTCAGAATACCACTCATTACGGATGTATTCTGAAGATCCCAGATTTAGACAAAATTTGGAATACATATTCCACCTACTCTTTGAAAGCGAATTAGCAACTTTATGTTACGGAGTTGCGTACATATTAAAATCAGGATCACACTTTCAAAATATGACAGCTACACAATTATTACAAAAAGTGCAACAAAAGAATGAGGTTTTACAATCAAATATTACAAATCTATTAGCAAATATGCGTGTTACTAAAGAGTACTGGTTTTGACGTCATGGAGATGTACGTTGTATGATCAGAAACCTTGGCCCACCCACTTGGTTTGTTACATTAAGTTGTGCAGAATATGCATGGCAAGATTTACATGATTTCCTACGCATATCAAATAAAAACAAAACAAACATAGATATACTAACACCAGGAGAACTTTGTTCTTTGGATCCTGTTAATGTTTCAAGATATTTTCACCATCGCTTCATTGCTATGCTACATTTTATTTGTAATAAAACTGTTCCTCCCCTTGGAGAAGTGCAACACTTGTTTGGGAGAAAAGAATACCAAGCCAGAGGAGCACCACATATCCACATGCTTTTATGGATTAAAGATGCTCCTAAATTTGGTCAAGACAGTGATGCCACTGTTTTACAGTTTATTGAAAAATATGTCACTT
The DNA here is from genome assembly GCF_040938575.1 of Ambystoma mexicanum. Classification (NCBI taxonomy): domain Eukaryota; kingdom Metazoa; phylum Chordata; class Amphibia; order Caudata; family Ambystomatidae; genus Ambystoma; species Ambystoma mexicanum. The sequence continues at coordinate 365,636,481 of NC_090927.1, read as the reverse complement.
GTGAAATTCCATCAGAATCCACAAATAGTGATCTTCATGCACAAATATTACAATTTCAAAGACATAAATGTGGCAAATATTGTCGTCGCAAATGCAAAAACAAAGGGAAATACTACACCAAATGCTGATTTGGTTTCCCTAGACCAGTTACAAATACAGGTCAAGTGAACAACCTCATGTCTTCAGTTAGACATAGTGTTAAAGGTAAGTCACCTAAAAATACATATTACATAAAAAGAAAAGAAGAAGAAAAATATATCAATGATTATAATGCAATCATTGCCCACTTATGGAATGCAAACAAAGATGTGCAGTACATTGCAAACAATTTTACTGCAGTTGCACGATATGTCACAGCATACTTAACCAAAGCAGAAAAGACAGAGCTCCAAGACCTCTGGAATGACCTGTCATCAGATAAAACAGTGTCTCAGAAATTATACAGCTTGGGCATAAAAATGCTCTCCCATAGAGAATGTGGATCATATGAAGCAGCTGATCGTTTAACTGGTACTGCATTGTATGAATAAATCTAAAAATATAGTATGGCTATGTCTTGGTCCAGCTAAATCTAGAAAAAGAGTTCTAAAAACATACGAAGATATAGAAACAATAGCCAAACATGATCCCAACAGCCAAGACATTTTAAAAAACAATTTATTGGACACATACTACCCAAACAGAAGTAATATTTTGGAAACCATGTGTCTATACCACATAGCCCAAAACTACACATACAAAAATAATATAAAACCTGATGAAAAAAAAGGTAAATACAGAGTGACAAACTGTGAAGGCAGCTTAGTTAAACTCACTAAACCAAATTTAATTAATCATATCAAATTGTCATTGAAGACTCCTCAACATAAAGAAATATATTACATGTCCCTGCTACAACTCTTTAAACCATGCAGAAAAGAAGAAGAAATACTAGAAAACTATGACTCATATGAAGATGCTTTCAAAGCAAATGAAAGCATTATAACTGATGTAAACTTTACACAATACAAAACAATGTTGCACAATGAACATCAACATGAAGAAGAATTCCAGGCCCAACTAGATAAAGACACTCCTCACAGTAGTCAACCGTCTATAACAGGAAGCCAAGAACCACTTGGAGAACCACTAATAATAAATGAGGCAGAATTAACTATGATAGAAATAGAAAACACCATGTGTCAGTATGAAGATAAAGAAGACTTAACTATACTACAATCAAAACTAAACAACGAACAAAGTAGCATTTTTGAAGAAGTAACAAAACAAATTTCACATGGTGTACAACATGAAAATAAAGAATGTTCCTGCCATAATTATAAACCTATACTACTGTATGTCAGTGGTGAAGCTGGTTCTGGCAAAACATTCCCAATCAAAATCATCAGTAAATTCCTTCAACAATTGACAAACAACAAACTGTCAGCTGTTGTCACTGCCCCCACAGGTTTAGCTGCCTACAACATAGGTGGTGTCACTTTACACTGATTACTACTATTGCCAGTAGAACACCAGAACAAATTAGACTATTACAAAGTTTCTGCAGAAGCTGCAATGGAAATACGCAGAGTATTGAAACAAATGAAAATGCTACTAATAGATGAAGTGAGCATGGTCTCCAACCTAATGTTGGCTTTGATTCACCTCAGTTTACAAGAAGTACTGAAAATAAACTAAGAAGAGCTCTTTGCAGGAAAACACATTATTGTTTTCGGAGATCTTCTTCAATTGACACCAGTAAAAGGTGAGCCTATTTTTAAAACATTAGGACACAAACTCTGCCATAAAACTGTTGGCAGCATTGGAAATGTCAACCTTTAGCAACAATTCCAATACAGAGAATTGACAGAAAACATGCGGCAATCTGCAGATCACACTTATGCCAACATCTTAAAAAGTATCAGAGTTGGTATACTCTCTAAAGAAGCAGAAACAATATTGAAAACCCGGAAAATGAATGCACTATATTGCGATAATGTATGTGCTACAGATGTTATGGAAAAACTAGCCCACAAAAATATCAATTGTATTGCCTTAAAGCCAACTTTTGCAAGCTGTTTCAAATTCAATGAAATAATATTAAGTAAAGAAAAGCAACCAAAAATGGAAATTAGCACCACAGACAAACTAGATGTACATGGTATGACACTACCTATGTGTGACCAAGCCACAACAAGACTAAATAGTTTAGAAAAATCAATCTCAAACACAGCAGGCTTAGAAAAGATATTAAAATGATCCTTAAATTGCAGAGTAATGCTTAAACGTAACCTTGGCGTGGACCAAGGACTAGTTAATGGAGCACTGGGTACAGTTGTTGGCTTTCAAACATACCCACGTGACAAAAAAATTCAGTTTGTCAATATATACTCTTTGACAAACTTTCAGAAGTTAAAAGGATAGGACGCTCAACAGCTCGATTCCTTCTCTTCAAAGACATGTATGTACGCAGAGAACAATTTTCTCTAACTCTTGCATACTCAGTCACGATTCATAAATCACAAGGTCTTACCCTAGACAAAGCAATGATAGATATTGGTAACACAGTCTTTAAAGAAGGCATGAGCTATGTAGCACTATCACGCTTACGTACACTTGATGGTCTATTTCTAATCAACTTTGATGCAAGTAAAATAAACGCTGATATTCCTTGCATTTTAGAATACAATAGACTTTGCTCACTATACACTCCCCATCTAAACACAAATTCTGTTCCACAAAAAGTAAAACGTTATAAAAGAAAAATAAATCAAACAGAAAAGCAACAGCATGTCACTGCAAATCCTCCAAAGAGAGTAAAAGAAAGTAATACTTCATCAAGTACCACAAGCAAAAAAGAATCAATTAGGGAAAGTAAACCAGGTACTTCTTCAAAGAAGGAAGACAAACTCCAAAAAAAGCAGTCAAACACAGAACTACCTGGTCCATTTAAACTCTCAAATATAGTTGGTGAATTGAGTCCTCAGAACACCCCCCATTCAGTTTATTTAGAACATTTCAGAACACCCGTGATGTCCGCAGACAAATCGAACACAAAAAGAACGTCTACCACATAAAAAAGCACAACATTTAACCTATCTCATACCCTCCCATCCTCCCCAAACACTTATACACACCAATACACTCTACTAAATACACATTTTGAACAAACTTTCACCGCGCTGTCCGCGGACGTCCGCGAATCCAAGATGGCGGGCGCTACCGAAAATCAGACGCCCTTCACGCTTAACACCGTCCAATCAGAGAACACGTTGCATGTCCGCGGACATCACGCAAGCCGATTAGCCAATCAGGACACTGTCCACGGAGCGAACAGGGAAGTGTGTCTGCGGACCGAACACAGATATCACAAATTTTTTTTTACCTACTTTTTGGTCATTTTAAAAAAAACTACTGGACGGATTTTCACCAAATTGGTGAAAATCTGTCCAGCAAAACTTTGCTCATGCCTACAGCCCAAACCGCTGGATTGACACCGAATTTGCAGCAGGAGCGGCGGCTTGGTCCCGAAAGCGTGCTTTGCTTTATTTGGTGTAAATCCGTCCAGTAGTTTTTAAAAAAATGACAAAAATGTAAGTGAAAAAAATTAGTGATATCTGTGTTCGCTTCGCTCCGCGGACAGGACGGTGATTGGGCAAGCAGCTTGCGTGATGTCCGCGGACATCTGACGTGCTCTCTCATTGGATGCGTGAAAGCGTGCAGTGCGTCTGGCTTCAGAGACGCCCGCCATCTTTGTTCCTCGCATGAGAGGCTTTGTATCCCACCTGCACAGTAAGTCCCCCACACCTGCTCATGCCCGTGTCTGTCTCCTGTTCCTCCCACCCCCGCTCATGTCCGTGTGTCTTTCTCCCTCCCGCCCACCCCCCGCTCATGTCCGTGTGTCTTTCTCGCTCCCGCCCACCTCCGCTCATGTCCGTGTGCCTTTCTCCCTCCCGCCCACCCCCCGCTCATGCCCCGCTCGTGCCCCGCTCGTCTCTCCCACTCGTCCACCCCCCGCTCATGCCCCGTGTGTCTCTCCCACCCCCCGTGTGTCTCTCCCACCCCCCGCTCATGTCCGTGTGTCTCTCCCCACCCGCCACCCACCCACCGCTCATGTCCTTGTGTCTCTCCCCACCAGCCGCCCACCCCCTGCTCATGTCTGTGTGGCTCTCCCTACCCGCCGCCCACCCCCCGCTCATGTCCGTGTGTCTCTCCCCACCCGCCGCCCACCCCCCGCTCATGTCCCGTGTGTCTCTCTCCCTCCCCACCCCCGTTCATGCCCCGTGTGTCTCTCCCCCTCCCGCCTACCCCCCGCTCATGCCCCATGTGTCTCTCTCTCCCCTAAACCGCCACCCCCCGCTCATGCCCCGTGTGTCTCTCTCCCCTTCCCCCCACCCCCCGCTCATGCCCCGTGTGTCTCTCCCCCTCCCGCCCACCCCCCGCTCATGCCCCGTGTGTCTCTCTCCCTCCCCCCACCCCCGTTTATGCCCCGTCTGTCTCTCTCCCTCCCCTCCACCCCCGCTCATGCCCCGTGTCTCTCTCCCCTTCCCCCCACCCCCCGCTAATGCCTCGTGTGTCTCTCTCCCTACCCCCCACCCCCGCTCTTGCCCCGTGTGTCTGTCTCCCTCCCCCCCACCCCCGTTCTTGCCCCATGTGTCTTTCCCCCTCCTGCCAACCCCTGCTCTTGCCCTGTGTCTCTTTCCCCGTCCGGCCCACCCCCGCTCTTGCCCCATGTCTCTTTCCCCCTCCCACCCACCCCTGCTCTTGCCCCGTGTCTCTTTCCCCCTCCCGCCCACGCCCGCTCTTGCCCCATGTCTCTTTCCCCCTCCCGCCCACCCCTGCTCTTGCCCGGTGTCTCTTTCCCCCTCCCGCCCACCCCCGCTCGTGCCCTGTGTCTCTTTCCCCCTTCCCGCCCGTGAAAAAAATTAGTGATATCTGTGTTCGCTTCACTCCGCGGACAGGACGGTGATTGGGAAAGCAACTTGCGTGATGTCCGCGGACATCTGACGTGCTCTCTCATTGGATGCGTGAAAGCGTGCAGTGCGTCTGGCTTCAGAGACGCCCGCCATCTTTGTTCCTCGCATGAGAGGCTTTGTATCCCACCTGCACAGTAAGACCCCCACACCTGCTCATGCCCGTGTCTGTCTCCTGTTCCTCCCACCCCCGCTCATGTCCGTGTGTCTTTCTCCCTCCCGCCCACCCCCCGCTCATGTCCGTGTGTCTTTCTCGCTCCCGCCCACCTCCGCTCACGTCCGTGTGCCTTTCTCCCTCCCGCCCACCCCCCGCTCATGCCCCGCTCATGCCCCGCTCGTGCCCCGCTTGTCTCTCCCACCCGTCCACCCCCCGCTCATGCCCCGTGTGTCTCTCCCACCCCCCGTGTGTCTCTCCCACCCCCCGCTCATGTCCGTGTGTCTCTCCCCACCCGCCGCCCACCCACCGCTCATGTCCTTGTGTCTCTCCCCACCAGCCGCCCACCCCCTGCTCATGTCTGTGTGGCTCTCCCTACCCGCCGCCCACCCCCCGCTCATGTCCGTGTGTCTCTCCCCACCCGCCGCCCACCCCCTCTCATGTCCGTGTGTCTCTCCACACCCCACGCTCATGTCCGTGTGTCTCTCCCCACCTGCCGCCCGCCCCCGCTCATGTCCTGTGTGTCTCTCCCCACCCGCCGCCCACCCCCGCTCATGTCGTGTGTCTCTCCCCACCCGCCGCCCACCCCCCGCTCATGTCCCGTGTGTTTCTCTCCCTCCCCCCACCCCCGTTCATGCCCCGTGTGTCTCTCCCCCTCCCGCCTACCCCCCGCTCATGCCCCATGTGTCTCTCTCCCCTAAACCGCCACCCCCCGCTCATGCCCCGTGTGTCTCTCTCCCCTTCCCCCCACCCCCCGCTCATGCCCCGTGTGTCTCTCCCCCTCCCGCCCACCCCCCGCTCATGCCCCGTGTGTCTCTCTCCCTCCCCCCACCCCCGTTTATGCCCCGTCTGTCTCTCTCCCTCCCCTCCACCCCCGCTCATGCCCCATGTCTCTCTCCCCTTCCCCCACCCCCCGCTAATGCCTCGTGTGTCTCTCTCCCTACCCCCCACCCCTGCTCTTGCCCCGTGTGTCTGTCTCCCTCCCCCCCACCCCCGTTCTTGCCCCATGTGTCTTTCCCCCTCCCGCCAACCCCTGCTCTTGCCCTGTGTCTCTTTCCCCATCCGGCCCACCCCCGCTCTTGCCCCATGTCTCTTTCCCCCTCCCACCCACCCCCGCTCTTGCCCCGTGTCTCTTTCCCCCTCCCGCCCACGCCCGCTCTTGCCCCATGTCTCTTTCCCCCTCCCGCCCACCCCTGCTCTTGCCCGGTGTCTCTTTCCCCCTCCCGCCCACCCCCGCTCGTGCCCTGTGTCTCTTTCCCCCTTCCCGCCCACCCCCGCTCTTGCCCCGTGTCTCTTTCCCCCTCCCGCCCACCCCCGCTCTTGCCCCGTGTCTCTTTCCCCCTCCCGCCCACCCCTGCTCTTGCCCCGTGTCTCTTTCCCCCTCCCACCCACCCCCGCTCTTGCCCTGTGTCTCTTTCCCCCTCCCACCCACCCCCGCTCTTGCCCCGTGTCTCTTTCCCCCTCCCGCCCACCCCCGTTCTTGCCCCATGTCTCTTTCCCCCTCCTGCCCACCCCCGCTCTTGCCCCGAGTCTCTTTCCCCCTACCGCCCACCCCCGCTCTTGCCCCGTGTCTTTCCCCCTCCCGACCACCCCCGCTCTTGCCCCGTGTCTTTTCCCCTCCCACCCCCGCTCATGCCCTGTGTCTTTCCCCCTCCCACCCACCCCCGCTCATGCCCCGTGTGTCTCTCCCCCTCCCGTCCACCCCCCGCTCATGTCCCGTGTGTCTCTCCCCCTCCCGCTCATGCCCCGTGTGTCTCTCCCTCCCCCCCACCCCCGCTCATGCCCCGTGTGTCTCTCTCCCTCCCCCCACCCCCCGCTCATGCCCCGTGTGTCTCTCTCCCTCCCCCCACCCCCCGCTCATGCCCCGTGTTTCTCTCTCCCCTTCCCCCCACTCCCTGCTCATGCCCCATGTGTCTCTCTCCCTCCCCCCACCCCCCGCTCATGCCCCGTGTGTCTCTCTCCCTCCCCCCACCCCCGCTCATGCCCCGTGTCTCTCTCCCCTTCCCCCCACCCCCCGCTCATGCCCCGTGTCTGTCTTCTGTTCCCCCCGCTCATGCCCCTGTCGGTCTCCTGTTCTCCCCACCCCCCGCTCATGCCCCGTATCTGTCTCCTGTTCCCCTCATGTGCCGTGTCTGTCTCCTGTTGCCCCCCATGCCCCCCGCTCATGCCCCGTGTCTGTCTCCTGTTCTCCCCACCCCCCGCTCATGCCCCGTGTCTGTATCCTGTTCCCCCACCCCCCGCTCATGCCCCGTGTCTATCTCCTGTTGACCCCCAACCCCCTGCTCATGCCCCGTGTCTGTCTCCTGTTGCCCCACCACCCCCTGCTCATGCCCTGTCTCTCTCCTGTTGCCCCCCACTCCCCCGCTCATGCCCCGTGTCTGTCTTCTGTTCCCCCCACCCCCCGCTCATGCCCCGTGTCTGTCTCCTGTTCCCCCGCCCCCCGCTCATGCCCCGTGTCTGTCTCCTGTTGCCCCCACCCATGCCCCGTGTCTCTCTCCTGTTGCCCCCCACCCCCTGCTCATGCCCCGTGTCTGTCTCCTGTTGCCCCCCACCCCGCCGCTCATGCCCTGTGTCTGTCTCCTGTTCTCCCCACCCCCGCTCATGCCCCGTATCTGTCTCCTGTTCCCCCATCCCCCGCTCATGCCCCGTGTCTGTCTCCTGTTCTCCCCACCCCCCCGCTCATGCCCCGTGTCTGTCGCCTGTTCTCCCCACCCCCGCTCATGCCCCGTGTCTCTCTCCTGTTGGCCCCACCCCCCCGCTCATGACCCGTGTCTGTCTCCTGTTGCCCCCACCCCCCGACTAACACCCAGGACATCAAAGATGACATCACAAATGTCATTGATGACATCACTGATGACATCACATGTCTGGCTCACTCTTTTTTCTTTTGCTGACATATCTAGGCCACATGGTTTTCTTCAGTAACAGTCAGAAACGAAAAATGTTATTTTATTTGTAGACGTATCCTACAAGTAGGTTCTTACAGTAATTCCCTTAGAGTCCAGTCACATCATATGAAACATATACATACGGGAAGATACAAGCTTGAAAGACAGCAATCCTTTTTGTGCATAAAGATAATCAATAGACTTATGAGCACTTTCTGATAGTTTTAATATAGCCAAGCAACAAATAACCCACATTGCCAAAGAAAGGGACACATATTTAAAAAAAACATCAACTTATTCTACAACTAACACAAACAAAGGCAAAAGGTGATCAAAATGGAATTTTGAAACAGAATAGATTAAAATGTCAAACTGAGTGAGAAATTAAAATAAACATTGATGTACCTTACTGCTGTCGTTCTACATTAAGGATAGTTGAGTAAAGTGGTCGCTGACAATCTAAAAACCAAAAGACAGTGAATGCAGTTATTTTTTGACTATCATAGACAAAGATTCCCTACAAAAGGATTTACAAAACACAGCAGTATTATTGGCCTATAGAACTAAAACATTTTAATCTATTGAGCACAGTCTTACTGAATCTAGTGAGCAACTAGTTCAATGTGTGCAACACATAATTATTTAAATTGATAGCAATGCCAAGCTAAAACAAAAAAACGAAAGAGTAGATGTTGAGCTTGGAGTAAGTGGGAAACATGCAAAGTAACACAGTTATTAAATAGTCCCCTACATACTGCTCAGGCATTTCCAGAATAATTCTAATGACTCTAGTATGCCTAGTTACAGACACAATATAGAGTGAGTGCATGGCGTATACCGTTTCCCTTCTTGAAACATGCATATAGATGCAGGAAGTGGTGGATTCACTGTCAGAGACAGAGGAATACCTGTACCTACTTGTGAAAGGGGAGGGTGCACTTAGTATGTGTGGAGGGAGTAGAGAGTAAGGGAAATATGAGTGCTTCTAAGCAGAGAAGGAGTGAAGAAATGTTTAAAAATTAACTTTGAATGAGTTGAGTGAACAAGAGTTAAAATACATGATCCAACCTAGAGATCATTAGGCTCAATTGCTAACCTCTGGAGACACAAACAGCTTCCTATACAAAGGATTATTTAGAAAGATCAGGTATCCGTAGGTAGATGGGCACATGCAAATTTTGAACAGCAGCAGATAGAGATGTCATATTATCCAGACCCCAAAAAGCGATTCTGATCTCGTAGACCAGAAGAGGTTTGTAGACAAATTAAAAAGAGAGGAACCGGCACATAATAAGTATTACACAAGTTTTCATGGCAAAGAGAATATGTATGTAAGCAAGAATGGGTGTTCAAGTAGTGGCTCCAACTCAAATGAGGGAAGTTGAGCTAAGGTGGAAAGACAGAAAAATAAAACCTTCAACTCACTTTGTTAGTGATCCAATGAAGCAGATAGAAGCCATTAAATGATGTGAGATACTTTAACACAACATGCTAAATATTCTGGCTTGTAGCATCTGTAGCTGTATGAACAGGTGATGAATAGAAAGGCAATCAAAATAATATTTAATACAAAAAGTTAACTTTTTTACCCCAACAGTTCCAGCTTCTTTGCCAGACTGGGAGACCAAAAGCCACTGTATATATTCCTTGCATTGTACAGACTGACTGACAATGTACCCTTCCTTATGGTGAATGCACGGGTGTCACACATTAGGAATGCACAAAACTATAGGTAAGGCACAAAGGGATTATCACCATGAAAACAGGTGTTTACTTAACGGATTAACAGAATTGTCAAGATTTTGGAACAATGAAATGAACAGGTCCCCCCTTCACTGAACCTTTCCGCTTTTATGATCTGTTTTGCTACTCCCTGTTGCTAGCTAGTCTTTGCAATTTTGTGTCATCATGCTTAACATCATGAAAAGTCAGTTTAACATATTCAATTTAATATGGATCAATCGCACAGATCATCTCAGCGATTATTTGTAGAGCGCAGCTGGAACAAGGTCCTATGCCTTTATTTCCTTCACAAGTTCCATGAGGTGGCTTATCATTTTGTTTAGCTTGGCTGTAACCAACATTTTCAGCTGCATATGCTGTCAGACTCACACTGGGCTTTAGAGTGCAATCAATAAATCATGCTTTAACTTGTATCCCTCAAACAACTGTATCATCCATTTTAGAATCTTCTACCACTTTTTGTACATTCAAAGATACCAGAATTTGGCATAGACAACGTCTTCACACGTTATTGATATAATATGTGGAGCAATTCTGCACAAAATATCTTGGCAGTGCATAACTTTATCATCTGCTCAGTCTTGCATAAAACAGTGCATTTTACCATCCACCTGCTCACCATTGCATGGGCATTGTGATAGAGCAAAAAAATAAAATCCTTTATCTGGACAAATCACATACAGGCCTCCACTATCTGTTAATTCGTAAGCTGATTTAATTTCTAGTCCATCACAACTATATATACAGATAACCTGGGAAATTATTTGGCTTTCCCATTAGAGAAAATAGCTCTGCAGGCAGAACAAAGTTATCTGAAACACCTCGGTGAGATTCAAGTAACAGTGCAAACATTATCACAATCTCATGCACATAGTGATTTATCAATGGGTCAGTGTCATAGAGATGTCTGAGATGAAGATTTGATCACTGTGCCAAAGGAAGACCCCATTATTGGCACATTTTATGAATACCTACATGACCGAGCACACTTCCCCCTGTGTTAGCAAGATTATCAGGGGAGGAAGATGTACCTGTACTAATTTCAGAAGATATTCTCAATTCAAGATGTATTTTTGATTACGAAATCACATTCTGGTTATAACCAGTTTTGGAATGTATCTTATTTTGAACTGATAATTTAAACAGAGCACATGATGCTGCAGGACTATGATAATCCTACATGTGGTTGTTTTTTGGCCATGCACGGGTCAAGATGTTAATACAAATGTAAAGGGTTGCTTGGTGAGGGCACCATTTCAGCAACGTTCTCCCATTCACCAGACTCCATTACAGAAAAAAGATTTGACATTGTGATGGCCTGATTTGCGTACTGATTTCATCTGACAATATTTTCTAATTTTGGGTTTCTTCAAAGGATTCAGTCTGATGGGATAATTATTGTACCGGAGAGGTGAAGACTGAGATGGGGGAAGAATTAGGTGCAGACATTAAACTATATGTTCTCTACCATCCTGTACCTAGAGAAAGAGTGGAGAGATACAACAAAATTATTGTGTAAAGACTTAAGAAGGTTGTGATGGATCTGGAACGAGCTCGGTCTGCTCCTTCTTCAGACAATTGGGTGTCTCCTTTGGAGCTCATAACAGATAAAATATTGTTTTGGTTGTGCTACTTGATCATCTGTTATGCGGAACAGAGGAGCGAGCAGACATTGATAAAGGCCACTACTATTCATGAGCATATCAAAATATTCAAAAACATTTACAACAAAACTATGTACAATTAACTCTTCAGAAATTAAATCGTCTGTAAATATGAGGACATAGTATGAGCACCGAACATGTAAATGTGAGTTTAAGGTAGAAGGTCTACCTCTATATTTTCAAAGTAAGTACTCTAAGGGATAGATTTTCCCTTCTTACATTCTAACAGAGGATCCTTTGAAATGATCTGCAAGATATTTTCTACATACTATAAACTTTGAATCCTGAAAGGTATTGACAAGGAAATGCTCGGATCATACTAACCAGCTAAACAGATGGCATTTCCGATCAACTCTTAGACAACTAGATAACGCATATAAACGAAGAGCTAAGGGAACTTCTGAGTTAGACCTGGACTAAACTTCAAAGGACGAATGACTCAGAAACTATTCTCAGGGGTAGGTAGTGATGTTTATATAAAAGCATGAATGCTTGGATTTTATTATTATGATATTGACTAAAAATGAAAATGAAGTAGAACCTTTCAGAAAATCTTTGTGGCAATGCCCTATAGAAAACCAGTCTTTCTACTCCTGTCTCATAGTAAACATAACTGAGCTTCTTACAGACTGGTACCATGGTCCGGGATGCATATGTGTGGATGACGCTCATCCACAAAGGAATTACATGGATTTTCAAGACAGAAGAGGAGCCTCAGGCACTTTAGTCAAGGAAACTATTGATACGGTATGCAACATGTCATCCCTGTCTTTCCTATGCCACATACAGCCCCTTGGAAAACCCCATCATTGCACAAAATTATCTTCTTTGACATTATTGGAGAGTTTGTAAATTTGAGTTCTAAATCTTTCAATAAAGATACATGTGGACCCCAATCCCAAGACTCGACAGGACCCACGAGAAACAGAGACTATAGGAAACTTAGGGGGTAATTCATAGAATTCAGCGCACAAGTGGCGCACGCGGCTGGCGCACAGTGTGCCCGTGTGAATCCCTGCGCCAGCCGCGTGCGCCAAAACCCATTTCCGCGCACAGCGTATTCATGGATTCCAGCTACCAAAACCAGCCGTGGCGCACAGTGGCGCAGTGACCCTGCAGCAGCGCCAGTTACGCCCCCAAGAACGCCTCCCGCGCAGGGAAAAGCCATCAATATACCCAATCCAGCGCAAAGGGCTGCGCTAACCCTGTACCAGCACAGCAAGCGGGCTACGTATATCACTGGGGTGCGCGGGAAGTACCTCACGCGATTGGCCCCATGCGAGCAGGGTACGCATATTTCAGGGGTGCGCTGGAAGTTCCACACGCGATTTCATCATGGTACGTGTATTTCAGGGGTGTGCGGGAATATCCACACGAGATTGGGCCCGTGCGAGCCGGGTACGTGTATCTCAGGGGTGCGCGGGAAGTTCCACACGCGATTCCATCAGGGTACGTGTATTTCGGGGTGCGCGTGAAGTTCCACACGCGATATCAGCAGGGTACGTGTATTTCAGGGTGCAGGGGAAGTTACACACGCGATTTCCGCAGGGAACGTGTATTTCAGGGGTGCGCGTGAAGTTCCACACGCGATATCAGCAGGGTACGTGTATTTCAGGGTGCAGGGGAAGTTACACACGCAATTCCAGCAGGGTACGTGTATTTCAGGGGTGCACGGGAATTTCCACACGCGATTGGGCCCGTGCGAGCAGGGTACGCGTATCTCAGGGGTGTGCGGGAAGTTCCACACGCGATTCCATCAGGGTACGTGTATTTCGGGGTGCGCGTGAAGTTCCACACGCGATATCAGCAGGGTACGTGTATTTCAGGGTGCAGGGGAAGTTACACACGCGATTTCCGCAGGGAACGTGTATTTCAGGGGTGCGCGTGAAGTTCCACACGCGATATCAGCAGGGTACGTGTATTTCAGGGTGCAGGGGAAGTTACACACGCGATTCCAGCATGGTACGTGTATTTCAGGGGTGCGCGTGAAGTTCCACACGCTATATCAGCAGGGTACATGTATTTCAGGGTGCAGGGGAAGTTACACATGCGATTTCCGCAGGGTACGTGTATTTCAGGGGTGCGCGGGAATTTCCACACGCGATTGGGCCCGTGCGAGCAGGGTACGCGTATCTCAGGGGTGCGCGGGAAGTTCCACGCGCGATATCAGCAGGGTATGTGTATTTCAGAGTGCATGGGAAGTCACACACGCGATTCCAGCAGGGTACGTGTATTTCAGGGGTGCGCGGGAAGTTCCACACGCGATTCCATCAGGGTATGTGTATTACAGGGGTGCGCGGGGAGCACCACACGTGAATTGCACGTGTGGGCCCTCCCAGGTGTTCCCTCTACACCCTCCATGGCCCCTGCAGGTGGCTCACACCACAGGGACCTACACTGCACATGTCCTAAAGGCACCCCACCCACCATGGCCATGCCCCCCATCCAACCCACATGTCAACTTGCACTATTGCCCACCAACGCATGTCCCCCTGCACCCCCAGCCACCAGGGGCAGCCTCCACCAAGCCCCCACCCATGTCTCATACCACCCCCACCCCCCAGCACTGTGGGGCACCTGCCAGCAGGCCCCCACCCATGTGCAACTCATGTTCCCCACCACCTCCACCCCCCAGCAGTGCAGGGGCAGCCTCCACC